>NW_028135996.1:0-430000 GCF_964662115.1 Mustela nivalis | reverse complement strand
CACCCAGGTGTTACCAACAGCATTCACTTGTGAAATAACCTTCACGGTAATCCTGATGCAAAGCCCCTGTCCCATGCTCAGGCTTCTGTCCTCAGTAGCCTGGTCCATGAACTCTGCAGATGCGGGAACCCTGAGGTGCACCGCACAATGTCCATAGATCCCAATGGGAACGTTTGCCCTTTAGAAATGAGCTGAATCCGTAGAACAGGTGAAATCTGCATGCACCCCTTGGGACACAGCTCCAAGGAGTGCCCACCTGAAGCGGGAACCAGGAGTTTGATGATCCCTCAGCAAGGGCCGGTAGGGCCTCCCATGTGCATCGGCCTAACCCTAACTCGAGGGTGCTTCTTCAGACTTCTATCCCTGGTTGCTTGCCCTGGTAGCCCTCTAGGTAGGGGATTCCATCTTCACATCGCAGGCTTCTGGGTGCCGCCCACTATGATAATGGGAAATTTAGCCCAGTGGAAGACCCTCGGGGCGGGAGAAATCTGCCTCTCCGATCATTCTACCAACACCTTCCTAGGACCCCCACACCACAATCCGGGAATAGGATGGTCCGCCAGGGCTATGTCCTCAACTGAGTCCCGTGGAAAACCTAATTCTGACCTGACAAATCAGGTCAGCCATTCTCCCAGAGCCAAAGGCTAAGCCTAGGTTACGTGATCAGCCTCTGGACACCGAAGGTCTGAACCCAGGTCCTCTTGTGGATGGGAAAGTCAGTCGGTAGGAAGGACTCAGCCTCTAAGGCAGAAACTGACCCTTTCCTTCTGTGCTATCCAGTACCTTCAGATATATAGAAACCAGCATGCTCCCCTGAGGGCATTCCACCCTCTTGGCCTGTCCTGTCCAAAATTCCATCGCCTGAGGATTCTGCTGAGTCCCACCCTCAACTCAGCCCTTGGTGTGCCAGTATTGTGTGGCCAGTTCCAACATGCCTTGTTTCTAAGACATAATCCTAACCCTTACTCTAACCCTCACCTAAACATAACCCTAACCCTAACCCTAAACCTAACCCTAACCCTAACCCTAACCCTAACCCTAACCCTATACCTCACATGAAGCCGTGGTCGGCTGCTCAGCCTTCCAACCTCAGAGGCCTGGTTCCCAAAATCTCCCGATGGAAGAACCCTGAGCCACACTGCAGAATTGCACTTGATCACTATATAAAACATGCCTGAATATATTTATTTATTTTTTTATAATGATTTTATTTATTTGTTGGACAGACTGAGATCACAAGTAAGCTGTGTTTTTGTCTGAAGGAAGGGGGAATAAGGCTCCCTGCAGTGGGGAGGGCCCGGTGTCAAACTAGATTCCTCTTCCCTGGGATCTTGACCTGGGCCGAGGCAAGAGGTCACATCCAATGAGGTACACATGTGTTCTGGAAAGCATACCCTATAGCAATGACCTTCAGCCTTAGCATAATGCGAAGCCCAAGTCATGTGCTCAGACTTCTGTCCTCAAAGGCCTGGTCCAAAACTCTCCCCATGGGGGAACCCTGAGCTGCCCCGCACAAATGACCTATATTCCAATAGGAAATCATGCCCTCTCTTTTATATATTTATTATTTATGTATTTATTTATTTATTGCTTCATGATTTTGCTTTTTCACTTTGCAGGGAGCGAAAAGATGTAGGCAGTGTTGCACGCCCAGAGAAGGGAAAGAAGGCTCCCTGCTGAGGAGACAGCCCGATGTGGGGCTCCATCCCAGGACTCTGGGATCATGTCCTGAGCTGAAGGCAATGGCCTAACCCACTGACTCACCCAGGTGTTACCGACAGCATTCACTTGTGAAATAACCTTCACGGTAATCCTGATGCAAAGCCCCTGTCCCATGCTCAGGCTTCTGTCCTCAGTAGCCTGGTCCATGAACTCTGCAGATGCGGGAACCCTGAGGTGCACCGCACAATGTCCACAGATCCCAATGGGAACGTTTGCCCTTTAGAAATGAGCTGAATCCGTAGAACAGGTGAAATCTGCATGCACCCCTTGGGACACAGCTCCAAGGAGTGCCCACCTGAAGCGGGAACCAGGAGTTTGACGATCCCTCAGCAAGGGCCGTTCGGGCCTCACATGTGCATCGGCCTAACCCTAACCCGAGGGGGCTTCTTCAAACTTCTATCCCTGGTTGCTTGCCCTGATAGCCCTCTAGGTAGGGGATTCCATCTTCACATCGCAGGCTTCTGGGTGCCGCCCACTATGATAATGGGAAATTTAGCCCTGTGGAAGACCCTCGGGGCGGGAGAAATCTGCCTGTCCGATCATTCTACCAACACCTTCCTAGGACCCCCACAGCACAATCCGGGAATAGGATGGTCCGCCAGGGCTACGTCCTCAATTGAGTCCCGTGGAAAGCCTAATTCTGCCCTGACAAATCAGGTCAGCCATTCTCCCAGAGCCAAAGGCTAAGCCTAGGTTACGTGATCAGACTCTGGACACCGGAGGACTGAACCCAGGTCCTCCTGTGGATGGGAAAGTCAGTCGGTAGGAAGGACTCAGCCTCTAAGGCAGAAACTGACCCTTTCCTTCTGTGCTATCCAGTACCTTCAGATATATAGAAACCAGCATGCTCCCCTGAGGGCATTCCACCCTCTTGGCCTGTCCCGTCCAAAATTCCATCGCCTGAGGATTCTGCTGAGTCCCATCCTCAACTCAGCCCTTGTTGTGCCAGTATTGTTTGGCCAGTTCCGACATGCCTTGTTCCTAAGACATAACCCTAACCCTTACTCTAACCCTCACCTAAACATAACCCTAACCCTAACCCTAACCCTAACCCTAACCCTATACCTCACATTAAGCCGTGGTCGGCTGCTCAGCCTTCCATCCTCAGAGGCCTGGTTCCCAAAATCTCCCGATGGAAGAACCCTGAGCCACACTGCAGAATTGCACTTGATCACTATATAAAACATGCCTGAATATATTTATTTATTTTTTTATAATGATTTTATTTATTTGTTGGACAGACTGAGATCACAAGTAGGCTGTGTTTTTGTCTGAAGGAAGGGGGAATAAGGCTCCCTGCAGTGGGGAGCGCCCGGTGTCAAACTAGATTCCTCTTCCCTGGGATCTTGACCTGGGCCGAGGCAAGAGGTCACATCCAATGAGGTACACAGGTGTTCTGGAAAGCATACCCTATAGCAATGACCTTCAGCCTTAGCATAATGCGAAGCCCAAGTCATGTGCTCAGACTTCTGTCCTCAAAGGCTTGGTCCAAAACTCTCCCCATGGGGGAACCCTGAGCTGCCCCGCACAAATGACCTAGATTCCAATAGGAAATCATGCCCTCTCTTTTATATATTTATTATTTATGTATTTATTTATTTATTGCTTCACGATTTTACTTTTTCACTTTGCAGGGAGCGAAAAGATGTAGGCAGTGTTGCACGCCCAGAGAAGGGAAAGAAGGCTCCCTGCTGAGGAGACAGCCCGATGTGGGGCTCCATCCCAGGACTCTGGGATCATGTCCTGAGCTGAAGGCAATGGCCTAACCCACTGACTCACCCAGGTGTTACCAACAGCATTCACTTGTGAAATAACCTTCACGGTAATCCTGATGCAAAGCCCCTGTCCCATGCTCAGGCTTCTGTCCTCAGTAGCCTGGTCCATGAACTCTGCAGAAGCGGGAACCCTGAGGTGCACCGCACAATGTCCATAGATCCCAATGGGAACGTTTGCCCTTTAGAAATGAGCTGAATCCGTAGAACAGGTGAAATCTGCATGCACCCCTTGGGACACAGCTCCAAGGAGTGCCCACCTGAAGCGGGAACCAGGAGTTTGATGATCCCTCAGCAAGGGCCGGTAGGGCCTCACATGTGCATCGGCCTAACCCTAACCCGAGGGGGCTTCTTCAGACTTCTATCCCTGGTTGCTTGCCCTGATAGCCCTCTAGGTAGGGGATTCCATCTTCACATCGCAGGCTTCTGGGTGCCGCCCACTATGATAATGGGAAATTTAGCCCTGTGGAAGACCCTCGGGGCGGGAGAAATCTGCCTGTCCGATCATTCTACCAACACCTTCCTAGGACCCCCACAGCACAATCAGGGAATAGGATGGTCCGCCAGGGCTACGTCCTCAACTGAGTCCCGTGGAAAGCCTAATTCTGCCCTGACAAATCAGGTCAGCCATTCTCCCAGAGCCAAACCCTAAGCCTAGGTTACGTGTTCAGACTCTGGACACCGGAGGACTGAACCCAGGTCCTCCTGTGGATGGGAAAGTCAGTCTGTAGGAAGGACTCAGCCTCTCAGGCAGAAACTGACCCTTTCCTTCTGTGCTATCCAGTACCATCAGATATATAGAAACCAGCATGCTCCCCTGAGGGCATTCCACCCTCTTAGCCTGTCCCGTCCAAAATTCCATCGCCTGAGGATTCTGCTGAGTCCCACCCTCAACTCAGCCCTTGGTGTGCCAGTATTGTGTGGCCAGTTCCGACATGTCTTGTTCCTAAGACATAACCCTAACCATTACTCTAACCCTACCTAAAAATAACCCTAACCCTAACCGTAACCCTAACCCTAACCCTAACCCTAACCCTAACCCTATACCTCACATGAAGCCGTGGTCGGCTGCTCAGCCTTCCAACCTCAGAGGCCTGGTTCCCAAAATCTCCCGATGGAAGAACCCTGAGCCACACTGCAGAATTGCACTTGATCACTATATAAAACATGCCTGAATATATTTATTTATTTTTTATAATGATTTTATTTATTTGTTGGACAGACTGAGATCACAAGTAGGCTGTGTTTTTGTCTGAAGGAAGGGGGAATAAGGCTCCCTGCAGTGGGGAGGGCCCGGTGTCAAACTAGATTCCTCTTCCCTGGGATCTTGACCTGGGCGGAGGCAAGAGGTCACATCCAATGAGGTACACAGCTGTTCTGGAAAGCATACCCTATAGCAATGACCTTCAGCCTTAGCATAATGCGAAGCCCAAGTCATGTGCTCAGACTTCTGTCCTCAAAGGCCTGGTCCCAAACTCTCCCCATGGGGGAACCCTGAGCTGCCCCGCACAAATGACCTAGATTCCAATAGGAAATCATGCCCTCTCTTTTATATATTTATTATTTATGTATTTATTTATTTATTGCTTCACGATTTTACTTTTTCACTTTGCAGGGAGCGAAAAGATGTAGGCAGTGTTGCACGCCCAGAGAAGGGAAAGAAGGCTCCCTGCTGAGGAGACAGCCTGCTGTGGGGCTCCATCCCAGGACTCTGGGATCATGTCCTGAGCTGAAGGCAATGGCCTAACCCACTGACTCACCCAGGTGTTACCAACAGCATTCACTTGTGAAATAACCTTCACGGTAATCCTGATGCAAAGCCCCTGTCCCATGCTCAGGCTTCTGTCCTCAGTAGCCTGGTCCATGAATTCTGCAGATGCGGGAACCCTGAGGTGCACCGCACAATGTCCATAGATCCCAATGGGAACGTTTGCCCTTTAGAAATGAGCTGAATCCGTAGAACAGGTGAAATCTGCATGCACCCCTTGGGACACAGCTCCAAGGAGCGCCCACCTGAAGCGGAAACCAGGAGTTTGATTATCCCTCAGCAAGGGCCGGTAGGGCCTCCCATGTGCATCGGCCTAACCCTAACCCGAGGGTGCTTCTTCAGACTTCTATCCCTGGTTGCTTGACCTGGTAGCCCTCTAGGTAGGGGATTCCATCTTCACATCGCAGGCTTCTGGGTGCCGCCCACCATGATAATGGAAAATTTAACCCTGTGGAAGACCCTCGGGGCGGGAGAAATCTGCCTCTCCGATCATTCTACCAACACCTTCCTAGGACCCCCACACCACAATCCGGGAATAGGATGGTCCGCCAGGGCTACGTCCTCAACTGAGTCCCGTGGAAAGCCTAATTCTTCCCTGACAAATCAGGTCAGCCATTCTCCCAGAGCCAAAGGCTAAGCCTAGGTTACGTGATCAGACTCTGGACACCGGAGGACTGAACCCAGGTCCTCCTGTGGATGGGAAAGTCAGTCGGTAGGAAGGACTCAGCCTCTAAGGCAGAAACTGACCCTTTCCTTCTGTGCTATCCAGTACCTTCAGATATATAGAAACCAGCATGCTCCCCTGAGGGCATTCCACCCTCTTGGCCTGTCCCGTCCAAAATTCCATCGCCTGAGGATTCTGCTGAGTCCCACCCTCAACTCAGCCCTTGTTGTGCCAGTATTGTGTGGCCAGTTCCGACATGCCTTGTTCCTAAGACATAACCCTAACCCTTACTCTAACCCTCACCTAAACATAACCCTAACCCTAACCCTAACCCTAACCCTAACCCTATACCTCACATTAAGCCGTGGTCAGCTGCTCAGCCTTCCATCCTCAGAGGCCTGGTTCCCAAAATCTCCCGATGGAAGAACCCTGAGCCACACTGCAGAATTGCACTTGATCACTATATAAAACATACCTGAATATATTTATTCATTTTTTTATAATGATTTTATTTATTTGTTGGACAGACTGAGATCACAAGTAGGCTGTGTTTTTGTCTGAAGGAAGGGGGAATAAGGCTCCCTGCAGTGGGGAGCGCCCGGTGTCAAACTAGATTCCTCTTCCCTGGGATCTTGACCTGGGCCGAGGCAAGAGGTCACATCCAATGAGGTACACAGGTGTTCTGGAAAGCATACCCTATAGCAATGACCTTCAGCCTTAGCATAATGCGAAGCCCAAGTCATGTGCTCAGACTTCTGTCCTCAAAGGCCTGGTCCAAAACTCTCCCCATGGGGGAACCCTGAGCTGCCCCGCACAAATGACCTAGATTCCAATAGGAAATCATGCCCTCTCTTTTATATATTTATTATTTATGTATTTATTTATTTATTGCTTCACGATTTTACTTTTTCACTTTGCAGGGTGTGAAAAGATGTAGGCAGTGTTGCACGCCCAGAGAAGGGAAAGAAGGCTCCCTGCTGAGGAGACAGCCCGATGTGGGGCTCCATCCCAGGACTCTGGGATCATGTCCTGAGCTGAAGGCAATGGCCTAACCCACTGACTCACCCAGGTGTTACCAACAGCATTCACTTGTGAAATAACCTTCACGGTAATCCTGATGCAAAGCCCCTGTCCCATGCTCAGGCTTCTGTCCTCAGTAGCCTTGTCCATGAACTCTGCAGATGCGGGAACCCTGAGGTGCACCGCACAATGTCCATAGATCCCAATGGGAATGTTTGCCCTTTAGAAATGAGCTGAATCCGTAGAACAGGTGAAATCTGCATGCACCCCTTGGGACACAGCTCCAAGGAGTGCCCACCTGAAGCGGGAACCAGGAGTTTGATGATCCCTCAGCAAGGGCCGGTAGGGCCTCACATGTGCATCGGCCTAACCCTAACCCGAGGGGGCTTTTTCAGACTTCTATCCCTGGTTGCTTGCCCTGATAGCCCTCTAGGTAGGGGATTCCATCTTCACATCGCAGGCTTCTGGGTGCCGCCCACTATGATAATGGGAAATTTAGCCCTGTGGAAGACCCTCGGGGCGGGAGAAATCTGCCTGTCCGATCATTCTACCAACACCTTCCTAGGACCCCCACAGCACAATCAGGGAATAGGATGGTCCGCCAGGGCTACGTCTCAACTGAGTCCGTGGAAAGCCTAATTCTGCCCTGACAAATCAGGTCAGCCATTCTCCCAGAGCCAAACCCTAAGCCTAGGTTACGTGTTCAGACTCTGGACACCGGAGGACTGAACCCAGGTCCTCCTGTGGATGGGAAAGTCAGTCTGTAGGAAGGACTCAGCCTCTCAGGCAGAAACTGACCCTTTCCTTCTGTGCTATCCAGTACCATCAGATATATAGAAACCAGCATGCTCCCCTGAGGGCATTCCACCCTCTTAGCCTGTCCCGTCCAAAATTCCATCGCCTGAGGATTCTGCTGAGTCCCACCCTCAACTCAGCCTTGGTGTGCCAGTATTGTGTGGCCAGTTCCGACATGTCTTGTTCCTAAGACATAACCCTAACCATTACTCTAACCCTACCTAAAAATAACCCTAACCCTAACCGTAACCCTAACCCTAACCCTAACCCTAACCCTAACCCTATACCTCACATGAAGCCGTGGTCGGCTGCTCAGCCTTCCAACCTCAGAACCTGGTTCCCAAAATCTCCCGATGGAAGAACCCTGAGCCACACTGCAGAATTGCACTTGATCACTATATAAAACATGCCTGAATATATTTATTTATTTATTTATAATGATTTTATTTATTTGTTGGACAGACTGAGATCACAAGTAGGCTGTGTTTTTGTCTGAAGGAAGGGGGAATAAGACTCCCTGCAGTGGGGAGGGCCCGGTGTCAAACTAGATTCCTCTTCCCTGGGATCTTGACCTGGGCCGAGGCAAGAGGTCACATCCAATGAGGTACACAGGTGTTCTGGAAAGCATACCCTATAGCAATGACCTTCAGCCTTAGCATAATGCGAAGCCCAAGTCATGTGCTCAGTCTTCTGTCCTCAAAGGCCTGGTTCCCAAACTCTCCCCATGGGGGAACCCTGAGCTGCCCCGCACAAATGACCTAGATTCCAATAGGAAATCATGCCCTCCCTTTTATATATTTATTATTTACGTATTTATTTATTTATTGCTTCAAGATTTTACTTTTTCACTTTGCAGGGAGCGAATAGATGTAGGCAGTGTTGCACGCCCAGAGAAAGGAAAGAAGGCTCCCTGCTGAGGAGACAGCCCAAAGTGGGGCTCCATCCCAGGACTCTGGGATCATGTCCTGAGCTGAAGGCAGTGGCCTAACCCACTGATTCACCCAGGTGTTACCAACAGCATTCACTTGTGAAATAACCTTCACGGTATTCCTGATGCAAAGCCCCTGTCCCATGCTCAGGCTTCTGTCCTCAGTAGCCTGGTCCATGAACTCTGCAGATGCGGGAACCCTGAGGTGCACCGCACAATGTCCATAGATCCCAATGGGAATGTTTGCCCTTTAGAAATGAGCTGAATCCGTAGAACAGGTGAAATCTGCATGCACCCCTTGGGACACAGCTCCAAGGAGTGCCCACCTGAAGCGGGAACCAGGAGTTTGATGATCCCTCAGCAAGGGCCGGTAGGGCCTCCCATGTGCATCGGCCTAACCCTAACCCGAGGGTGCTTCTTCAGACTTCTATCCCTGGTTGCTTGACCTGGTAGCCCTCTAGGTAGGGGATTCCATCTTCACATCACAGGCTTCTGGGTGCCGCCCACTATGATAATGGGAAATTTAGCCCTGTGGAAGACCCTCGGGGCGGGAGAAATCTGCCTGTCCAATCATTCTACCAACACCTTCCTAGGACCCACACAGCACAATCCGGGAATAGGATGGTCCGCCAGGGTACGTCCTCAACTGAGTCCCGTGGAAAGCCTAATTCTGCCCTGACAAATCAGGTCAGCCATTCTCCCAGAGCCAAATCCTAAGCCTAGGTTACGTGTTCAGACTCTGGACACTGGAGGACTGAACCCAGGTCCTCCTGTGGATGGGAAAGTCAGTCTGTAGGAAGGACTCAGCCTCTCAGGTAGAAACTGACCCTTTCCTTCTGTGCTATCCAGTACCATCAGATATATAGAAACCAGCATGCTCCCCTGAGGGCATTCCACCCTCTTGGCCTGTCCCTTCCAAAATTCCATCGCCTGAGGATTCTGCTGAGTCCCACCCTCAACTCAGCCCTTGGTGTGCCAGTATTGTGTGGCCAGTTCCGACATGCCTTGTTCCTAAGACATAACCCTAACCATTACTCTAACCCTCACCTAAACATAACCCTAACCCTAACCGTAACCCTAACCCTAACCTAACCCTAACCCTAACCCTATACCTCACATGAAGCCGTGGTCGGCTGCTCAGCCTTCCAACCTCAGAGGCCTGGTTCCCAAAATCTCCCGATGGAAGAACCCTGAGCCACACTGCAGAATTGCACTTGATCACTATATAAAACATGCCTGAATATATTTATTTATTTTTTTATAATGATTATATTTATTTGTTGGACAGACTGAGATCACAAGTAGGCTGTGTTTTTGTCTGAAGGAAGGGGGAATAAGGCTCCCTGCAGTGGGGAGGGCCCGGTGTCAAACTAGATTCCTCTTCCCTGGGATCTTGACCTGGGCCGAGGCAAGAGGTCACATCCAATGAGGTACACAGCAGTTCTGGAAAGCATACCCTATAGCAATGACCTTCAGCCTTAGCATAATGCGAAGCCCAAGTCATGTGCTCAGTCTTCTGTCCTCAAAGGCCTGGTTCCCAAACTCTCCCCATGGGGGAACCCTGAGCTGCCCCGCACAAATGACCTAGATTCCAATAGGAAATCATGCCCTCCCTTTTATATATTTATTATTTACGTATTTATTTATTTATTGCGTCAAGATTTTACTTTTTCACTTTGCAGGGAGCGAAAAGATGTAGGCAGTGTTGCACGCCCAGAGAAAGGAAAGAAGGCTCCCTGCTGAGGAGACAGCCCGATGTGGGGCTCCATCCCAGGACTCTGGGATCATGTCCTGAGCTGAAGGCAGTGGCCTAACCCACTGACTCACCCAGGTGTTACCAACAGCATTCACTTGTGAAATAACCTTCACGGTATTCCTGATGCAAAGCCCCTGTCCCATGCTCAGGCTTCTGTCCTCAGTAGCCTGGTCCATGAACTCTGCAGATGCGGGAACCCTGAGGTGCACCGCACAATGTCCATAGATCCCAATGGGAACGTTTGCCCTTTAGAAATGAGCTGAATCCGGAGAACAGGTGAAATCTGCATGCACCCCTTGGGACAGAGCTCCAAGGAGCGCCCACCTGAAGCGGGAACCAGGAGTTTGATGATCCCTCAGCAAGGGCCAGTAGGGCCTCACATGTGCATCGGCCTAACCCTAACCCGAGGGGGCTTCTTCAGACTTCTATCCCTGGTTGCTTGCCCTGATAGCCCTCTAGGTAGGGGATTCCATCTTCACATCGCAGGCTTCTGGGTGCCGCCCACTATGATAATGGGAAATTTAGCCCTGTGGAAGACCCTCGGGGCGGGAGAAATCTGCCTGTCCGATCATTCTACCAACACCTTCCTAGGACCCCCACAGCACAATCCGGGAATAGGATGGTCCGCCAGGGCTACGTCCTCAACTGAGTCCCGTGGAAAGCCTAATTCTGCCCTACAAATCAGGTCAGCCATTCTCCCAGAGCCAAACCCTAAGCCTAGGTTACGTGTTCAGACTCTGGACACCGGAGGACTGAACCCAGGTCCTCCTGTGGATGGGAAAGTCAGTCTGTAGGAAGGACTCAGCCTCTCAGGCAGAAACTGACCCTTTCCTTCTCTCCTATCCAGTACCATCAGATATATAGAAACCAGCATGCTCCCCTGAGGGCATTCCACCCTCTTAGCCTGTCCCGTCCAAAATTCCATCGCCTGAGGATTCTGCTGAGTCCCACCCTCAACTCAGCCCTTGGTGTGCCAGTATTGTGTGGCCAGTTCCGACATGTCTTGTTCCTAAGACATAACCCTAACCATTACTCTAACCCTACCTAAAAATAACCCTAACCCTAACCGTATCCCTAACCCTAACCCTAACCCTAACCCTAACCCTAACCCTAACCCTATACCTCACATGAAGCCGTGGTCGGCTGCTCAGCCTTCCAACCTCAGAGGCCTGGTTCCCAAAATATCCCGATGGAAGAACCCTGAGCCACACTGCAGAATTGCACTTGATCACTATATAAAACATGCCTGAATATATTTATTTATTTTTTTATAATGATTTTATTTATTCGTTGGACAGACTGAGATCACAAGTAGGCTGTGTTTTTGTCTGAAGGAAGGGGGAATAAGGCTCCCTGCAGTGGGGAGGGCCCGGTGTCAAACTAGATTCCTCTTCCCTGGGATCTTGACCTGGGCCGAGGCAAGAGGTCACATCCAATGAGGTACACAGGTGTTCTGGAAAGCATACCCTATAGCAATGACCTTCAGCCTTAGCATAATGCGAAGCCCAAGTCATGTGCTCAGTCTTCTGTCCTCAAAGGCCTGGTTCCCAAACTCTCCCCATGGGGGAACCCTGAGCTGCCCCGCACAAATGACCTAGATTCCAATAGGAAATCATGCCCTCCCTTTTATATATTTATTATTTACGTATTTATTTATTTATTGCTTCAAGATTTTACTTTTTCACTTTGCAGGGAGCGAAAAGATGTAGGCAGTGTTGCACGCCCAGAGAAAGGAAAGAAGGCTCCCTGCTGAGGAGACAGCCCGATGTGGGGCTCCATCCCAGGACTCTGGGATCATGTCCTGAGCTGAAGGCAGTGGCCTAACCCACTGACTCACCCAGGTGTTACCAACAGCATTCACTTGTGAAATAACCTTCACGGTATTCCTGATGCAAAGCCCCTGTCCCATGCTCAGGCTTCTGTCCTCAGTAGCCTGGTCCATGAACTCTGCAGATGCGGGAACCCTGAGGTGCACCGCACAATGTCCATAGATCCCAATGGGAACGTTTGCCCTTTAGAAATGAGCTGAATCCGTAGAACAGGTGAAATCTGCATGCACCCCTTGCGACACAGCTCCAAGGAGTGCCCACCTGAAGCGGGAACCAGGAG
This sequence comes from Mustela nivalis, assembly GCF_964662115.1. Taxonomy (NCBI): domain Eukaryota; kingdom Metazoa; phylum Chordata; class Mammalia; order Carnivora; family Mustelidae; genus Mustela; species Mustela nivalis. The sequence continues at coordinate 417,466 of NW_028135996.1, read as the reverse complement.
TTTGATGATCCCTCAGCAAGGGCCGGTAGGGCCTCCCATGTGCATCGGCCTAACCCTAACCCGAGGGTGCTTCTTCAGACTTCTATCCCTGGTTGCTTGACCTGGTAGCCCTCTAGGTAGGGGATTCCATCTTCACATCGCAGGCTTCTGGGTGCCGCCCACTATGATAATGGGAAATTTAGCCCTGTGGAAGACCCTCGGGGCGGGAGAAATCTGCCTGTCCAATCATTCTACCAACACCTTCCTAGGACCCACACAGCACAATCCGGGAATAGGATGGTCCGCCAGGGTACGTCCTCAACTGAGTCCCGTGGAAAGCCTAATTCTGCCCTGGCAAATCAGGTCAGCCATTCTCCCAGAGCCAAACCCTAAGCCTAGGTTACGTGTTCAGACTCTGGACACTGGAGGACTGAACCCAGGTCCTCCTGTGGATGGGAAAGTCAGTCTGTAGGAAGGACTCAGCCTCTCAGGCAGAAACTGACCCTTTCCTTCTGTGCTATCCAGTACCATCAGATATATAGAAACCAGCATGCTCCCCTGAGGGCATTCCACCCTCTTGGCCTGTCCCGTCCAAAATTCCATCGCCTGAGGATTCTGCTGAGTCCCACCCTCAACTCAGCCCTTGGTGTGCCAGTATTGTGTGGCCAGTTCCGACATGCCTTGTTCCTAAGACATAACCCTAACCATTACTCTAACCCTCACCTAAACATAACCCTAACCCTAACCGTAACCCTAACCCTAACCCTAACCCTAACCCTAACCCTATACCTCACATTAAGCCGTGGTCGGCTGCTCAGCCTTCCATCCTCAGAGGCCTGGTTCCCAAAATCTCCCGATGGAAGAACCCTGAGCCACACTGCAGAATTGCACTTGATCACTATATAAAACATGCCTGAATATATTTATTTATTTTTTTATAATGATTTTATTTATTTGTTGGACAGACTGAGATCACAAGTAGGCTGTGTTTTTGTCTGAAGGAAGGGGGAATAAGGCTCCCTGCAGTGGGGAGCGCCCGGTGTCAAACTAGATTCCTCTTCCCTGGGATCTTGACCTGGGCCGAGGCAAGAGGTCACATCCAATGAGGTACACAGGTGTTCTGGAAAGCATACCCTATAGCAATGACCTTCAGCCTTAGCATAATGCGAAGCCCAAGTCATGTGCTCAGACTTCTGTCCTCAAAGGCCTGGTCCAAAACTCTCCCCATGGGGGAACCCTGAGCTGCCCCGCACAAATGACCTAGATTCCAATAGGAAATCATGCCCTCTCTTTTATATATTTGTTATTTATGTATTTATTTATTTATTGCTTCACGATTTTACTTTTTCACTTTGCAGGGTGCGAAAAGATGTAGGCAGTGTTGCACGCCCAGAGAAGGGAAAGAAGGCTCCCTGCTGAGGAGACAGCCCGATGTGGGGCTCCATCCCAGGACTCTGGGATCATGTCCTGAGCTGAAGGCAATGGCCTAACCCACTGACTCACCCAGGTGTTACCAACAGCATTCACTTGTGAAATAACCTTCACGGTAATCCTGATGCAAAGCCCCTGTCCCATGCTCAGGCTTCTGTCCTCAGTAGCCTGGTCCATGAACTCTGCAGATGCGGGAACCCTGAGGTGCACCGTACAATGTCCATAGATCCCAATGGGAACGTTTGCCCTTTAGAAATGAGCTGAATCCGTAGAACAGGTGAAATCTGCATGCACCCCTTGGGACACAGCTCCAAGGAGTGCCCACCTGAAGCGGGAACCAGGAGTTTGATGATCCCTCAGCAAGGGCCGGTAGGGCCTCCCATGTGCATCGGCCTAACCCTAACCCGAGGGGGCTTTTTCAGACTTCTATCCCTGGTTGCTTGCCCTGATAGCCCTCTAGGTAGGGGATTCCATCTTCACATCGCAGGCTTCTGGGTGCCGCCCACTATGATAATGGGAAATTTAGCCCTGTGGAAGACCCTCGGGGCGGGAGAAATCTGCCTGTCCGATCATTCTACCAACACCTTCCTAGGACCCCCACAGCACAATCAGGGAATAGGATGGTCCGCCAGGGCTACGTCCTCAACTGAGTCCCGTGGAAAGCCTAATTCTGCCCTGACAAATCAGGACAGCCATTCTCCCAGAGCCAAACCCTAAGCCTAGGTTACGTGTTCAGACTCTGGACACCGGAGGACTGAACCCAGGTCCTCCTGTGGATGGGAAAGTCAGTCTGTAGGAAGGACTCAGCCTCTCAGGCAGAAACTGACCCTTTCCTTCTGTGCTATCCAGTACCATCAGATATATACAAACCAGCATGCTCCCCTGAGGGCATTCCACCCTCTTAGCCTGTCCCGTCCAAAATTCCATCGCCTGAGGATTCTGCTGAGTCCCACCCTCAACTCAGCCCTTGGTGTGCCAGTATTGTGTGGCCAGTTCCGACATGTCTTGTTCCTAAGACATAACCCTAACCATTACTCTAACCCTACCTAAAAATAACCCTAACCCTAACCGTAACCCTAACCCTAACCCTAACCCTAACCCTAACCCTATACCTCACATGAAGCCGTGGTCGGCTGCTCAGCCTTCCAACCTCAGAACCTGGTTCCCAAAATCTCCCGATGGAAGAACCCTGAGCCACACTGCAGAATTGCACTTGATCACTATATAAAACATGCCTGAATATATTTATTTATTTATTTATAATGATTTTATTTATTTGTTGGACAGACTGAGATCACAAGTAGGCTGTGTTTTTGTCTGAAGGAAGGGGGAATAAGACTCCCTGCAGTGGGGAGGGCCCGGTGTCAAACTAGATTCCTCTTCCCTGGGATCTTGACCTGGGCCGAGGCAAGAGGTCACATCCAATGAGGTACACAGGTGTTCTGGAAAGCATACCCTATAGCAATGACCTTCAGCCTTAGCATAATGCGAAGCCCAAGTCATGTGCTCAGTCTTCTGTCCTCAAAGGCCTGGTTCCCAAACTCTCCCCATGGGGGAACCCTGAGCTGCCCCGCACAAATGACCTAGATTCCAATAGGAAATCATGCCCTCCCTTTTATATATTTATTATTTACGTATTTATTTATTTATTGCTTCAAGATTTTACTTTTTCACTTTGCAGGGAGCGAATAGATGTAGGCAGTGTTGCACGCCCAGAGAAAGGAAAGAAGGCTCCATGCTGAGGAGACAGCCCGATGTGGGGCTCCATCCCAGGACTCTGGGATCATGTCCTGAGCTGAAGGCAGTGGCCTAACCCACTGATTCACCCAGGTGTTACCAACAGCATTCACTTGTGAAATAACCTTCACGGTATTCCTGATGCAAAGCCCCTGTCCCATGCTCAGGCTTCTGTCCTCAGTAGCCTGGTCCATGAACTCTGCAGATGCGGGAACCCTGAGGTGCACCGCACAATGTCCATAGATCCCAATGGGAATGTTTGCCCTTTAGAAATGAGCTGAATCCGTAGAACAGGTGAAATCTGCATGCACCCCTTGGGACACAGCTCCAAGGAGTGCCCACCTGAAGCGGGAACCAGGAGTTTGATGATCCCTCAGCAAGGGCCGGTAGGGCCTCCCATGTGCATCGGCCTAACCCTAACCCGAGGGTGCTTCTTCAGACTTCTATCCCTGGTTGCTTGACCTGGTAGCCCTCTAGGTAGGGGATTCCATCTTCACATCACAGGCTTCTGGGTGCCGCCCACTATGATAATGGGAAACTTAGCCCTGTGGAAGACCCTCGGGGCGGGAGAAATCTGCCTGTCCAATCATTCTACCAACACCTTCCTAGGACCCACACAGCACAATCCGGGAATAGGATGGTCCGCCAGAGTACGTCCTCAACTGAGTCCCGTGGAAAGCCTAATTCTGCCCTGACAAATCAGGTCAGCCATTCTCCCAGAGCCAAATCCTAAGCCTAGGTTACGTGTTCAGACTCTGGACACTGGAGGACTGAACCCAGGTCCTCCTGTGGATGGGAAAGTCAGTCTGTAGGAAGGACTCAGCCTCTCAGGCAGAAACTGACCCTTTCCTTCTGTGCTATCCAGTACCATCAGATATATAGAAACCAGCATGCTCCCCTGAGGGCATTCCACCCTCTTGGCCTGTCCCTTCCAAAATTCCATCGCCTGAGGATTCTGCTGAGTCCCACCCTCAACTCAGCCCTTGGTGTGCCAGTATTGTGTGGCCAGTTCCGACATGCCTTGTTCCTAAGACATAACCCTAACCATTACTCTAACCCTCACCTAAACATAACCCTAACCCTAACCGTAACCCTAACCCTAACCCTAACCCTAACCCTAACCCTATACCTCACATGAAGCCGTGGTCGGCTGCTCAGCCTTCCAACCTCAGAGGCCTGGTTCCCAAAATCTCCCGATGGAAGAACCCTGAGCCACACTGCAGAATTGCACTTGATCACTATATAAAACATGCCTGAATATATTTATTTATTTTTTTATAATGATTTTATTTATTTGTTGGACAGACTGAGATCACAAGTAGGCTGTGTTTTTGTCTGAAGGAAGGGGGAATAAGGCTCCCTGCAGTGGGGAGGGCCCGGTGTCAAACTAGATTCCTCTTCCCTGGGATCTTGACCTGGGCCGAGGCAAGAGGTCACATCCAATGAGGTACACAGCTGTTCTGGAAAGCATACCCTATAGCAATGACCTTCAGCCTTAGCATAATGCGAAGCCCAAGTCATGTGCTCAGTCTTCTGTCCTCAAAGGCCTGGTTCCCAAACTCTCCCCATGGGGGAACCCTGAGCTGCCCCGCACAAATGACCTAGATTCCAATAGGAAATCATGCCCTCCCTTTTATATATTTATTATTTACGTATTTATTTATTTATTGCGTCAAGATTTTACTTTTTCACTTTGCAGGGAGCGAAAAGATGTAGGCAGTGTTGCACGCCCAGAGAAAGGAAAGAAGGCTCCCTGCTGAGGAGACAGCCCGATGTGGGGCTCCATCCCAGGACTCTGGGATCATGTCCTGAGCTGAAGGCAGTGGCCTAACCCACTGACTCACCCAGGTGTTACCAACAGCATTCACTTGTGAAATAACCTTCACGGTATTCCTGATGCAAAGCCCCTGTCCCATGCTCAGGCTTCTGTCCTCAGTAGCCTGGTCCATGAACTCTGCAGATGCGGGAACCCTGAGGTGCACCGCACAATGTCCATAGATCCCAATGGGAACGTTTGCCCTTTAGAAATGAGCTGAATCCGGAGAACAGGTGAAATCTGCATGCACCCCTTGGGACAGAGCTCCAAGGAGCGCCCACCTGAAGCGGGAACCAGGAGTTTGATGATCCCTCAGCAAGGGCCAGTAGGGCCTCACATGTGCATCGGCCTAACCCTAACCGGAGGGGGCTTCTTCAGACTTCTATCCCTGGTTGCTTGCCCTGATAGCCCTCTAGGTAGGGGATTCCATCTTCACATCGCAGGCTTCTGGGTGCCGCCCACTATGATAATGGGAAATTTAGCCCTGTGGATGACCCTCGGGGCGGGAGAAATCTGCCTGTCCGATCATTCTACCAACACCTTCCTAGGACCCCCACAGCACAATCCGGGAATAGGATGGTCCGCCAGGGCTACGTCCTCAACTGAGTCCCGTGGAAAGCCTAATTCTGCCCTACAAATCAGGTCAGCCATTCTCCCAGAGCCAAACCCTAAGCCTAGGTTACGTGTTCAGATTCTGGACACCGGAGGACTGAACCCAGGTCCTCCTGTGGATGGGAAAGTCAGTCTGTAGGAAGGACTCAGCCTCTCAGGCAGAAACTGACCCTTTCCTTCTCTCCTATCCAGTACCATCAGATATATAGAAACCAGCATGCTCCCCTGTGGGCATTCCACCCTCTTAGCCTGTCCCGTCCAAAATTCCATCGCCTGAGGATTCTGCTGAGTCCCACCCTCAACTCAGCCCTTGGTGTGCCAGTATTGTGTGGCCAGTTCCGACATGTCTTGTTCCTAAGACATAACCCTAACCATTACTCTAACCCTACCTAAAAATAACCCTAACCCTAACCGTATCCCTAACCCTAACCCTAACCCTAACCCTAACCCAAACCCTAACCCTATACCTCACATGAGGCGTGGTCGGCTGCTCAGCCTTCCAACCTCAGAGGCCTGGTTCCCAAAATCTCCCGATGGAAGAACCCTGAGCCACACTGCAGAATTGCACTTGATCACTATATAAAACATGCCTGAATATATTTATTTATTTTTTTATAATGATTTTATTTATTCGTTGGACAGACTGAGATCACAAGTAGGCTGTGTTTTTGTCTGAAGGAAGGGGGAATAAGGCTCCCTGCAGTGGGGAGGGCCCGGTGTCAAACTAGATTCCTCTTCCCTGGGATCTTGACCTGGGCCGAGGCAAGAGGTCACATCCAATGAGGTACACAGGTGTTCTGGAAAGCATACCCTATAGCAATGACCTTCAGCCTTAGCATAATGCGAAGCCCAAGTCATGTGCTCAGTCTTCTGTCCTCAAAGGCCTGGTTCCCAAACTCTCCCCATGGGGGAACCCTGAGCTGCCCCGCACAAATGACCTAGATTCCAATAGGAAATCATGCCCTCCCTTTTATATATTTATTATTTACGTATTTATTTATTCATTGCTTCAAGATTTTACTTTTTCACTTTGCAGGGAGCGAAAAGATGTAGGCAGTGTTGCACGCCCAGAGAAAGGAAAGAAGGCTCCCTGCTGAGGAGACAGCCCGATGTGGGGCTCCATCCCAGGACTCTGGGATCATGTCCTGAGCTGAAGGCAGTGGCCTAACCCACTGATTCACCCAGGTGTTACCAACAGCATTCACTTGTGAAATAACCTTCACGGTATTCCTGATGCAAAGCCCCTGTCCCATGCTCAGGCTTCTGTCCTCAGTAGCCTGGTCCATGAACTCTGCAGATGCGGGAACCCTGAGGTGCACCGCACAATGTCCATAGATCCCAATGGGAACGTTTGCCCTTTAGAAATGAGCTGAATCCGTAGAACAGGTGAAATCTGCATGCACCCCTTGGGACACAGCTCCAAGGAGTGCCCACCTGAAGCGGGAACCAGGAGTTTGATGATCCCTCAGCAAGGGCCGGTAGGGCCTCCCATGTGCATCGGCCTAACCCTAAGCCGAGGGTGCTTCTTCAGACTTCTATCCCTGGTTGCTTGACCTGGTAGCCCTCTAGGTAGGGGATTCCATCTTCACATCGCAGGCTTCTGGGTGCCGCCCACTATGATAATGGGAAATTTAGCCCTGTGGAAGACCCTCGGGGCGGGAGAAATCTGCCTGTCCAATCATTCTACCAACACCTTCCTAGGACCCACACAGCACAATCCGGGAATAGGATGGTCCGCCAGGGTACGTCCTCAACTGAGTCCCGTGGAAAGCCTAATTCTGCCCTGGCAAATCAGGTCAGCCATTCTCCCAGAGCCAAACCCTAAGCCTAGGTTACGTGTTCAGACTCTGGACACTGGAGGACTGAGCCCAGGTCCTCCTGTGGATGGGAAAGTCAGTCTGTAGGAAGGACTCAGCCTCTCAGGCAGAAACTGACCCTTTCCTTCTGTGCTATCCAGTACCATCAGATATATAGAAACCAGCATGCTCCCCTGAGGGCATTCCACCCTCTTGGCCTGTCCCGTCCAAAATTCCATCGCCTGAGGATTCTGCTGAGTCCCACCCTCAACTCAGCCCTTGGTGTGCCAGTATTGTGTGGCCAGTTCCGACATGCCTTGTTCCTAAGACATAACCCTAACCATTACTCTAACCCTCACCTAAACATAACCCTAACCCTAACCGTAACCCTAACCCTAACCATAACCCTAACCCTAACCCTATACCTCACATGAAGCCGTGGTCGGCTGCTCAGCCTTCCAACCTCAGAGGCCTGGTTCCCAAAATCTCCCGATGGAAGAACCCTGAGCCACACTGCAGAATTGCACTTGATCACTATATAAAACATGCCTGAATATATTTATTTATTTTTTTATAATGATTTTATTTATTTGTTGGACAGACTGAGATCACAAGTAGGCTGTGTTTTTGTCTGAAGGAAGGGGGAATAAGGCTCCCTGCAGTGGGGAGGGCCCGATGTCAAACTAGATTCCTCTTCCCTGGGATCTTGACCTGGGCCGAGGCAAGAGGTCACATCCAATGAGGTACACAGGTGTTCTGGAAAGCATACCCTATAGCAATGACCTTCAGCCTTAGCATAATGCGAAGCCCAAGTCATGTGCTCAGTCTTCTGTCCTCAAAGGCCTGGTTCCCAAACTCTCCCCATGGGGGAACCCTGAGCTGCCCCGCACAAATGACCTAGATTCCAATAGGAAATCATGCCCTCCCTTTTATATATTTATTATTTACGTATTTATTTATTTATTGCTTCAAGATTTTACTTTTTCACTTTGCAGGGAGCGAAAAGATGTAGGCAGTGTTGCACGCCCAGAGAAAAGAAAGAAGGCTCCCTGCTGAGGAGACAGCCCGATGTGGGGCTCCATCCCAGGACTCTGGGATCATGTCCTGAGCTGAAGGCAGTGGCCTAACCCACTGACTCACCCAGGTGTTACCAACAGCATTCACTTGTGAAATAACCTTCACGGTATTCCTGATGCAAAGCCCCTGTCCCATGCTCAGGCTTCTGTCCTCAGTAGCCTGGTCCATGAACTCTGCAGATGCGGGAACCCTGAGGTGCACCGCACAATGTCCATAGATCCCAATGGGAACGTTTGCCCTTTAGAAATGAGCTGAATCCGTAGAACAGGTGAAATCTGCATGCACCCCTTGGGACACAGCTCCAAGGAGCGCCCACCTGAAGCGGGAACCAGGAGTTTGATGATCCCTCAGCAAGGGCCGGTAGGGCCTCCCATGTGCATCGGCCTAACCCTAACCCGAGGGGGCTTCTTCAGACTTCTATCCCTGGTTGCTTGCCCTGATAGCCCTCTAGGTAGGGGATTCCATCTTCACATCGCAGGATTCTCGGTGCCGCCCACTATGATAATGGGAAATTTAGCCCTGTGGAAGACCCTCGGGGCGGGAGAAATCTGCCTGTCCGATCATTCTACCAACACCTTCCTAGGACCCCCACAGCACAATCCGGGAATAGGATGGTCCGCCAGGGCTACGTCCTCAACTGAGTCCCGTGGAAAGCCTAATTCTGCCCTGACAAATCAGGTCAGCCATTCTCCCAGAGCCAAACCCTAAGCCTAGGTTACGTGTTCAGACTCTGGACACCGGAGGACTGAACCCAGGTCCTCCTGTGGATGGGAAAGTCAGTCTGTAGAAAGGACTCAGCCTCTCAGGCAGAAACTGACCCTTTCCTTCTGTGCTATCCAGTACCATCAGATATATAGAAACCAGCATGCTCCCCTGAGGGCATTCCAACCTCTTAGCCTGTCCCGTCCAAAATTCCATCGCCTGAGGATTCTGCTGAGTCCCACCCTCAACTCAGCCCTTGGTGTGCCAGTATTGTGTGGCCAGTTCCGACATGTCTTGTTCCTAAGACATAACCCTAACCATTACTCTAACCCTACCTAAAAATAACCCTAACCCTAACCGTAACCCTAACCCTAACCCTAAACCTAACCCTAACCCTAACCCTAACCCTATACCTCACATGAAGCCGTGGTCGGCTGCTCAGCCTTCCAACCTCAGAGGCCTGGTTCCCAAAATCTCCCGATGGAAGAACCCTGAGCCACACTGCAGAATTGCACTTGATCACTATATAAAACATGCCTGAATATATTTATTTATTTTTTTATAATGATTTTATTTATTTGTTGGACAGACTGGGATCACAAGTAAGCTGTGTTTTTGTCCGAAGGAAGGGGGAATAAGGCTCCCTGCAGTGGGGAGGGCCCCGTGTCAAACTAGATTCCTCTTCCCTGGGATCTTGACCTGGGCCGAGGCAAGAGGTCACATCCAATAAGGTACACAGGTGTTCTGGAAAGCATACCCTATAGCAATGACCTTCAGCCTTAGCATAATGCGAAGCCCAAGTCATGTGCTCAGTCTTCTGTCCTCAAAGGCCTGGTTCCCAAACTCTACCCATGGGGGAACCCTGAGCTGCCCCGCACAAATGACCTAGATTCCAATAGGAAATCATGCCCTCTCTTTTATATATTTATTATTTATGTATTTATTTATTTATTGCTTCAAGATTTTACTTTTTCACTTTGCAGGGAGCGAAAAGATGTAGGCAGTGTTGCACGCCCAGAGAAGGGAAAGAAGGCTCCCTGCTGAGGAGACAGCCAGATGTGGGGCTCCATCCCAGGACTCTGGGATCATGTCCTGAGCTGAAGGCAGTGGCCTAACCCACTGACTCACCCAGGTGTTACCAACAGCATTCACTTGTGAAATAACCTTCACGGTAATCCTGATGCAAAGCCCCTGTCCCATGCTCAGGCTTCTGTCCTCAGTAGCCTGGTCCATGAACTCTGCAGACGCGGGAACCCTGAGGTGCACCTCACAATGTCCATAGATCCCAATGGGAACGTTTGCCCTTTAGAAATGAGCTGAATCCGTAGAACAGGTGAAATCTGCATGCACCCCTTGGGACACAGCTCCAAGGAGCGCCCACCTGAAGCGGGAACCAGGAGTTTGATGATCCCTCAGCAAGGGCCGGTTGGGCCTCCCATGTGCATCGGCCTAACCCTAACCCGAGGGTGCTTCTTCAGACTTCTATCCCCGGTTGCCTGCCCTGGTAGCCCTCTAGGTAGGGGATTCCTTCTTCACATCGCAGGCCTCTGGGTGCCGCCAACTAGGCAAATGGGAAGTTTAGCCCTGTGGAAGACCCTCGGGGAGGGAGAAATCTGCCTGTCCGATCAATCTACCAACACCTTCCTAGGACCCCCACACCACAATCCGGAAATAGGATGGTCCGCCAGGGTTACGTCCTCAACTGAGTCCAGTGGAAAGCCTAATTCTGCCCTGAGAAATCAGGTCAGCCATTCTCCCAGAGCCAAACCCTAAGCCTACGTTACGGGATCAGACTCTGGACACCGGAGGACTGAACCCAGGTCCTCCTGTGGATGGGAAAGTCAGTCTGTAGGAAGGACTCAGCCTCTCAGGCAGAAACTGACCCTTTCCTTCTGTGCTATCCAGTACCTTCAGATATATAGAAACCAGCATGCTCCCCTGAGGGCATTCCACCCTCTTGGCCTGTCCCTTCCAAAATTCCATCGCCTGAGGATTCTGCTGAGTCCCACCCTCAACTCAGCCCTTGGTGTGCCAGTATTGTGTGGCCAGTTCCGACATGCCTTGTTCCTAAGACATAACCCTAACCCTTACTCTAACCCTCACCTAAACATAACCCTAACCCTAACCCTAACCCTAACCCTAAACCTAACCCTAACCCTATACCTCACATGAAGCCGTGGTCGGCTGCTCAGCCTTCCAACCTCAGAGGCCTGGTTCCCAAAATCTCCCGATGGAAGAACCCTGAGCCACACTGCAGAATTGCACTTGATCACTATATAAAACATGCCTGAATATATTTATTTATTTATTTATAATGATTTTATTTATTTGTTGGACAGACTGGGATCACAAGTAAGCTGTGTTTTTGTCCGAAGGAAGGGGGAATAAGGCTCCCTGCAGTGGGGAGGGCCCCGTGTCAAACTAGATTCCTCTTCCCTGGGATCTTGACCTGGGCCGAGGCAAGAGGTCACATCCAATGAGGTACACAGGTGTTCTGGAAAGCATACCCTATAGCAATGACCTTCAGCCTTAGCATAATGCGAAGCCCAAGTCATGTGCTCAGTCTTCTGTCCTCAAAGGCCTGGTTCCCAAACTCTCCCCATGGGGGAACCCTGAGCTGCCCCGCACAAATGACCTAGATTCCAATAGGAAATCATGCCATCTCTTTTATATATTTATTATTTATGTATTTATTTATTTATTGCTTCAAGATTTTACTTTTTCACTTTGCAGGGAGCGAAAAGATGTAGGCAGTGTTGCACGCCCAGAGAAGGGAAAGAATGCTCCCTGCTGAGGAGACAGCCCGATGTGGGGCTCCATCCCAGGACTCTGGGATCATGTCCTGAGCTGAAGGCAGTGGCCTAACCCACTGACTCACCCAGGTGTTACCAACAGCATTCACTTGTGAAATAACCTTCACGGGAATCCTGATGCAAAGCCCCTGTCCCATGCTCAGGCTTCTGTCCTCAGTAGCCTGGTCCATGAACTCTGCAGACGCGGGAACCCTGAGGTGCACCGCACAATGTCCATAGATCCCAATGGGAACGTTTGCCCTTTAGAAATGAGCTGAATCCGTAGAACAGGTGAAATCTGCATGCACCCCTTGGGACACAGCTCCAAGGAGCGCCCACCTGAAGCGGGAACCAGGAGTTTGATGATCCCTCAGCAAGGGCCGGTTGGGCCTCCCATGTGCATCGGCCTAACCCTAACCCGAGGGTGCTTCTTCAGAATTCTATCCCCGGTTGCCTGCCCTAGTAGCCCTCTAGGTAGGGGATTCCTTCTTCACATCGCAGGCCTCTGGGTGCCGCCAACTAGGCAAATGGGAAGTTTAGCCCTGTGGAAGACCCTCGGGGAGGGAGAAATCTGCCTGTCCGATCAATCTACCAACACCTTCCTAGGACCCCCACACCACAATCCGGGAATAGGATGGTCCGCCAGGGTTACGTCCTCAACTGAGTCCAGTGGAAAGCCTAATTCAGCCCTGACAAATCAGGTCAGCCATTCTCCCAGAGCCAAAGGCTAAGCCTAGGTTACGGGATCAGACTCTGGACACCGGAGGACTGAACCCAGGTCCTCCTGTGGATGGGAAAGTCAGTCTGTAGGAAGGACTCAGCCTCTCAGGCAGAAACTGACACTTTCCTTCTGTGCTATCCAGTACCTTCAGATATATAGAAACCAGCATGCTCCCCTGAGGGCATTCCACCCTCTTGGCCTGTCCCGTCCAAAATTCCATCGCCTGAGGATTCTGCTGAGTCCCACCCTCAACTCAGCCCTTGGTGTGCCAGTATTGTGTGGCCAGTTCCGACATGCCTTGTTCCTAAGACATAACCCTAACCCTTACTCTAACCCTCACCTAAACATAACCCTAACCCTAACCCTAACCCTAACCCTAACCCTAACCGTATACCTCACATGAAGCCGTGGTCGGCTGCTCAGCCTTCCAACCTCAGAGGCCTGGTTCCCAAAATCTCCCGATGGAAGAACCCTGAGCCACACTGCAGAATTGCACTTGATCACTATATAAAACATGCCTGAATATATTTATTTATTAATTTATAATGATTTTATTTATTTGTTGGACAGACTGAGATCACAAGTAGGCTGTGTTTTTGTCCGAAGGAAGGGGGAATAAGGCTCCCTGCAGTGGGGAGGGCCCCGTGTCAAACTAGATTCCTCTTCCCTGGGATCTTGACCTGGGCCGAGGCAAGAGGTCACATCCAATGAGGTACACAGGTGTTCTGGAAAGCATACCCTATAGCAATGACCTTCAGCCTTAGCATAATGCGAAGCCCAAGTCATGTGCTCAGTCTTCTGTCCTCAAAGGCCTGGTTCCCAAACTCTCCCCATGGGGGAACCCTGAGCTGCCCCGCACAAATGACCTAGATTCCAATAGGAAATCATGCCCTCTCTTTTATATATTTATTATTTATGTATTTATTTATTTATTGCTTCAAGATTTTACTTTTTCACTTTGCAGGGAGCGAAAAGATGTAGGCAGTGTTGCACGCCCAGAGAAGGGAAAGAAGGCTCCCTGCTGAGGAGACAGCCAGATGTGGGGCTCCATCCCAGGACTCTGGGATCATGTCCTGAGCTGAAGGCAGTGGCCTAACCCACTGACTCACCCAGGTGTTACCAACAGCATTCACTTGTGAAATAACCTTCACGGGAATCCTGATGCAAAGCCCCTGTCCCATGCTCAGGCTTCTGTCCTCAGTAGCCTGGTCCATGAACTCTGCAGACGCGGGAACCCTGAGGTGCACCGCACAATGTCCATAGATCCCAATGGGAACGTTTGCCCTTTAGAAATGAGCTGAATCCGTAGAACAGGTGAAATCTGCATGCACCCCTTGGGACACAGCTCCAAGGAGCGCCCACCTGAAGCGGGAACCAGGAGTTTGATGATCCCTCAGCAAGGGCCGGTTGGGCCTCCCATGTGCATCGGCCTAACCCTAACCCGAGGGTGCTTCTTCAGACTTCTATCCCCGGTTGCCTGCCCTGGTAGCCCTCTAGGTAGGGGATTCCTTCTTCACATCGCAGGCCTCTGGGTGCCGCCCACTAGGCAAATGGGAAGTTTAGCCCTGTGGAAGACCCTCGGGGAGGGAGAAATCTGCCTGTCCGATCATTCTACCAACACCTTCCTAGGACCCCCACACCACAATCCGGGAATAGGATGGTCCGCCAGGGTTACGTCCTCAACTGAGTCCCGTGGAAAGCCTAATTCTGCCCTGACAAATCAGGTCAGCCATTCTCCCAGAGCCAAAGGCTAAGCCTAGGTTACGGGATCAGACTCTGGACACCGGAGGACTGAACCCAGGTCCTCCTGTGGATGGGAAAGTCAGTCTGTAGGAAGGACTCAGCCTCTCAGGCAGAAACTGACCCTTTCCTTCTGTGCTATCCAGTACCTTCAGATATATAGAAACCAGCATGCTCCCCTGAGGGCATTCCACCCTCTTCGCCTGTCCCGTCCAAAATTCCATCGCCTGAGGATTCTGCTGAGTCCCACCCTCAACTCAGCCCTTGGTGTGCCAGTATTGTGTGGCCAGTTCCGACATGCCTTGTTCCTAAGACATAACCCTAACCCTTACTCTAACCCTCACCTAAACATAACCCTAACCCTAACCCTAACCCTAACCCTAACCCTAACCATATACCTCACATGAAGCCGTGGTCGGCTACTCAGCCTTCCAACCTCAGAGGCCTGGTTCCCAAAATCTCCCGATGGAAGAACCCTGAGCCACACTGCAGAATTGCACTTGATCACTATATAAAACATGCCTGAATATATTTATTTATTTATTTATAATGATTTTATTTATTTGTTGGACAGACTGAGATCACAAGTAGGCTGTGTTTTTGTCCGAAGGAAGGGGGAATAAGGCTCCCTGCAGTGGGGAGGGCCCCGTGTCAAACTAGATTCCTCTTCCCTGGGATCTTGACCTGGGCCGAGGCAAGAGGTCACATCCAATGAGGTACACAGGTGTTCTGGAAAGCATACCCTATAGCAATGACCTTCAGCCTTAGCATAATGCGAAGCCCAAGTCATGTGCTCAGTCTTCTGTCCTCAAAGGCCTGGTTCCCAAACTCTCCCCATGGGGGAACCCTGAGCTGCCCCGCACAAATGACCTAGATTCCAATAGGAAATCATGCCCTCTCTTTTATATATTTATTATTTATGTATTTATTTATTTATTGCTTCAAGATTTTACTTTTTCACTTTGCAGGGAGCGAAAAGATGTAGGCAGTGTTGCACGCCCAGAGAAGGGAAAGAAGGCTCCCTGCTGAGGAGACAGCCAGATGTGGGGCTCCATCCCAGGACTCTGGGATCATGTCCTGAGCTGAAGGCAGTGGCCTAACCCACTGACTCACCCAGGTGTTACCAACAGCATTCACTTGTGAAATAACCTTCACGGGAATCCTGATGCAAAGCCCCTGTCCCATGCTCAGGCTTCTGTCCTCAGTAGCCTGGTCCATGAACTCTGCAGACGCGGGAACCCTGAGGTGCACCGCACAATGTCCATAGATCCCAATGGGAACGTTTGCCCTTTAGAAATGAGCTGAATCCGTAGAACAGGTGAAATCTGCATGCACCCCTTGGGACACAGCTCCAAGGAGCGCCCACCTGAAGCGGGAACCAGGAGTTTGATGATCCCTCAGCAAGGGCCGGTTGGGCCTCCCATGTGCATCGGCCTAAACCTAACCCGAGGGTGCTTCTTCAGACTTCTATCCCCGGTAGCCTGCCCTGGTAGCCCTCTAGGTAGGGGATTCCTTCTTCACATCGCAGGCCTCTGGGTGCCGCCCACTAGGCAAATGGGAAGTTTAGCCCTGTGGAAGACCCTCGGGGAGGGAGAAATCTGCCTGTCCGATCATTCTACCAACACCTTCCTAGGACCCCCACACCACAATCCGGGAATAGGATGGTCCGCCAGGGTTACGTCCTCAACTGAGTCCCGTGGAAAGCCTAATTCTGCCCTGACAAATCAGGTCAGCCATTCTCCCAGAGCCAAAGGCTAAGCCTAGGTTACGGGATCAGACTCTGGACACCGGAGGACTGAACCCAGGTCCTCCTGTGGATGGGAAAGTCAGTCTGTAGGAAGGACTCAGCCTCTCAGGCAGAAACTGACCCTTTCCTTCTGTGCTATCCAGTACCTTCAGATATATAGAAACCAGCATGCTCCCCTGAGGGCATTCCACCCTCTTCGCCTGTCCCGTCCAAAATTCCATCGCCTGAGGATTCTGCTGAGTCCCACCCTCAACTCAGCCCTTGGTGTGCCAGTATTGTGTGGCCAGTTCCGACATGCCTTGTTCCTAAGACATAACCCTAACCCTTACTCTAACCCTCACCTAAACATAACCCTAACCCTAACCCTAACCCTAACCCTAACCCTAACCATATACCTCACATGAAGCCGTGGTCGGCTGCTCAGCCTTCCAACCTCAGAGGCCTGGTTCCCAAAATCTCCCGATGGAAGAACCCTGAGCCACACTGCAGAATTGCACTTGATCACTATATAAAACATGCCTGAATATATTTATTTATTTATTTATAATGATTTTATTTATTTGTTGGACAGACTGAGATCACAAGTAGGCTGTGTTTTTGTCCGAAGGAAGGGGGAATAAGGCTCCCTGCAGTGGGGAGGGCCCCGTGTCAAACTAGATTCCTCTTCCCTGGGATCTTGACCTGGGCCGAGGCAAGAGGTCACATCCAATGAGGTACA
Source organism: Mustela nivalis (assembly GCF_964662115.1). Lineage (NCBI taxonomy): Eukaryota > Metazoa > Chordata > Mammalia > Carnivora > Mustelidae > Mustela > Mustela nivalis. The sequence continues at coordinate 400,598 of NW_028135996.1, read as the reverse complement.
CAGGTGTTCTGGAAAGCATACCCTATAGCAATGAACTTCAGCCTTAGCATAATGCGAAGCCCAAGTCATGTGCTCAGTCTTCTGTCCTCAAAGGCCTGGTTCCCAAACTCTCCCCATGGGGGAACCCTGAGCTGCCCCGCACAAATGACCTAGATTCCAATAGGAAATCATGCCCTCTCTTTTATATATTTATTATTTATGTATTTATTTATTTATTGCTTCAAGATTTTACTTTTTCACTTTGCAGGGAGCGAAAAGATGTAGGCAGTGTTGCACGCCCAGAGAAGGGAAAGAAGGCTCCCTGCTGAGGAGACAGCCAGATGTGGGGCTCCATCCCAGGACTCTGGGATCATGTCCTGAGCTGAAGGCAGTGGCCTAACCCACTGACTCACCCAGGTGTTACCAACAGCATTCACTTGTGAAATAACCTTCACGGGAATCCTGATGCAAAGCCCCTGTCCCATGCTCAGGCTTCTGTCCTCAGTAGCCTGGTCCATGAACTCTGCAGATGCGGGAACCCTGAGGTGCACCGCACAATGTCCATAGATCCCAATGGGAACGTTTGCCCTTTAGAAATGAGCTGAATCCGTAGAACAGGTGAAATCTGCATGCACCCCTTGGGACACAGCTCCAAGGAGCGCCCACCTGAAGCGGGAACCAGGAGTTTGATGATCCCTCAGCAAGGGCCGGTTGGGCCTCCCATGTGCATCGGCCTAACCCTAACCCGAGGGTGCTTCTTCAGACTTCTATCCCCGGTTGCCTGACCTGGTAGCCCTCTAGGTAGGGGATTCCTTCTTCACATCGCAGGCCTCTGGGTGCCGCCCACTAGGCAAATGGGAAGTTTAGCCCTGTGGAAGACCCTCGGGGAGGGAGAAATCTGCCTGTCCGATCAATCTACCAACACCTTCCTAGGACCCCCACACCACAATCCGGGAATAGGATGGTCCGCCAGGGTTACGTCCTCAACTGAGTCCCGTGGAAAGCCTAATTCTGCCCTGACAAATCAGGTCAGCCATTCTCCCAGAGCCAAAGGCTAAGCCTAGGTTACGGGATCAGACTCTGGACACCGGAGGACTGAACCCAGGTCCTCCTGTGGATGGGAAAGTCAGTCTGTAGGAAGGACTCAGCCTCTCAGGCAGAAACTGACCCTTTCCTTCTGTGCTATCCAGTACCTTCAGATATATAGAAACCAGCATGCTCCCCTGAGGGCATTCCACCCTCTTCGCCTGTCCCGTCCAAAATTCCATCGCCTGAGGATTCTGCTGAGTCCCACCCTCAACTCAGCCCTTGGTGTGCCAGTATTGTGTGGCCAGTTCCGACATGCCTTGTTCCTAAGACATAACCCTAACCCTTACTCTAACCCTCACCTAAACATAACCCTAACCCTAACCCTAACCCTAACCCTAACCCTAACCATATACCTCACATGAAGCCGTGGTCGGCTGCTCAGCCTTCCAACCTCAGAGGCCTGGTTCCCAAAATCTCCCGATGGAAGAACCCTGAGCCACACTGCAGAATTGCACTTGATCACTATATAAAACATGCCTGAATATATTTATTTATTTATTTATAATGATTTTATTTATTTGTTGGACAGACTGAGATCACAAGTAGGCTGTGTTTTTGTCCGAAGGAAGGGGGAATAAGGCTCCCTGCAGTGGGGAGGGCCCCGTGTCAAACTAGATTCCTCTTCCCTGGGATCTTGACCTGGGCCGAGGCAAGAGGTCACATCCAATGAGGTACACAGGTGTTCTGGAAAGCATACCCTATAGCAATGACCTTCAGCCTTAGCATAATGCGAAGCCCAAGTCATGTGCTCAGTCTTCTGTCCTCAAAGGCCTGGTTCCCAAACTCTCCCCATGGGGGAACCCTGAGCTGCCCCGCACAAATGACCTAGATTCCAATAGGAAATCATGCCCTCTCTTTTATATATTTATTATTTATGTATTTATTTATTTATTGCTTCAAGATTTTACTTTTTCACTTTGCAGGGAGCGAAAAGATGTAGGCAGTGTTGCACGCCCAGAGAAGGGAAAGAAGGCTCCCTGCTGAGGAGACAGCCAGATGTGGGGCTCCATCCCAGGACTCTGGGATCATGTCCTGAGCTGAAGGCAGTGGCCTAACCCACTGACTCACCCAGGTGTTACCAACAGCATTCACTTGTGAAATAACCTTCACGGGAATCCTGATGCAAAGCCCCTGTCCCATGCTCAGGCTTCTGTCCTCAGTAGCCTGGTCCATGAACTCTGCAGACGCGGGAACCCTGAGGTGCACCGCACAATGTCCATAGATCCCAATGGGAACGTTTGCCCTTTAGAAATGAGCTGAATCCGTAGAACAGGTGAAATCTGCATGCACCCCTTGGGACACAGCTCCAAGGAGCGCCCACCTGAAGCGGGAACCAGGAGTTTGATGATCCCTCAGCAAGGGCCGGTTGGGCCTCCCATGTGCATCGGCCTAAACCTAACCCGAGGGTGCTTCTTCAGACTTCTATCCCCGGTAGCCTGCCCTGGTAGCCCTCTAGGTAGGGGATTCCTTCTTCACATCGCAGGCCTCTGGGTGCCGCCCACTAGGCAAATGGGAAGTTTAGCCCTGTGGAAGACCCTCGGGGAGGGAGAAATCTGCCTGTCCGATCATTCTACCAACACCTTCCTAGGACCCCCACACCACAATCCGGGAATAGGATGGTCCGCCAGGGTTACGTCCTCAACTGAGTCCCGTGGAAAGCCTAATTCTGCCCTGACAAATCAGGTCAGCCATTCTCCCAGAGCCAAAGGCTAAGCCTAGGTTACGGGATCAGACTCTGGACACCGGAGGACTGAACCCAGGTCCTCCTGTGGATGGGAAAGTCAGTCTGTAGGAAGGACTCAGCCTCTCAGGCAGAAACTGACCCTTTCCTTCTGTGCTATCCAGTACCTTCTTATATATAGAAACCAGCATGCTCCCCTGAGGGCATTCCACCCTCTTCGCCTGTCCCGTCCAAAATTCCATCGCCTGAGGATTCTGCTGAGTCCCACCCTCAACTCAGCCCTTGGTGTGCCAGTATTGTGTGGCCAGTTCCGACATGCCTTGTTCCTAAGACATAACCCTAACCCTTACTCTAACCCTCACCTAAACATAACCCTAACCCTAACCCTAACCCTAACCCTAACCCTAACCATATACCTCACATGAAGCCGTGGTCGGCTGCTCAGCCTTCCAACCTCAGAGGCCTGGTTCCCAAAATCTCCCGATGGAAGAACCCTGAGCCACACTGCAGAATTGCACTTGATCACTATATAAAACATGCCTGAATATATTTATTTATTTATTTATAATGATTTTATTTATTTGTTGGACAGACTGAGATCACAAGTAGGCTGTGTTTTTGTCCGAAGGAAGGGGGAATAAGGCTCCCTGCAGTGGGGAGGGCCCCGTGTCAAACTAGATTCCTCTTCCCTGGGATCTTGACCTGGGCCGAGGCAAGAGGTCACATCCAATGAGGTACACAGGTGTTCTGGAAAGCATACCCTATAGCAATGACCTTCAGCCTTAGCATAATGCGAAGCCCAAGTCATGTGCTCAGTCTTCTGTCCTCAAAGGCCTGGTTCCCAAACTCTCCCCATGGGGGAACCCTGAGCTGCCCCGCACAAATGACCTAGATTCCAATAGGAAATCATGCCCTCTCTTTTATATATTTATTATTTATGTATTTATTTATTTATTGCTTCAAGATTTTACTTTTTCACTTTGCAGGGAGCGAAAAGATGTAGGCAGTGTTGCACGCCCAGAGAAGGGAAAGAAGGCTCCCTGCTGAGGAGACAGCCCGATGTGGGGCTCCATCCCAGGACTCTGGGATCATGTCCTGAGCTGAAGGCAGTGGCCTAACCCACTGACTCACCCAGGTGTTACCAACAGCATTCACTTGTGAAATAACCTTCACGGGAATCCTGATGCAAAGCCCCTGTCCCATGCTCAGGCTTCTGTCCTCAGTAGCCTGGTCCATGAACTCTGCAGATGCGGGAACCCTGAGGTGCACCGCACAATGTCCATAGATCCCAATGGGAACGTTTGCCCTTTAGAAATGAGCTGAATCCGTAGAACAGGTGAAATCTGCATGCACCCCTTGGGACACAGCTCCAAGGAGCGCCCACCTGAAGCGGGAACCAGGAGTTTGATGATCCCTCAGCAAGGGCCGGTTGGGCCTCCCATGTGCATCGGCCTAACCCTAACCCGAGGGTGCTTCTTCAGACTTCTATCCCCGGTTGCCTGCCCTGGTAGCCCTCTAGGTAGGGGATTCCTTCTTCACATCGCAGGCCTCTGGGTGCCGCCCACTAGGCAAATGGGAAGTTTAGCCCTGTGGAAGACCCTCGGGGAGGGAGAAATCTGCCTGTCCGATCAATCTACCAACACCTTCCTAGGACCCCCACACCACAATCCGGGAATAGGATGGTCCGCCAGGGTTACGTCCTCAACTGAGTCCCGTGGAAAGCCTAATTCTGCCCTGACAAATCAGGTCAGCCATTCTCCCAGAGCCAAAGGCTAAGCCTAGGTTACGGGATCAGACTCTGGACACCGGAGGACTGAACCCAGGTCCTCCTGTGGATGGGAAATTCAGTCTGTAGGAAGGACTCAGCCTCTCAGGCAGAAACTGACCCTTTCCTTCTGTGCTATCCAGTACCTTCAGATATATAGAAACCAGCATGCTCCCCTGAGGGCATTCCACCCTCTTGGCCTGTCCCGTCCAAAATTCCATCGCCTGAGGATTCTGCTGAGTCCCACCCTCAACTCAGCCCTTGGTGTGCCAGTATTGTGTGGCCAGTTCCGACATGCCTTGTTCCTAAGACATAACCCTAACCCTTACTCTAACCCTCACCTAAACATAACCCTAACCCTAACCCTAACCCTAACCCTAACCGTATACCTCACATGAAGCCGTGGTCGGCTGCTCAGCCTTCCAACCTCAGAGGCCTGGTTCCCAAAATCTCCCGATGGAAGAACCCTGAGCCACACTGCAGAATTGCACTTGATCACTATATAAAACATGCCTGAATATATTTATTTATTTATTTATAATGATTTTATTTATTTGTTGGACAGACTGAGATCACAAGTAGGCTGTGTTTTTGTCCGAAGGAAGGGGGAATAAGGCTCCCTGCAGTGGGGAGGGCCCCGTGTCAAACTAGATTCCTCTTCCCTGGGATCTTGACCTGGGCCGAGGCAAGAGGTCACATCCAATGAGGTACACAGGTGTTCTGGAAAGCATACCCTATAGCAATGACCTTCAGCCTTAGCATAATGCGAAGCCCAAGTCATGTGCTCAGTCTTCTGTCCTCAAAGGCCTGGTTCCCAAACTCTCCCCATGGGGGAACCCTAGGCTGCCCCGCACAAATGACCTAGATTCCAATAGGAAATCATGCCCTCTCTTTTATATATTTATTATTTATGTATTTATTTATTTATTGCTTCAAGATTTTACTTTTTCACTTTGCAGAGAGCGAAAAGATGTAGGCAGTGTTGCACGCCCAGAGAAGGGAAAGAAGGCTCCCTGCTGAGGAGACAGCCCGATGTGGGGCTCCATCCCAGGACTCTGGGATCATGTCCTGAGCTGAACGCAGTGGCCTAACCCACTGACTCACCCAGGTGTTACCAACAGCATTCACTTGTGAAATAACCTTCACGGTAATCCTGATGCAAAGCCCCTGTCCCATGCTCAGGCTTCTGTCCTCAGTAGCCTGGTCCATGAACTCTGCAGATGCGGGAACCCTGAGGTGTACCGCACAATGTCCATAGATCCCAATGGGAACATTTGCCCTTTAGAAATGAGCTGAATCCGTAGAACAGGTGAAATCTGCATGCACCCCTTGGGACACAGCTCCAAGGAGCGCCCACCTGAAGCGGGAACCAGGAGTTTGATGATCCCTCAGCAAGGGCCCGTAGGGCCTCCCATGTGCATCGGCCTAACCCTAACCCGAGGGTGCTTCTTCAGACTTCTATTTCCGGTTGCCTGCCCTGGTAGCCCTCTAGGTAGGGGATTCCTTCTTCACATCGCAGGCCTCTGGGTGCCGCCCACTAGGCAAATGGGATGTTTAGCCCTGTGGAAGACCCTCGGGGAGGGAGAAATCTGCCTGTCCGATCATTCTACCAACACCTTCCTAGGACCCCCACACCACAATCCGGGAATAGGATGGTCCGCCAGGGCTACGTCCTCAACTGAGTCACGTGGAAAGCCTAATTCTGCCCTGACAAATCAGGTCAGCCATTCTCCCAGAGCCAAAGGCTAAGCCTAGGTTACGGGATCAGACTCTGGACACCGGAGGACTGAACCCAGGTCCTCCTGTGGATGGGAAAGTCAGTCTGTAGGAAGGACTCAGACTCTCAGGCAGAAACTGACCCTTTCCTTCTGTGCTATCCAGTACCTTCAGATATATAGAAACCAGCATGCTACCCTGAGGGCATTCCACCCTCTTGGCCTGTCCCGTCCAAAATTCCATCGCCTGAGGATTCTGCTGAGTCCCACCCTCAACTCAGCCCTTGGTGTGCCAGTATAGTGGCCAGTTCCGACATGCCTTGTTCCTAAGACATAACCCTAACCCTTACTCTAACCCTCACCTAAACATAACCCTAACCCTAACCCTAACCCTAACCCTAACCGTATACCTCACATGAAGCCGTGGTCGGCTGCTCAGCCTTCCAATCTCAGAGGCCTGGTTCCCAAAATCTCCCGATGGAAGAACCCTGAGCCACACTGCAGAATTGCACTTGATCACTATATAAAACATGCCTGAATATATTTATTTATTTATTTATAATGATTTTATTTATTTGTTGGACAGACTGAGATCACAAGTAGGCTGTGTTTTTGTCCGAAGGAAGGGGGAATAAGGCTCCCTGCAGTGGGGAGGGCCCCGTGTCAAACTAGATTCCTCTTCCCTGGGATCTTGACCTGGGCCGAGGCAAGAGGTCACATCCAATGAGGTACACAGGTGTTCTGGAAAGCATACCCTATAGCAATGACCTTCAGCCTTAGCATAATGCGAAGCCCAAGTCATGTGCTCAGTCTTCTGTCCTCAAAGGCCTGGTTCCCAAACTCTCCCCATGGGGGAACCCTGAGCTGCCCCGCACAAATGACCTAGATTCCAATAGGAAATCATGCCCTCTCTTTTATATATTTATTATTTATGTATTTATTTATTTATTGCTTCAAGATTTTACTTTTTCACTTTGCAGAGAGCGAAAAGATGTAGGCAGTGTTGCACGCCCAGAGAAGGGAAAGAAGGCTCCCTGTGAGGAGACAGCCCGATGTGGGGCTCCATCCCAGGACTCTGGGATCATGTCCTGAGCTGAAGGCAGTGGCCTAACCCACTGACTCACCCAGGTGTTACCAACAGCATTCACTTGTGAAATAACCTTCACGGTAATCGTGATGCAAAGCCCCTGTCCCATGCTCAGGCTTCTGTCCTCAGTAGCCTGGTCCATGAACTCTGCAGATGCGGGAACCCTGAGGTGTACCGCACAATGTCCATAGATCCCAATGGGAACGTTTGCCCTTTAGAAATGAGCTGAATCCGTAGAACAGGTGAAATCTGCATGCACCCCTTGGGACACAGCTCCAAGGAGCGCCCACCTGAAGCGGGAACCAGGAGTTTGATGATCCCTCAGCAAGGGCCGGTAGGGCCTCCCATGTGCATCGGCCTAACCCTAACCCGAGGGTGCTTCTTCAGACTTCTATTTCCGGTTGCCTGCCCTGGTAGCCCTCTAGGTAGGGGATTCCTTCTTCACATCGCAGGCCTCTGGGTGCCGCCCACTAGGCAAATGGGAAGTTTAGCCCTGTGGAAGACCCTCGGGGAGGGAGAAATCTGCCTGTCCGATCATTCTACCAACACCTTCCTAGGACCCCCACACCACAATCCGGGAATAGGATGGTCCGCCAGGGCTACGTCCTCAACTGAGTCACGTGGAAAGCCTAATTCTGCCCTGACAAATCAGGTCAGCCATTCTCCCAGAGCCAAAGGCTAAGCCTAGGTTACGGCATCAGACTCTGGACACCGGAGGACTGAACCCAGGTCCTCCTGTGGATGGGAAAGTCAGTCTGTAGGAAGGACTCAGCCTCTCAGGCAGAAACTGACCCTTTCCTTCTGTGCTAACCAGTACCTTCAGATATATAGAAACCAGCATGCTACCCTGAGGGCATTCCACCCTCTTGGCCTGTCCCGTCCAAAATTCCATCGCCTGAGGATTCTGCTGAGTCCCACCCTCAACTCAGCCCTTGGTGTGCCAGTATAGTGGCCAGTTCCGACATGCCTTGTTCCTAAGACATAACCCTAACCCTTACTCTAACCCTCACCTAAACATAACCCTAACCCTAACCCTAACCCTAACCGTATACCTCACATGAAGCCGTGGTCGGCTGCTCAGCCTTCCAATCTCAGAGGCCTGGTTCCCAAAATCTCCCGATGGAAGAACCCTGAGCCACACTGCAGAATTGCACTTGATCACTATATAAAACATGCCTGAATATATTTATTTATTTTTTTATAATGATTTTATTTATTCGTTGGACAGACTGAGATCACAAGTAGGCTGTGTTTTTGTCCGAAGGAAGGGGGAATAAGGCTCCCTGCAGTGGGGAGGGCCCCGTGTCAAACTAGATTCCTCTTCCCTGGGATCTTGACCTGGGCCGAGGCAAGAGGTCACATCCAATGAGGTACACAGGTGTTCTGGAAAGCATACCCTATAGCAATGACCTTCAGCCTTAGCATAATGCGAAGCCCAAGTCATGTGCTCAGTCTTCTGTCCTCAAAGGCCTGGTTCCCAAACTCTCCCCATGGGGGAACCCTGAGCTGCCCCGCACAAATGACCTAGATTCCAATAGGAAATCATGCCCTCTCTTTTATATATTTATTATTTATGTATTTATTTATTTATTGCTTCAAGATTTTACTTTTTCACTTTGCAGAGAGCGAAAAGATGTAGGCAGTGTTGCACGCCCAGAGAAGGGAAAGAAGGCTCCCTGTGAGGAGACAGCCCGATGTGGGGCTCCATCCCAGGACTCTGGGATCATGTCCTGAGCTGAAGGCAGTGGCCTAACCCACTGACTCACCCAGGTGTTACCAACAGCATTCACTTGTGAAATAACCTTCACGGTAATCGTGATGCAAAGCCCCTGTCCCATGCTCAGGCTTCTGTCCTCAGTAGCCTGGTCCATGAACTCTGCAGATGCGGGAACCCTGAGGTGTACCGCACAATGTCCATAGATCCCAATGGGAACGTTTGCCCTTTAGAAATGAGCTGAATCCGTAGAACAGGTGAAATCTGCATGCACCCCTTGGGACACAGCTCCAAGGAGCGCCCACCTGAAGCGGGAACCAGGAGTTTGATGATCCCTCAGCAAGGGCCGGTAGGGCCTCCCATGTGCATCGGCCTAACCCTAACCCGAGGGTGCTTCTTCAGACTTCTATTTCCGGTTGCCTGCCCTGGTAGCCCTCTAGGTAGGGGATTCCTTCTTCACATCGCAGGCCTCTGGGTGCCGCCCACTAGGCAAATGGGAAGTTTAGCCCTGTGGAAGACCCTCGGGGAGGGAGAAATCTGCCTGTCCGATCATTCTACCAACACCTTCCTAGGACCCCCACACCACAATCCGGGAATAGGATGGTCCGCCAGGGCTACGTCCTCAACTGAGTCCCGTGGAAAGCCTAATTCTGCCCTGACAAATCAGGTCAGCCATTCTCCCAGAGCCAAAGGCTAAGCCTAGGTTACGGGATCAGACTCTGGACACCGGAGGACTGAACCCAGGTCCTCCTGTGGATGGGAAAGTCAGTCTGTAGGAAGGACTCAGCCTCTCAGGCAGAAACTGACCCTTTCCTTCTGTGCTATCCAGTACCTTCAGATATATAGAAACCAGCATGCTACCCTGAGGGCATTCCACCCTCTTGGCCTGTCCCGTCCAAAATTCCATCGCCTGAGGATTCTGCTGAGTCCCACCCTCAACTCAGCCCTTGGTGTGCCAGTATAGTGGCCAGTTCCGACATGCCTTGTTCCTAAGACATAACCCTAACCCTTACTCGAACCCTCACCTAAACATAACCCTAACCCTAACCCTAACCCTAACCCTAACCGTATACCTCACATGAAGCCGTGGTCGGCTGCTCAGCCTTCCAATCTCAGAGGCCTGGTTCCCAAAATCTCCCGATGGAAGAACCCTGAGCCACACTGCAGAATTGCACTTGATCACTATATAAAACATGCCTGAATATATTTATTTATTTATTTTTTTTTTTATAATTGTATATTTTTTTTAATTTATTTTTTATTTTCAGCATAACAGTATTCATTATTTTTCACCACACCCAGTGCTCCATGCATTTCGTGCCCTTTATAATACCCACCACCTAGTACCCCAACCTCCCACCCCCCACCCCTTCAAAACCCTCAGATTGTTTTTCAGAGTCCATAGTCTCTCATGGTTCACCTCCCCTTCCAATTTCCCCCAACTCCCTTCTCCTCTCTAACTCCCCATGTCCTCCATGCTATTTGTTATGCTCCACAAATAAGTGAAACCATATGATAATTGACTCTCTCTGCTTGACTTATTTCACTCAGCATAATAATCTCTTCCAGTCCCGTCCATGTTGCTACAAAAGTTAGGTATTGGTCCTTTCTTTTTTTTTTTTTTTTTTTTTTTTTTATAAACATATATTTTTATCCCCAGGGGTACAGGTCTGTGAATCACCAGGTTTACACACTTCACAGCACTCACCAAAGCACATACCCTCCGCAATGTCCATAATCCCACCCCCTTCTCCCAACCCCCCTCCCCCCAGCAACCCTCAGTTTGTTTTGTGAGATTAAGAGTCACTTATGGTTTGTCTCCCTCCCAATCCCATCTTGTTTCATTTATTCTTCTCCTACCCACTTAAGCCTCCATGTTGCATCACCACTTCCTCATATCAGGGAGATCATATGATAGTTGTCTTTCTCTGCTTGACTTATTTCGCTAAGCATGATACGCTCTAGTTCCATCCATGTTGTCGCAAATGGCAAGATTTCATTTCTTTTGATGGCTGCATAGTATTCCATTGTGTATATATACCACATCTTCGTGATCCATTCATCTGTGGATGGACATCTAGGTTCTTTCCATAGTTTGGCTATTGTGGACATTGCTGCTATAAACATTCGGGTGCATGTGCCCCTTTGGATCACTACATTTGTATCTTTAGGGTAAATACCCAATAGTGCAATTGCTGGGTCATAGGGCAGTTCTATTTTCAACATTCTGAGGAACCTCCATGCTGTTTTCCAGAGTGGCTGCACCAGCTTGCATTCCCACCAACAGTGTAGGAGGGTTCCCCTTTCTCCACATCCTCGCCAGCATCTGTCATTTCCTGACTTGTTGATTTTAGCCATTCTGACTGGTGTGAGGTGATATCTCATTGTGGTTTTGATTTGTATTTCCCTGATGCCGAGTGATATGGAGCACTTTTTCATGTGTCTGTTGGCCATCTGGATGTCTTCTTTGCAGAAATGTCTGTTCATGTCCTCTGCCCATTTCTTGATTGGATTATTTGTTCTTTGGGTGTTGAGTTTGCTAAGTTCTTTATAGATTCTGGACACTAGTCCTTTATCTGATATGTCGTTTGCAAATATCTTCTCCCATTCTGTCAGTTGTCTTTTGATTTTGTTAACTGTTTCCTTTGCTGTGCAAAAGCTTTTGATCTTGATGAAATCCCAATAGTTCATTTTTTCCCTTGCTTCCCTTGCCTTTTGCGTTGTTCCTAGGAAGATGTTGCTGCGGCAGAGGTCGAAGAGGTTGCTGCCTGTGTTCTCCTCAAGGATTTTGATGGATTCCTTTCGCACATTGAGGTCCTTCATCCATTTTGAGTCTATTTTTGTGTGTGGTGTAAGGAAATGGTCCAATTTCATTTTTCTGCATGTGGCTGTCCAATTTTCCCAGCACCATTTATTGAAGAGGCTGTCTTTTTTCCATTGGACATTCTTTCCTGCTTTGTCGAAGATGAGTTGACCATAGATTTGAGGGTCTATTTCTGGGCTCTCTATTCTGTTCCATTGATCTATGTGTCTGTTTTTGTGCCAGTACCATGCTGTCTTGATGATGACAGCTTTGTAATAGAGCTTGAAGTCCGGAATTGTGATGCCACCAACGTTGGCTTTCTTTTTCAATATCCCTTTGGCTATTCGAGGTCTTTTCTGGTTCCATATAAATTTTAGCATTATTTGTTCCATTTCTTTGAAAAAGATGGATGGTACTTTGATAGGAATTGCATTAAATGTGTAGATTGCTTTAGGTAGCATAGACATTTTCACAATATTTATTCTTCCAATCCAGGAGCATGGAACATTTTTCCATTTCTTTGTGTCTTCCTCAATTTCTTTCATGAGTACTTTATAGTTTTCTGAGTATAGATTCTATGTCTCTTTGGTTAGGTTTATTCCTAGGTATCTTATGGTTTTGGATGCAATTGTAAATGGGATTGACTCCTTAATATCTCTTTCTTCTGTCTTGCTGTTGGTGTAGAGAAATGCAACTGATTTCTGTGTATTGATTTTATATCCTGACACTTTACTGAATTCCTGTATAAGTTCTAGCAGTTTTGGAGTGGAGTCTTTTGGGTTTTCCACATATAGTATCATATCATCTGCGAAGAGTGATAATTTGACTTCTTCTTTGCCGATTTGGATGCCTTTAATTTCCTTTTGTTGTCTGATTGCTGAGGCTAGGACCTCTAGTACTATGTTGAATAGCAGTGGTGATAATGGACATCCCTGCCGTGTTCCTGACCTTAGTGGAAAAGCTTTCAGTTTTTCTCCATTGAGAATGATATTTGCGGTGGGTTTTTCATAGATGGCTTTGATGATATTGAGGTATGTGCCCTCTATCCCTACACTTTGAAGAGTTTTGATCAGGAAGGGATGCTGTACTTTGTCAAATGCTTTTTCAGCATCTATTGAAAGTATCATATGGTTCTTGTTCTTTCTTTTATTGATGTGTTGTATCACATTGACTGATTTGCGGATGTTGAACCAACCTTGCAGCCCTGGAATAAATCCCACTTGGTCGTGGTGAATAATCTTTTTAATGTACTGTTGAATCCTATTGGCTAGTATTTTGTTGAGTATTTTCGCATCTGTGTTCATCAAGGATATCGGTCTATAGCTCTCTTTTTTGGTGGGATCCTTGTCTGGTTTTGGGATCAAGGTGATGCTGGCCTCATAAAATGAGTTTGGAAGTTTTCCTTCCATTTCTATTTTTTGGAACAGTTTCAGGAGAATAGGAATTAGTTCTTCTTTAAATGTTTGGTAGAATTCCCCCGGGAAGCCGTCTGGCCCTGGGCTTTTGTTTGTTTGGAGATTTTTAATGACTGTTTCAATCTCCTTACTGGTTATGGGTCTGTTCAGGCTTTCTATTTCTTCCTGGTTCAGTTGTGGTAGTTTATATGTTTCTAGGAATGCATCCATTTCTTCCAGATTGTCAAATTTATTGCCGTAGAGTTGCTCATAGTATGTTCTTATAATAGTTTGTATTTCTTTGGTGTTAGTTGTGATCTCTCCTCTTTCATTCATGATTTTATTTATTTGGGTCCTTTCTCTTTTCTTTTTGATAAGTCGGGCCAGGGGTTTATCAATTTTATTAATTCTTTCAAAGAACCAGCTCCTACTTTCGTTGATTTTTTCTATTTTTTTTGGTTTCTATTTCATTGATTTCTGCTCTGATCTTTATGATTTCTCTTCTCCTGCTGGGCTTAGGGTTTCTTTCTTGTTCTTTCTCCAGCTCCTTTAGGTGTAGGGTTAGGTTGTGTACCTGAGACCTTTCTTGTTTCTTGAGAAAGGCTTGTACCGCTATATATTTTCCTCTCAGGACTGCCTTTATTGTGTCCCACAGATTTTGAACTGTTGTATTTTCATTATCATTTGTTTCCATGATTTTTTTCAATTCTTCTTTAATTTCCCGGTTGACCCATTCATTCTTTAGAAGGATACTGTTTAGTCTCCATGTATTTGGGTTCTTTCCAACCTTCCTTTTGTGGTTGAGTTCTAGCTTTAGAGCATTGTGGTCTGAAAATATGCAGGGAATGATCCCAATCTTTTGATACCGGTTGAGTCCTGATTTAGGACCAAGGATGTGATCTATTCTGGAGAATGTTCCATGTGCACTAGAGAAGAATGTGTATTCTGTTGCTTTGGGATGAAATATTCTGAATATATCTGTGATGTCCATCTGGTCCAGTGTGTCGTTTAAGGCCTTTATTTCCTTGCTGATCTTTTGCTTGGATGACCTGTCCATTTCAGTGAGGGGAGTGTTAAAGTCCCCTACTATTATTGTATTGTTGTTGATGTGTTTCTTTGATTTTGTTATTAATTGGTTTATATAGTTGGCTGCTCCCACGTTGGGGGCATAGATATTTAAAATTGTTAAATCTTCTTGTTGGACAGACCCTTTGAGTATGATATAGTGTCCTTCCTCATCTCTTATTATAGTCTTTGGCTTAAAATCTAATTGATCTGATATAAGGATTGCCACTCCTGCTTTCTTCTGATGTCCATTAGCATGGTAAATTCTTTTCCACCCCCTCACTTTAAATCTGGAGGTGTCTTCGGGCTTAAAATGAGTTTCTTGGAGGCAACATATAGATGGGTTTTGTTTTTTTATCCATTCTGATACCCTGTGTCTTTTGACAGGGGCATTTAGCCCATTCACATTCAGGGTAACTATTGAGAGATATGAATTTAGTGCCATTGTATTGCCTGTAAGGTGACTGTTATTGTATATGGTCTCTGTTCCTTTCTGATCTACCACTTGTAGGCTCTCTCTTTGCTTAGAGGACCCCTTTCAATATTTCCTGTAGAGCTGGTTTGGTATTTGCAAATTCTTTCAGTTGTTGTTTGTCCTGGAAGCTTTTAATCTCTCCTTCTATTTTCAATGATAGCCTAGCTGGATATAGTATTCTGGGCTGCATGTTTTTCTCGTTTAGTGCTCTAAAAATATCATGCCAGCTCTTTCTGGCCTGCCAGGTCTCTGTGGATAAGTCAGCTGCCAATCTAATATTTTTACCATTGTATGTTACAGACTTCTTTTCCCGGGCTGCTTTCAGGATTTTCTCTTTGTCACTGAGACTTGTAAATTTTACTATTAGGTGACGGGGTGTGGGCCTATTCTTATTGATTTTGAGGGGCGTTCTCTGAACCTCCTGAATTTTGATGCTCGTTCCCTTTGTCATATTGGGGAAATTCTCCCCAATAATTCTCTCCAGTATACCTTCTGCTCCCCTCTCTCTTTCTTCTTCTTCTGGAATCCCAATTATTCTAATGTTGTTTCGTCTTATGGTGTCACTTAATTCTCGAATTCTCCCCTCGTGGTCCAGTAGCTGTTTGTCCCTCTTTTGCT
Organism: Mustela nivalis; assembly: GCF_964662115.1. Classification (NCBI taxonomy): domain Eukaryota; kingdom Metazoa; phylum Chordata; class Mammalia; order Carnivora; family Mustelidae; genus Mustela; species Mustela nivalis. The sequence goes on along the minus strand of NW_028135996.1, from coordinate 385,213 downwards.
CAGCTTCTTTATTCTCTGTCATTTGGTCTTCTATATCACTAATTCTTTCTTCTGCCTCATTTATCCTAGCAGTGAGAGCCTCCATTTTTGATTGCACCTCATTAATAGCTTTTTTGATTTCAACTTGGTTAGATTTTAGTTCTTTTATTTCTCCAGAAAGGGCTTTTATATCTCTCGAGAGGGTTTCTCTAATATCTTCCATGCCTTTTTCGAGCCCGGCTAGAACCTTGAGAATTGTCATTCTGAACTCTAGATCTGACATATTACCGATGTCTGTATTGATTAGGTCCCTAGCCTTTGGTACTGCCTCTTGTTCTTTTTTTTGCGTTGAATTTTTACGTCTTGTCATTTTGGCCAGATAAGAGTAAATGAAGGGGCAAGTAAAATACTAAAAGGGTGGCAACAACCCCAGGAAAATATGCTTTAACTAAATTAGAAGAGATCCAAAATCGTGAGTGGGGAGAAAGGGGATAAAAAGAGGTTCAAAAAGGAAGAAAGAAAAAAAAAGAAAAGAAAAAAAAATTTTTTTAAAAAAAGAAAACACCTGAGTAAAATGTAAAAAAGAAAAAATATATATATTAGATAAACTAGTAAAAAATCGTTAAAAAAGAAAAAGGTAACAGTTAAAAAAAAAAATTTTACCCGAAGGCGAGAAGAAAAAGAAAAAAAGAAAAAAAAAATGAAAAAGAAAAAATTAAATTAACTGCAAGACTAAAAAAAAATCACAGGAAAAAAGCCATGAGTTCCGTGCTTGGCTTTCTCCTCCTCTGGAATTCTGCTGCTCTCCTTGGTATTGAAACCGCACTCCTTGGTAGGTGAACTTGGTCTCGGCTGGATTTCTTGTTGATCTTCTGGGGGAGGGGCCTGTTGTAGTGATTCTCAAGTGTCTTTGCCCCAGGCGGAATTACACCGCCCTTACCCGGGGCCGGGGTGAGTAATCCGCTCGGGTTTGCTTTCAGGAGCTTTTGTTCCCTGAGCGCTTTCCGTAGAGTTCCGGAGGACGGGAACACAAATGGCGGCCTCCTGGCCTCCGGCCCGGAGGAGCCGAGAGCCCAGGGCCCCACTCCTCAGTGCGCCCTCAGAGAACAGCGCCCAGTTACTCCCGTCTGCCTGACCTCTGGCCGCGCTCCGAGCTCACCGAGCCTGCGATCGGTTCAAGGTAACACCGAGCTGTGAGCTTACTGTCGGCTCTGTTTCTGTAGCCAGCTTTCCCGTTCCAATACCCGCAAGCTCTGCGACACTCAGACACCCCCGATCCTTCTGTGACCCTGCGGGACCTGAGGCCACGCTGACCCCGCGTGGGCTTCGCCCCGGTTTAGCCTCTGGACTGATGTCCCTCAGCGGAACAGACTTTTAAAAGTCCTGATTTTGTGCGCGGTTGCTCCGCCGCTTGCCGGGAGCCGGCCCCTCCCCCCGGGGTCTATCTTCCCGTCGCTATGGATTCACTTCTCCGCCGGTCCTACCTTTCAGAAAGTGGTTGTTTTTCTGTTTCCAGAATTGCTCTTCTTCTTCTCTTCGGTCTGCCGATGGATTTTCAGGTGTTTGCAATCTTTAGATAAGCTATCTAGCTGATCTCCGGCTAGCTGAAGCAGTCTCAGCTTGCTACTTCTCCGCCATCTTGACTCCTCCCTTCCTTATTTATTTTTTTATAATGATTTTATTTATTCGTTGGACAGACTGAGATCACAAGTAGGCTGTGTTTTTGTCCGAAGGAAGGGGGAATAAGGCTCCCTGCAGTGGGGAGGGCCCCGTGTCAAACTAGATTCCTCTTCCCTGGGATCTTGACCTGGGCCGAGGCAAGAGGTCACATCCAATGAGGTACACAGGTGTTCTGGAAAGCATACCCTATAGCAATGACCTTCAGCCTTAGCATAATGCGAAGCCCAAGTCATGTGCTCAGTCTTCTGTCCTCAAAGGCCTGGTTCCCAAACTCTCCCCATGGGGGAACCCTGAGCTGCCCCGCACAAATGACCTAGATTCCAATAGGAAATCATGCCCTCTCTTTTATATATTTATTATTTATGTATTTATTTATTTATTGCTTCAAGATTTTACTTTTTCACTTTGCAGGGAGCGAAAAGATGTAGGCAGTGTTGCACGCCCAGAGAAGGGAAAGAAGGCTCCCTGCTGAGGAGACAGCCAGATGTGGGGCTCCATCCCAGGACTCTGAGATCATGTCCTGAGCTGAAGGCAGTGGCCTAACCCACTGACTCACCCAGGTGTTACCAACAGCATTCACTTGTGAAATAACCTTCACGGGAATCCTGATGCAAAGCCCCTGTCCCATGCTCAGGCTTCTGTCCTCAGTAGCCTGGTCCATGAACTCTGCAGATGCGGGAACCCTGAGGTGCACCGCACAATGTCCATAGATCCCAATGGGAACGTTTGCCCTTTAGAAATGAGCTGAATCCGTAGAACAGGTGAAATCTGCATGCACCCCTTGGGACACAGCTCCAAGGAGTGCCCACCTGAAGCGGGAACCAGGAGTTTGATGATCCCTCAGCAAGGGCCGGTAGGGCCTCCCATGTGCATCGGCCTAACCCTAACCCGAGGGTGCTTCTTCAGACTTCTATCCCCGGTTGCCTGCCCTGGTAGCCCTCTAGGTAGGGGATTCCTTCTTCACATCGCAGGCCTCTGGGTGCCGCCCACTAGGCAAATGGGAAGTTTAGCCCTGTGGAAGACCCTCGGGGAGGGAGAAATCTGCCTGTCCGATCATTCTACCAACACATTCCTAGGACCCCCACACCACAATCCGGGAATAGGATGGTCCGCCAGGGTTACGTCCTCAACTGAGTCCCGTGGAAAGCCTAATTCTGCCCTGACAAATCAGGTCAGCCATTCTCCCAGAGCCAAAGGCTAAGCCTAGGTTACGGGATCAGACTCTGGACACCGGAGGACTGAACCCAGGTCCTCCTGTGGATGGGAAAGTCAGTCTGTAGGAAGGACTCAGCCTCTCAGGCAGAAACTGACCCTTTCCTTCTGTGCTATCCAGTACCTTCAGATATATAGAAACCAGCATGCTCCCCTGAGGGCATTCCACCCTCTTGGCCTGTCCCGTCCAAAATTCCATCGCCTGAGGATTCTGCTGAGTCCCACCCTCAACTCAGCCCTTGGTGTGCCAGTATTGTGTGGCCAGTTCCGACATGCCTTGTTCCTAAGACATAACCCTAACCCTTACTCTAACCCTCACCTAAACATAACCCTAACCCTAACCCTAACCCTAACCCTAACCCTAACCGTATACCTCACATGAAGCCGTGGTCGGCTGCTCAGCCTTCCAACCTCAGAGGCCTGGTTCCCAAAATCTCCCGATGGAAGAACCCTGAGCCACACTGCAGAATTGCACTTGATCACTATATAAAACATGCCTGAATATATTTATTTATTTTTTTATAATGATTTTATTTATTTGTTGGACAGACTGAGATCACAAGTAGGCTGTGTTTTTGTCCGAAGGAAGGGGGAATAAGGCTCCCTGCAGTGGGGAGGGCCCCGTGTCAAACTAGATTCCTCTTCCCTGGGATCTTGACCTGGGCCGAGGCAAGAGGTCACATCCAATGAGGTACACAGGTGTTCTGGAAAGCATACCCTATAGCAATGACCTTCAGCCTTATCATAATGCGAAGCCCAAGTCATGTGCTCAGTCTTCTGTCCTCAAAGGTCTGGTTCCCAAACTCTTCCCATGGGGGAACCCTGAGCTGCCCCGCACAAATGACCTAGATTCCAATAGGAAATCATGCCCTCTCTTTTATATATTTATTATTTATGTATTTATTTATTTATTGCTTCAAGATTTTACTTTTTCACTTTGCAGGGAGCGAAAAGATGTAGGCAGTGTTGCACGGCCAGAGAAGGGAAAGAAGGCTCCCTGCTGAGGAGACAGCCAGATGTGGGGCTCCATCCCAGGACTCTGGGATCATGTCCTGAGCTGAAGGCAGTGGCCTAACCCACTGACTCACCCAGGTGTTACCAACAGCATTCACTTGTGAAATAACCTTCACGGTAATCGTGATGCAAAGCCCCTGTCCCATGCTCAGGCTTCTGTCCTCAGTAGCCTGGTCCATGAACTCTGCAGATGCGGGAACCTTGAGGTGTACCGCACAATGTCCATAGATCCCAATGGGAACGTTTGCCCTTTAGAAATGAGCTGAATCCGTAGAACAGGTGAAATCTGCATGCACCCCTTGGGACACAGCTCCAAGGAGCGCCCACCTGAAGCGGGAACCAGGAGTTTGATGATCCCTCAGCAAGGGCCGGTAGGGCCTCCCATGTGCATCGGCCTAACCCTAACCTGAGGGTGCTTCTTCAGACTTCTATTTCCGGTTGCCTGCCCTGGTAGCCCTCTAGGTAGGGGATTCCTTCTTCACATCGCAGTCCTCTGGGTGCCGCCCACTAGGCAAATGGGAAGTTTAGCCCTGTGGAAGACCCTCGGGGAGGGAGAAATCTGCCTGTCCGATCATTCTACCTACACCTTCCTAGGACCCCCACACCACAATCCGGGAATAGGATGGTCCGCCAGGGCTACGTCCTCAACTGAGTCCCGTGGAAAGCCTAATTCTGCCCTGACAAATCAGGTCAGCCATTCTCCCAGAGCCAAAGGCTAAGCCTAGGTTACGGGATCAGACTCTGGACACCGGAGGACTGAACCCAGGTCCTCCTGTGGATGGGAAAGTCAGTCTGTAGGAAGGACTCAGCCTCTCAGGCAGAAACTGACCCTTTCCTTCTGTGCTATCCAGTACCTTCAGATATATAGAAACCAGCATGCTACCCTGAGGGCATTCCACCCTCTTGGCCTGTCCCGTCCAAAATTCCATCGCCTGAGGATTCTGCTGAGTCCCACCCTCAACTCAGCCCTTGGTGTGCCAGTATAGTGGCCAGTTCCGACATGCCTTGTTCCTAAGACATAACCCTAACCCTTACTCTAACCCTCACCTAAACATAACCCTAACCCTAACCCTAACCCTAACCCTAACCGTATACCTCACATGAAGCCGTGGTCGGCTGCACAGCCTTCCAACCTCAGAGGCCTGGTTCCCAAAATCTCCCGATGGAAGAACCCAGAGCCACACTGCAGAATTGCACTTGATCACTATATAAAACATGCCTGAATATATTTATTTATTTTTTTATAATGATTTTATTTATTCGTTGGACAGACTGAGATCACAAGTAGGCTGTGTTTTTGTCCGAAGGAAGGGGGAATAAGGCTCCCTGCAGTGGGGAGGGCCCCGTGTCAAACTAGATTCCTCTTCCCTGGGATCTTGACCTGGGCCGAGGCAAGAGGTCACATCCAATGAGGTACACAGGTGTTCTGGAAAGCATACCCTATAGCAATGACCTTCAGCCTTAGCATAATGCGAAGCCCAAGTCATGTGCTCAGTCTTCTGTCCTCAAAGGCCTGGTTCCCAAACTCTCCCCATGGGGGAACCCTGAGCTGCCCCGCACAAATGACCTAGATTCCAATAGGAAATCATGCCCTCTCTTTTATATATTTATTATTTATGTATTTATTTATTTATTGCTTCAAGATTTTACTTTTTTACTTTGCAGGGAGCGAAAAGATGTAGGCAGTGTTGCACGGCCAGAGAAGGGAAAGAAGGCTCCCTGCTGAGGAGACAGCCAGATGTGGGGCTCCATCCCAGGACTCTGGGATCATGTCCTGAGCTGAAGGCAGTGGCCTAACCCACTGACTCACCCAGGTGTTACCAACAGCATTCACTTGTGAAATAACCTTCACGGTAATCCTGATGCAAAGCCCCTGTCCCATGCTCAGGCTTCTGTCCTCAGTAGCCTGGTCCATGAACTCTGCAGACGCGGGAACCCTGAGGTGCACCGCACAATGTCCATAGATCCCAATGGGAACGGTTGCCCTTTAGAAATGAGCTGAATCCGTAGAACAGGTGAAATCTGCATGCACCCCTTGGGACACAGCTCCAAGGAGCGCCCACCTGAAGCGGGAACCAGGAGTTTGATGATCCCTCAGCAAGGGCCGGTAGGGCATCCCATGTGCATCGGCCTAACCCTAACCCAAGGGTGCTTCTTCAGACTTCTATCCCCGGTTGCCTGCCCTGGTAGCCCTCTAGGTAGGGGATTCCTTCTTCACATCGCAGGCCTCTGGGTGCCGCCCACTAGGCAAATGGGAAGTTTAGCCCTGTGGAAGACCCTCGGGGAGGGAGAAATCTGCCTGTCCGATCATTCTACCAACACCTTCCTAGGACCCCCACACCACAATCCGGGAATAGGATGGTCCGCCAGGGCTAGGTCCTCAACTGAGTCCCGTGGAAAGCCTAATTCTGCCCTGACAAATCAGGTCAGCCATTCTCCCAGAGCCAAAGGCTAAGCCTAGGTTACGGGATCAGACTCTGGACACCGGAGGACTGAACCCAGGTCCTCCTGTGGATGGGAAAGTCAGTCTGTAGGAAGGACTCAGCCTCTCAGGCAGAAACTGACCCTTTCCTTCTATGCTATCCAGTACCTTCAGCTATATAGAAACCAGCATGCTCCCCTGAGGGCATTCCACCCTCTTGGCCTGTCCCGTCCAAAATTCCATCGCCTGAGGATTCTGCTGAGTCCCACCCTCAACTCAGCCCTTGGTGTGCCAGTATAGTGGCCAGTTCCGACATGCCTTGTTCCTAAGACATAACCCTAACCCTTACTCTAACCCTCACCTAAACATAACCCTAACCCTAACCCTAACCCTAACCGTATAGCTCACATGAAGCCGTGGTCGGCTGCTCAGCCTTCCAACCTCAGAGGCCTGGTTCCCAAAATCTCCCGATGGAAGAACCCTGAGCCACACTGCAGAATTGCACTTGATCACTATATAAAACATGCCTGAATATATTTATTTATTTTTTTATAATGATTTTATTTATTTGTTGGACAGACTGAGATCACAAGTAGGCTGTGTTTTTGTCCGAAGGAAGGGGGAATAAGGCTCCCTGCAGTGGGGAGGGCCCCGTGTCAAACTAGATTCCTCTTCCCTGGGATCTTGACCTGGGCCGAGGCAAGAGGTCACATCCAATGAGGTACACAGGTGTTCTGGAAAGCATACCCTATAGCAATGACCTTCAGCCTTATCATAATGCGAAGCCCAAGTCATGTGCTCAGTCTTCTGTCCTCAAAGGTCTGGTTCCCAAACTCTTCCCATGGGGGAACCCTGAGCTGCCCCGCACAAATGACCTAGATTCCAATAGGAAATCATGCCCTCTCTTTTATATATTTATTATTTATGTATTTATTTATTTATTGCTTCAAGATTTTACTTTTTCACTTTGCAGGGAGCGAAAAGATGTAGGCAGTGTTGCACGCCCAGAGAAGGGAAAGAAGGCTCCCTGCTGAGGAGACAGCCCGATGTGGGGCTCCATCCCAGGACTCTGGGATCATGTCCTGAGCTGAAGGCAGTGGCCTAACCCACTGACTCACCCAGGTGTTACCAACAGCATTCACTTGTGAAATAACCTTCACGGTAATCGTGATGCAAAGCCCCTGTCCCATGCTCAGGCTTCTGTCCTCAGTAGCCTGATCCATGAACTCTGCAGATGCGGGAACGTGAGGTGTACCGCACAATGTCCATAGATCCCAATAGGAACGTTTGCCCTTTAGAAATGAGCTGAATCCGTAGAACAGGTGAAATCTGCATGCACCCCTTGGGACACAGCTCCAAGGAGCGCCCACCTGAAGCGGGAACCAGGAGTTTGATGATCCCTCAGCAAGGGCCGGTAGGGCCTCCCATGTGCATCGGCCTAACCCTAACCTGAGGGTGCTTCTTCAGACTTCTATTTCCGGTTGCCTGCCCTGGTAGCCCTCTAGGTAGGGGATTCCTTCTTCACATCGCAGTCCTCTGGGTGCCGCCCACTAGGCAAATGGGAAGTTTAGCCCTGTGGAAGACCCTCGGGGAGGGAGAAATCTGCCTGTCCGATCATTCTACCAACACCTTCCTAGGACCCCCACACCACAATCCGGGAATAGGATGGTCCGCCAGGGCTACGTCCTCAACTGAGTCCCGTGGAAAGCCTAATTCTGCCCTGACAAATCAGGTCAGCCATTCTCCCAGAGCCAAAGGCTAAGCCTAGGTTACGGGATCAGACTCTGGACACCGGAGGACTGAACCCAGGTCCTCCTGTGGATGGGAAAGTCAGTCTGTAGGAAGGACTCAGCCTCTCAGGCAGAAACTGACCCTTTCCTTCTGTGCTATCCAGTACCTTCAGATATATAGAAACCAGCATGCTACCCTGAGGGCATTCCACCCTCTTGGCCTGTCCCGTCCAAAATTCCATCGCCTGAGGATTCTGCTGAGTCCCACCCTCAACTCAGCCCTTGGTGTGCCAGTATAGTGGCCAGTTCCGACATGCCTTGTTCCTAAGACATAACCCTAACCCTTACTCTAACCCTCACCTAAACATAACCCTAACCCTAACCCTAACCCTAACCCTAACCGTATACCTCACATGAAGCCGTGGTCGGCTGCACAGCCTTCCAACCTCAGAGGCCTGGTTCCCTAAATCTCCCGATGGAAGAACCCAGAGCCACACTGCAGAATTGCACTTGATCACTATATAAAACATGCCTGAATATATTTATCTATTTTTTTATAATGATTTTATTTATTTGTTGGACAGACTGAGATCACAAGTAGGCTGGGTTTTTGTCCGAAGGAAGGGGGAATAAGGCTCCCTGCAGTGGGGAGGGCCCCGTGTCAAACTAGATTCCTCTTCCCTGGGATCTTGACCTGGGCCGAGGCAAGAGGTCACATCCAATGAGGTACACAGGTGTTCTGGAAAGCATACCCTATAGCAATGACCTTCAGCCTTAGCATAATGCGAAGCCCAAGTCATGTGCTCAGTCTTCTGTCCTCAAAGGCCTGGTTCCCAAACTCTCCCCATGGGGGAACCCTGAGCTGCCCCGCACAAATGACCTAGATTCCAATAGGAAATCATGCCCTCTCTTTTATATATTTATTATTTATGTATTTATTTATTTATTGCTTCAAGATTTTACTTTTTCACTTTGCAGGGAGCGAAAAGATGTAGGCAGTGTTGCACGCCCAGAGAAGGGAAAGAAGGCTCCCTGCTGAGGAGACAGCCCGATGTGGGGCTCCATCCCAGGACTCTGGGATCATGTCCTGAGCTGAAGGCAGTGGCCTAACCCACTGACTCACCCAGGTGTTACCAACAGCATTCACTTGTGAAATAACCTTCACGGTAATCCTGATGCAAAGCCCCTGTCCCATGCTCAGGCTTCTGTCCTCAGTAGCCTGGTCCATGAACTCTGCAGACGCGGGAACCCTGAGGTGCACCGCACAATGTCCATAGATCCCAATGGGAACGTTTGCCCTTTAGAAATGAGCTGAATCCGTAGAACAGGTGAAATCTGCATGCACCCCTTGGGACACAGCTCCAAGGAGCGCCCACCTGAAGCGGGAACCAGGAGTTTGATGATCCCTCAGCAAGGGCCGGTAGGGCATCCCATGTGCATCGGCCTAACCCTAACCCAAGGGTGCTTCTTCAGACTTCTATTTCCGGTTGCCTGCCCTGGTAGCCCTCTAGGTAGGGGATTCCTTCTTCACATCGCAGGCCTCTGGGTGCCGCCCACTAGGCAAATGGGAAGTTTAGCCCTGTGGAAGACCCTCGGGGAGGGAGAAATCTGCCTGTCCGATCATTCTACCAACACCTTCCTAGGACCCCCACACCACAATCCGGGAATAGGATGGTCCGCCAGGGTTACGTCCTCAACTGAGTCCCGTGGAAAGCCTAATTCTGCCCTGACAAATCAGGTCAGCCATTCTCCCAGAGCCAAAGGCTAAGCCTAGGGTACGGGATCAGACTCTGGACACCGGAGGACTGAACCCAGGTCCTCCTGTGGATGGGAAAGTCAGTCTGTAGGAAGGACTCAGCCTCTCAGGCAGAAACTGACCCTTTCCTTCTGTGCTATCAAGTACCTTCAGATATATAGAAACCAGCATGCTACCCTGAGGGCATTCCACCCTCTTGGCCTGTCCCGTCCAAAATTCCATCGCCTGAGGATTCTGCTGAGTCCCACCCTCAACTCAGCCCTTGTTGTGCCAGTATTGTGTGGCCAGTTCCGACATGCCTTGTTCCTAAGACATAACCCTAACCCTTACTCTAACCCTCACCTAAACATAACCCTAAACCTAACCCTAACCCTAACCCTAACCCTAACCGTATACCTCACATGAAGCCGTGGTCGGCTGCTCAGCCTTCCAACCTCAGAGGCCTGGTTCCCAAAATCTCCCGATGGAAGAACCCTGAGCCACACTGCAGAATTGCACTTGATCACTATATAAAACATGCCTGAATATATTTATTTATTTATTTATAATGATTTTATTTATTTGTTGGACAGACTGAGATCACAAGTAGGCTGTGTTTTTGTCCGAAGGAAGGGGGAATAAGGCTCCCTGCAGTGGGGAGGGCCCCGTGTCAAACTAGATTCCTCTTCCCTGGGATCTTGACCTGGGCCGAGGCAAGAGGTCACATCCAATGAGGTACACAGGTGTTCTGGAAAGCATACCCTATAGCAATGACCTTCAGCCTTATCATAATGCGAAGCCCAAGTCATGTGCTCAGTCTTCTGTCCTCAAAGGCCTGGTTCCCAAACTCTCCCCATGGGGGAACCCTGAGCTGCCCCGCACAAATGACCTAGATTCCAATAGGAAATCATGCCCTCTCTTTTATATATTTATTATTTATGTATTTATTTATTTATTGCTTCAAGATTTTACTTTTTCACTTTGCAGAGAGCGAAAAGATGTAGGCAGTGTTGCACGCCCAGAGAAGGGAAAGAAGGCTCCCTGCTGAGGAGACAGCCCGATGTGGGGCTCCATCCCAGGACTCTGGGATCATGTCCTGAGCTGAAGGCAGTGGCCTAACCCACTGACTCACCCAGGTGTTACCAACAGCATTCACTTGTGAAATAACCTTCACGGTAATCCTGATGCAAAGCCCCTGTCCCATGCTCAGGCTTCTGTCCTCAGTAGCCTGGTCCATGAACTCTGCAGATGCGGGAACCCTGAGGTGCACCGCACAATGTCCATAGATCCCAATGGGAACGTTTGCCCTTTAGAAATGAGCTGAATCCGTAGAACAGGTGAAATCTGCATGCACCCCTTGGGACACAGCTCCAAGGAGCGCCCACCTGAAGCGGGAACCAGGAGTTTGATGATCCCTCAGCAAGGGCCGGTGGGGCCTCCCATGTGCATCGGCCTAACCCTAACCCAAGGGTGCTTCTTCAGACTTCTATTTCCGGTTGCCTGCCCTGGTAGCCCTCTAGGTAGGGGATTCCTTCTTCACATCGCAGGCCTCTGGGTGCCGCCCACTAGGCAAATGGGAAGTTTAGCCCTGTGGAAGACCCTCGGGGAGGGAGAAATCTGCCTGTCCGATCATTCTACAAACACCTTCCTAGGACCCCCACACCACAATCCGGGAATAGGTTGGTCCGCCAGGGCTACGTCCTCAAATGAGTCCCGTGGAAAGCCTAATTTTGCCCTGACAAATCAGGTCAGCCATTCTCCCAGAGCAAAAGGCTAAGCCTAGGTTACGGGATCAGACTCTCGACACCGGAGGACTGAACCCAGGTCGTCCTGTGGATGGGAAAGTCAGTCTGTAGGAAGGACTCAGCCTCTCAGGCAGAAACTGACCCTTTCCTTCTGTGCTATCCAGTACCTTCAGATATACAGAAACCAGCATGCTACCCTGAGGGCATTCCACCCTCTTGGCCTGTCCCGTCCAAAATTCCATCGCCTGAGGATTCTGCTGAGTCCCACCCTCAACTCAGCCCTTGGTGTGCCAGTATTGTGTGGCCAGTTCCGACATGCCTTGTTCCTAAGACATAACCCTAACCCTTACTCTAACCCTCACCTAAACATAACCCTAAACCTAACCCTAACCCTAACCCTAACCGTATACCTCACATGAAGCCGTGGTCGGCTGCTCAGCCTTCCAACCTCAGAGGCCTGGTTCCCAAAATCTCCCGATGGAAGAACCCTGAGCCACACTGCAGAATTGCACTTGATCACTATATAAAACATGCCTGAATATATTTATTTATTTATTTATAATGATTTTATTTATTTGTTGGACAGACTGAGATCACAAGTAGGCTGTGTTTTTGTCCGAAGGAAGGGGGAATAAGGCTCCCTGCAGTGGGGAGGGCCCCCGTGTCAAACTAGATTCCTCTTCCCTGGGATCTTGACCTGGGCCGAGGCAAGAGGTCACATCCAATGAGGTACACAGGTGTTCTGGAAAGCATACCCTATAGCAATGACCTTCAGCCTTAGCATAATGCGAAGCCCAAGTCATGTGCTCAGTCTTCTGTCCTCAAAGGCCTGGTTCCCAAACTCTCCCCATGGGGGAACCCTGAGCTGCCCCGCACAAATGACCTAGATTCCAATAGGAAATCATGCCCTCTCTTTTATATATTTATTATTTATTTATTTATTTATTTATTGCTTCAAGATTTTACTTTTTCACTTTGCAGGGAGCGAAAAGATGTAGGCAGTGTGCACGCCCAGAGAAGGGAAAGAAGGCTCCCTGCTGAGGAGACAGCCCGATGTGGGGCTCCATCCCAGGACTCTGGGATCATGTCCTGAGCTGAAGGCAGTGGCCTAACCCACTGACTCACCCAGGTGTTACCAACAGCATTCACTTGTGAAATAACCTTCACGGTAATCCTGATGCAAAGCCCCTGTCCCATGCTCAGGCTTCTGTCCTCAGTAGCCTGGTCCATGAACTCTGCAGATGCGGGAAACCTGAGGTGCACCGCACAATGTCCATAGATCCCAATGGGAACGGTTGCCCTTTAGAAATGAGCTGAATCCGTAGAACAGGTGAAATCTGCATGCACCCCTTGGGACACAGCTCCAAGGAGCGCCCACCTGAAGCGGGAACCAGGAGTTTGATGATCCCTCAGCAAGGGCCGGTAGGGCCTCCCATGTGCATCGGCCTAACCCTAACCCAAGGGTGCTTCCTCAGACTTCTATCCCCGGTTGCCTGCCCTGGTAGCCCTCTAGGTAGGGGATTCCTTCTTCACATCGCAGGCCTCTGGGTGCCGCCCACTAGGCAAATGGGAAGTTTAGCCCTGTGGAAGACCCTCGGGGAGAGAGAAATCTGCCTGTCCGATCATTCTACCAACACCTTCCTAGGACCCCCACACCACAATCCGGGAATAGGATGGTCCGCCAGGGCTACGTCCTCAACTGAGTCCCGTGGAAAGCCTAATTCTGCCCTGACAAATCAGGTCAGCCATTCTCCCAGAGCCAAAGGCTAAGCCTAGGTTACGGGATCAGACTCTGGACACCGGAGGACTGAACCCAGGTCCTCCTGTGGATGGGAAAGTCAGTCTGTAGGAAGGACTCAGCCTCTCAGGCAGAAACTGACCCTTTCCTTCTGTGCTATCCAGTACCTTCAGATATAAAGAAACCAGCATGCTACCCTGAGGGCATTCCACCCTCTTGGCCTGTCCCATCCAAAATTCCATCGCCTGAGGATTCTGCTGAGTCCCACCCTCAACTCAGCCCTTGGTGTGCCAGTATAGTGGCCAGTTCCGACATGCCTTGTTCCTAAGACATAACCCTAACCCTTACTCTAACCCTCACCTAAACATAACCCTAACCCTAACCCTAACCCTAACCTAACCGTATACCTCACATGAAGCCGTGGTCGGCTGCTCAGCCTTCCAACCTCAGAGGCCTGGTTCCCAAAATCTCCCGATGGAAGAACCCTGAGCCACACTGCAGAATTGCACTTGATCACTATATAAAACATGCCTGAATATATTTATTTATTTATTTATAATGATTTTATTTATTTGTTGGACAGACTGAGATCACAAGTAGGCTGTGTTTTTGTCCGAAGGAAGGGGGAATAAGGCTCCCTGCAGTGGGGAGGGCCCCGTGTCAAATTAATTTCCTCTTCCCTGGGATCTTGACCTGGGCCGAGGCAAGAGGTCACATCCAATGAGGTACACAGGTGTTCTGGAAAGCATACCCTATAGCAATGAACTTCAGCCTTAGCATAATGCGAAGCCCAAGTCATGTGCTCAGTCTTCTGTCCTCAAAGGCCTGGTTCCCAAACTCTCCCCATGGGGGAACCCTGAGCTGCCCCGCACAAATGACCTAGATTCCAATAGGAAATCATGCCCTCTCTTTTATATATTTATTATTTATCTATTTATTTATTTATTGCTTCAAGATTTTACTTTTTCACTTTGCAGGGAGCGAAAAGATGTAGGCAGTGTTGCACGCCCAGAGAAGGGAAAGAAGGCTCCCTGCTGAGGAGACAGCCCGATGTGGGGCTCCATCCCAGGACTGTGGGATCATGTCCTGAGCTGAAGAAAGTGGCCTAACCCACTGACTCACGCAGTTGTTACCAACCGCATTCACTTGTGAAATAACCTTCACGGTAATCCTGATGCAAAGCCCCTGTCCCATGCTCAGGCTTCTGTCCTCAGTAGCCTTGTCCATGAACTCTGCAGATGCGGGAACCCTGAGGTGTACCGCACAATGTCCATAGATCCCAATGGGAACGGTTGCCCTTTAGAAATGAGCTGAATCCGTAGAACAGGTGAAATCTGCATGCACCCCTTGGGACACAGCTCCAAGGAACGCCCACCTGAAGCGGGAACCAGGAGTTTGATGATCCCTCAGCAAGGGCCGGTAGGGCCTCCCATGTGCATCGGCCTAACCCTAACCCGAGGGTGCTTCTTCAGACTTCTATTTCCGGTTGCCTGCCCTGGTAGCCCTCTAGGTAGGGGATTCCTTCTTCACATCGCAGGCCTCTGGGTGCCGCCCACTAGGCAAATGGGAAGTTTAGCCCTGTGGAAGACCCTCGGGGAGGGAGAAATCTGCCTGTCCGATCATTCTACCAACACCTACCTAGGACCCCCACACCACAATCCGGGAATAGGATGGTCCGCCAGGGCTACGTCCTCAACTGAGTCCCGTGGAAAGCCTAAAATCAGGTCAGCCATTCTCCCAGAGCCAAAGGCTAAGCCTAGGTTACGGGATCAGACTCTGGACACCGGAGGACTGAAACCAGGTCCTCCTGTGGATGGGAAAGTCAGTCTGTAGGAAGGACTCAGCCTCTCAGGCAGAAACTGACCCTTTCCTTCTGTGCTATCCAGTACCTTCAGATATACAGAAACCAGCATGCTACCCTGAGGGCATTCCACCCTCTTGGCCTGTCCCGTCCAAAATTCCATCGCCTGAGGATTCTGCTGAGTCCCACCCTCAACTCAGCCCTTGGTGTGCCAGTATTGTGTGGCCAGTTCCGACATGCCTTGTTCCTAAGACATAACCCTAACCCTTACTCTAACCCTCACCTAAACATAACCCTAACCCTAACCCTAACCCTAACCCTAACCGTATACCTCACATGAAGCCGTGGTCGGCTGCACAGCCTTCCAACCTCAGAGGCCTGGTTCCCTAAATCTCCCGATGGAAGAACCCAGAGCCACACTGCAGAATTGCACTTGATCACTATATAAAACATGCCTGAATATATTTATTTATTTTTTTATAATGATTTTATTTATTTGTTGGACAGACTGAGATCACAAGTAGGCTGTGTTTTTGTCCGAAGGAAGGGGGAATAAGGCTCCCTGCAGTGGGGAGGGCCCCGTGTCAAACTAGATTCCTCTTCCCTGGGATCTTGACCTGGGCCGAGGCAAGAGGTCACATCCAATGAGGTACACAGGTGTTCTGGAAAGCATACCCTATAGCAATGACCTTCAGCCTTAGCATAATGCGAAGCCCAAGTCATGTGCTCAGTCTTCTGTCCTCAAAGGCCTGGTTGCCAAACTCTCCCCATGGGGGAACCCTGAGCTGCCCCGCACAAATGACCTAGATTCCAATAGGAAATCATGCCCTCTCTTTTATATATTTATTATTTATGTATTTATTTATTTATTGCTTCAAGATTTTACTTTTTCACTTTGCAGGGAGCGAAAAGATGTAGGCAGTGTTGCACGCCCAGAGAAGGGAAAGAAGGCTCCCTGCTGAGGAGACAGCCCGATGTGGGGCTCCATCCCAGGACTCTGGGATCATGTCCTGAGCTGAAGGCAGTGGCCTAACCCACTGACTCACCCAGGTGTTACCAACAGCATTCACTTGTGAAATAACCTTCACGGTAATCCTGATGCAAAGCCCCTGTCCCATGCTCAGGCTTCTGTCCTCAGTAGCCTGGTCCATGAACTCTGCAGACGCGGGAACCCTGAGGTGCACCGCACAATGTCCATAGATCCCAATGGGAACGTTTGCCCTTTAGAAATGAGCTGAATCCGTAGAACAGGTGAAATCTGCATGCACCCCTTGGGACACAGCTCCAAGGAGCGCCCACCTGAAGCGGGAACCAGGAGTTTGATGATCCCTCAGCAAGGGCCGGTAGGGCATCCCATGTGCATCGGCCTAACCCTAACCCAAGGGTGCTTCTTCAGACTTCTATTTCCGGTTGCCTGCCCTGGTAGCCCTCTAGGTAGGGGATTCCTTCTTCACATCGCAGGCCTCTGGGTGCCGCCCACTAGGCAAATGGGAAGTTTAGCCCTGTGGAAGACCCTCGGGGAGGGAGAAATCTGCCTGTCCGATCATTCTACCAACACCTTCCTAGGACCCCCACACCACAATCCGGGAATAGGATGGTCCGCCAGGGTTACGTCCTCAACTGAGTCCCGTGGAAAGCCTAATTCTGCCCTGACAAATCAGGTCAGCCATTCTCCCAGAGCCAAAGGCTAAGCCTAGGGTACGGGATCAGACTCTGGACACCGGAGGACTGAACCCAGGTCCTCCTGTGGATGGGAAAGTCAGTCTGTAGGAAGGACTCAGCCTCTCAGGCAGAAACTGACCCTTTCCTTCTGTGCTATAAAGTACCTTCAGATATATAGAAACCAGCATGCTACCCTGAGGGCATTCCACCCTCTTGGCCTGTCCCGTCCAAAATTCCATCGCCTGAGGATTCTGCTGAGTCCCACCCTCAACTCAGCCCTTGTTGTGCCAGTATTGTGTGGCCAGTTCCGACATGCCTTGTTCCTAAGACATAACCCTAACCCTTACTCTAACCCTCACCTAAACATAACCCTAAACCTAACCCTAACCCTAACCGTATACCTCACATGAAGCCGTGGTCGGCTGCTCAGCCTTCCAACCTCAGAGGCCTGGTTCCCAAAATCTCCCGATGGAAGAACCCTGAGCCACACTGCAGAATTGCACTTGATCACTATATAAAACATGCCTGAATATATTTATTTATTTATTTATAATGATTTTATTTATTTGTTGGACAGACTGAGATCACAAGTAGGCTGTGTTTTTGTCCGAAGGAAGGGGGAATAAGGCTCCCTGCAGTGGGGAGGGCCCCGTGTCAAACTAGATTCCTCTTCCCTGGGATCTTGACCTGGGCCGAGGCAAGAGGTCACATCCAATGAGGTACACAGGTGTTCTGGAAAGCATACCCTATAGCAATGACCTTCAGCCTTATCATAATGCGAAGCCCAAGTCATGTGCTCAGTCTTCTGTCCTCAAAGGCCTGGTTCCCAAACTCTCCCCATGGGGGAACCCTGAGCTGCCCCGCACAAATGACCTAGATTCCAATAGGAAATCATGCCCTCTCTTTTATATATTTATTATTTATGTATTTATTTATTTATTGCTTCAAGATTTTACTTTTTCACTTTGCAGAGAGCGAAAAGATGTAGGCAGTGTTGCACGCCCAGAGAAGGGAAAGAAGGCTCCCTGCTGAGGAGACAGCCCGATGTGGGGCTCCATCCCAGGACTCTGGGATCATGTCCTGAGCTGAAGGCAGTGGCCTAACCCACTGACTCACCCATGTGTTACCAACAGCATTCACTTGTGAAATAACCTTCACGGTAATCCTGATGCAAAGCCCCTGTCCCATGCTCAGGCTTCTGTCCTCAGTAGCCTGGTCCATGAACTCTGCAGATGCGGGAACCCTGAGGTGCACCGCACAATGTCCATAGATCCCAATGGGAACGTTTGCCCTTTAGAAATGAGCTGAATCCGTAGAACAGGTGAAATCTGCATGCACCCCTTGGGACACAGCTCCAAGGAGCGCCCACCTGAAGCGGGAACCAGGAGTTTGATGATCCCTCAGCAAGGGCCGGTGGGGCCTCCCATGTGCATCGGCCTAACCCTAACCCAAGGGTGCTTCTTCAGACTTCTATTTCCGGTTGCCTGCCCTGGTAGCCCTCTAGGTAGGGGATTCCTTCTTCACATCGCAGGCCTCTGGGTGCCGCCCACTAGGCAAATGGGAAGTTTAGCCCTGTGGAAGACCCTCGGGGAGGGAGAAATCTGCCTGTCCGATCATTCTACAAACACCTTCCTAGGACCCCCACACCACAATCCGGGAATAGGTTGGTCCGCCAGGGCTACGTCCTCAAATGAGTCCCGTGGAAAGCCTAATTTTGCCCTGACAAATCAGGTCAGCCATTCTCCCAGAGCAAAAGGCTAAGCCTAGGTTACGGGATCAGACTCTCGACACCGGAGGACTGAACCCAGGTCGTCCTGTGGATGGGAAAGTCAGTCTGTAGGAAGGACTCAGCCTCTCAGGCAGAAACTGACCCTTTCCTTCTGTGCTATCCAGTACCTTCAGATATATAGAAACCAGCATGCTACCCTGAGGGCATTCCACCCTCTTGGCCTGTCCCGTCCAAAATTCCATCGCCTGAGGATTCTGCTGAGTCCCACCCTCAACTCAGCCCTTGGTGTGCCAGTATTGTGTGGCCAGTTCCGACATGCCTTGTTCCTAAGACATAACCCTAACCCTTACTCTAACCCTCACCTAAACATAACCCTAACCCTAACCCTAACCCTAACCCTAACCGTATACCTCACCTGAAGCCGTTGCCGGCTGCTCAGCCTTCCAACATCAGAGGCCTGGTTCCCAAAATCTCCCGATGGAAGAACCCTGAGCCACACTGCAGAATTGCACTTGATCACTATATAAAACATGCCTGAATATATTTATTTATTTATTTATAATGATTTTATTTATTTGTTGGACAGACTGAGATCACAAGTAGGCTGTGTTTTTGTCCGAAGGAAGGGGGAATAAGGCTCCCTGCAGTGGGGAGGGCCCCCGTGTCAAACTAGATTCCTCTTCCCTGGGATCTTGACCTGGGCCGAGGCAAGAGGTCACATCCAATGAGGTACACAGGTGTTTTGGAAAGCATACCCTATAGCAATGACCTTCAGCCTTAGCATAATGCGAAGCCCAAGTCATGTGCTCAGTCTTCTGTCCTCAAAGGCCTGGTTCCCAAACTCTCCCCATGGGGGAACCCTGAGCTGCCCCGCACAAATGACCTAGATTCCAATAGGAAATCATGCCCTCTCTTTTATATATTTATTATTTATTTATTTATTTATTTATTGCTTCAAGATTTTACTTTTTCACTTTGCAGGGAGCGAAAAGATGTAGGCAGTGTGCACGCCCAGAGAAGGGAAAGAAGGCTCCCTGCTGAGGAGACAGCCCGATGTGGGGCTCCATCCCAGGACTCTGGGATCATGTCCTGAGCTGAAGGCAGTGGCCTAACCCACTGACTCACCCAGGTGTTACCAACAGCATTCACTTGTGAAATAACCTTCACGGTAATCCTGATGCAAAGCCCCTGTCCCATGCTCAGGCTTCTGTCCTCAGTAGCCTGGTCCATGAACTCTGCAGATGCGGGAAACCTGAGGTGCACCGCACAATGTCCATAGATCCCAATGGGAACGGTTGCCCTTTAGAAATGAGCTGAATCCGTAGAACAGGTGAAATCTGCATGCACCCCTTGGGACACAGCTCCAAGGAGCGCCCACCTGAAGCGGGAACCAGGAGTTTGATGATCCCTCAGCAAGGGCCGGTAGGGCCTCCCATGTGCATCGGCCTAACCCTAACCCAAGGGTGCTTCTTCAGACTTCTATCCCCGGTTGCCTGCCCTGGTAGCCCTCTAGGTAGGGGATTCCTTCTTCACATCGCAGGCCTCTGGGTGCCGCCCACTAGGCAAATGGGAAGTTTAGCCCTGTGGAAGACCCTCGGGGAGAGAGAAATCTGCCTGTCCGATCATTCTACCAACACCTTCCTAGGACCCCCACACCACAATCCGGGAATAGGATGGTCCGCCAGGGCTACGTCCTCAACTGAGTCCCGTGGAAAGCCTAATTCTGCCCTGACAAATCAGGTCAGCCATTCTCCCAGAGCCAAAGGCTAAGCCTAGGTTACGGGATCAGACTCTGGACACCGGAGGACTGAACCCAGGTCCTCCTGTGGATGGGAAAGTCAGTCTGTAGGAAGGACTCAGCCTCTCAGGCAGAAACTGACCCTTTCCTTCTGTGCTATCCAGTACCTTCAGATATAAAGAAACCAGCATGCTACCCTGAGGGCATTCCACCCTCTTGGCCTGTCCCATCCAAAATTCCATCGCCTGAGGATTCTGCTGAGTCCCACCCTCAACTCAGCCCTTGGTGTGCCAGTATAGTGGCCAGTTCCGACATGCCTTGTTCCTAAGACATAACCCTAACCCTTACTCTAACCCTCACCTAAACATAACCCTAACCCTAACCCTAACCCTAACCTAACCGTATACCTCACATGAAGCCGTGGTCGGCTGCTCAGCCTTCCAACCTCAGAGGCCTGGTTCCCAAAATCTCCCGATGGAAGAACCCTGAGCCACACTGCAGAATTGCACTTGATCACTATATAAAACATGCCTGAATATATTTATTTATTTATTTATAATGATTTTATTTATTTGTTGGACAGACTGAGATCACAAGTAGGCTGTGTTTTTGTCCGAAGGAAGGGGGAATAAGGCTCCCTGCAGTGGGGAGGGCCCCGTGTCAAATTAATTTCCTCTTCCCTGGGATCTTGACCTGGGCCGAGGCAAGAGGTCACATCCAATGAGGTACACAGGTGTTCTGGAAAGCATACCCTATAGCAATGAACTTCAGCCTTAGCATAATGCGAAGCCCAAGTCATGTGCTCAGTCTTCTGTCCTCAAAGGCCTGGTTCCCAAACTCTCCCCATGGGGGAACCCTGAGCTGCCCCGCACAAATGACCTAGATTCCAATAGGAAATCATGCCCTCTCTTTTATATATTTATTATTTATCTATTTATTTATTTATTGCTTCAAGATTTTACTTTTTCACTTTGCAGGGAGCGAAAAGATGTAGGCAGTGTTGCACGCCCAGAGAAGGGAAAGAAGGCTCCCTGCTGAGGAGACAGCCCGATGTGGGGCTCCATCCCAGGACTGTGGGATCATGTCCTGAGCTGAAGAAAGTGGCCTAACCCACTGACTCACGCAGTTGTTACCAACCGCATTCACTTGTGAAATAACCTTCACGGTAATCCTGATGCAAAGCCCCTGTCCCATGCTCAGGCTTCTGTCCTCAGTAGCCTTGTCCATGAACTCTGCAGATGCGGGAACCCTGAGGTGTACCGCACAATGTCCATAGATCCCAATGGGAACGGTTGCCCTTTAGAAATGAGCTGAATCCGTAGAACAGGTGAAATCTGCATGCACCCCTTGGGACACAGCTCCAAGGAGCGCCCACCTGAAGCGGGAACCAGGAGTTTGATGATCCCTCAGCAAGGGCCGGTAGGGCCTCCCATGTGCATCGGCCTAACCCTAACCCGAGGGTGCTTCTTCAGACTTCTATTTCCGGTTGCCTGCCCTGGTAGCCCTCTAGGTAGGGGATTCCTTCTTCACATCGCAGGCCTCTGGGTGCCGCCCACTAGGCAAATGGGAAGTTTAGCCCTGTGGAAGACCCTCGGGGAGGGAGAAATCTGCCTGTCCGATCATTCTACCAACACCTACCTAGGACCCCCACACCACATTCCGGGAATAGGATGGTCCGCCAGGGCTACGTCCTCAACTGAGTCCCGTGGAAAGCCTAAAATCAGGTCAGCCATTCTCCCAGAGCCAAAGGCTAAGCCTAGGTTACGGGATCAGACTCTGGACACCGGAGGACTGAAACCAGGTCCTCCTGTGGATGGGAAAGTCAGTCTGTAGGAAGGACTCAGCCTCTCAGGCAGAAACTGACCCTTTCCTTCTGTGCTATCCAGTACCTTCAGATATACAGAAACCAGCATGCTACCCTGAGGGCATTCCACCCTCTTGGCCTGTCCCGTCCAAAATTCCATCGCCTGAGGATTCTGCTGAGTCCCACCCTCAACTCAGCCCTTGGTGTGCCAGTATTGTGTGGCCAGTTCCGACATGCCTTGTTCCTAAGACATAACCCTAACCCTTACTCTAACCCTCACCTAAACATAACCCTAACCCTAACCCTAACCCTAACCCTAACCCTAACCGTATACCTCACATGAAGCCGTGGTCGGCTGCTCAGCCTTCCAACCTCAGAGGCCTGGTTCCCAAAATCTCCCGATGGAAGAACCCTGAGCCACACTGCAGAATTGCACTTGATCACTATATAAAACATGCCTGAATATATTTATTTATTTATTTATAATGATTTTATTTATTTGTTGGACAGACTGAGATCACAAGTAGGCTGTGTTTTTGTCCGAAGGAAGGGGGAATAAGGCTCCCTGCAGTGGGGAGGGCCCCCGTGTCAAACTAGATTCCTCTTCCCTGGGATCTTGACCTGGGCCGAGGCAAGAGGTCACATCCAATGAGGTACACAGGTGTTCTGGAAAGCATACCCTATAGCAATGACCTTCAGCCTTAGCATAATGCGAAGCCCAAGTCATGTGCTCAGTCTTCTGTCCTCAAAGGCCTGGTTCCCAAACTCTCCCCATGGGGGAACCCTGAGCTGCCCCGCACAAATGACCTAGATTCCAATAGGAAATCATGCCCTCTCTTTTATATATTTATTATTTATGTATTTATTTATTTATTGCTTCAAGATTTTACTTTTTCACTTTGCAGAGAGCGAAAAGATGTAGGCAGTGTTGCACGCCCAGAGAAGGGAAAGAAGGCTCCCTGCTGAGGAGACAGCCCGATGTGGGGCTCCATCCCAGGACTCTGGGATCATGTCCTGAGCTGAAGGCAGTGGCCTAACCCACTGACTCACCCAGGTGTTACCAACAGCATTCACTTGTGAAATAACCTTCACGGTAATCCTGATGCAAAGCCCCTGTCCCATGCTCAGGCTTCTGTCCTCAGTAGCCTGGTCCATGAACTCTGCAGATGCGGGAACCCTGAGGTGTACCGCACAATGTCCATAGATCCCAATGGGAACGTTTGCCCTTTAGAAATGAGCTGAATCCGTAGAACAGGTGAAATCTGCATGCACCCCTTGGGACACAGCTCCAAGGAGCGCCCACCTGAAGCGGGAACCAGGAGTTTGATGATCCCTCAGCAAGGGCCGGTAGGGCCTCCCATGTGCATCGGCCTAACCCTAACCCGAGGGTGCTTCTTCAGACTTCTATTTCCGGTTGCCTGCCCTGGTAGCCCTCTAGGTAGGGGATTCCTTCTTCACATCGCAGGCCTCTGGGTGCCGCCCACTAGGCAAATGGGAAGTTTAGCCCTGTGGAAGACCCTCGGGGAGGAAGAAATCTGCCTGTCCGATCATTCTACCAACACCTTCCTAGGACCCCCACACCACAATCCGGGAATAGGATGGTCCGCCAGGGTTACGTCCTCAACTGAGTCCCGTGGAAAGCCTAATTCTGCCCTGACAAATCAGGTCAGCCATTCTCCCAGAGCCAAAGGCTAAGCCTAGGTTACGGGATCAGACTCTGGACACCGGAGGACTGAACCCAGGTCCTCCTGTGGATGGGAAAGTCAGTCTGTAGGAAGGACTCAGCCTCTCAGGCAGAAACTGACCCTTTCCTTCTGTGCTATCCAGTACCTTCAGATATATAGAAACCAGCATGCTACCCTGAGGGCATTCCACCCTCTTGGCCTGTCCCGTCCAAAATTCCATCGCCTGAGGATTCTGCTGAGTCCCACCCTCAACTCAGCCTTGGTGTGCCAGTATAGTGGCCAGTTCCGACATGCCTTGTTCCTAAGACATAACCCTAACCCTTACTCTAACCCTCACCTAAACATAACCCTAACCCTAACCCTAACCCTAACCCTAACTGTATACCTCACATGAAGCCGTGGTCGGCTGCTCAGCCTTCCAACCTCAGAGGCCTGGTTCCCAAAATCTCCCGATGGAAGAACCCTGAGCCACACTGCAGAATTGCACTTGATCACTATATAAAACATGCCTGAATATATTTATTTATTTATTTATAATGATTTTATTTATTTGTTGGACAGACTGAGATCACAAGTAGGCTGTGTTTTTGTCCGAAGGAAGGGGGAATAAGGCTCCCTGCAGTGGGGGGGCCCCGTGTCAAACTAGATTCCTCTTCCCTGGGATCTTGACCTGGGCCGAGGCAAGAGGTCACATCCAATGAGGTACAAAGGTGTTCTGGAAAGCATACCCTATAGCAATGACCTTCAGCCTTAGCATAATGCGAAGCCCAAGTCATGTGCTCAGTCTTCTGTCCTCAAAGGCCTGGTTCCCAAACTCTCCCCATGGGGGAACCATGAGCTGCCCCGCACAAATGACCTAGATTCCAATAGGAAATCATGCCCTCTCTTTTATATATTTATTATTTATGTATTTATTTATTTATTGCTTCAAGATTTTACTTTTTCACTTTGCAGGGAGCGAAAAGATGTAGGCAGTGTTGCACGCCCGGAGAAGGGAAAGAAGGCTCCCTGCTGAGGTGACAGCCCGATGTGGGGCTCCATCCCAGGACTCTGGGATCATGTCCTGAGCTGAAGGCAGTGGCCTAACCCACTGACTCACCCAGGTGTTACCAACAGCATTCACTTGTGAAATAACCTTCACGGTAATCCTGATGCAAAGCCCCTGTCCCATGCTCAGGCTTCTGTCCTCAGTAGCCTGGTCCATGAACTCTGCAGACGCGGGAACCCTGAGGTGCACCGCACAATGTCCATAGATCCCAATGGGAACGTTTGCCCTTTAGAAATGAGCTGAATCCGTAGAACAGGTGAAATCTGCATGCACCCCTTGGGACACAGCTCCAAGGAGCGCCCACCTGAAGCAGGAACCAGGAGTTTGATGATCCCTCAGCAAGGGCCGGTAGGGCCTCCCATGTGCATCGGCCTAACCCTAACCCGAGGGTGCTTCTTCAGACTTCTATTTCCGGTTGCCTGCCCTGGTAGCCCTCTAGGTAGGGGATTCCTTCTTCACATCGCAGGCCTCTGGGTGCCGCCCACTAGGCAAATGGGAAGTTTAGCCCTGTGGAAGACCCTCGGGGAGAGAGAAATCTGCCTGTCCGATCATTCTACCAACACCTTACTAGGACCCCCACACCACAATCCGGGAATAGGATGGTCCGCCAGGGCTACGTCCTCAACTGAGTCACGTGGAAAGCCTAATTCTGCCCTGACAAATCAGGTCAGCCATTCTCCCAGAGCCAAAGGCTAAGCCTAGGTTACGGGATCAGACTCTGGACACCGGAGGACTGAACCCAGGTCCTCCTGTGGATGGGAAAGTCAGTCTGCAGGAAGGACTCAGCCTCTCAGGCAGAAACTGACCCTTTCCTTCTGTGCTATCCAGTACCTTCAGATATATAGAAACCAGCATGCTCCCCTGAGGGCATTCCACCCTCTTGGCCTGTCCCGTCCAAAATTCCATCGCCTGAGGATTCTGCTGAGTCCCACCCTCAACTCAGCCCTTGGTGTGCCAGTATAGTGGCCAGTTCCGACATGCCTTGTTCCTAAGACATAACCCTAACTCTTACTCTAACCCTCACCTAAACATAACCCTCACCCTAACCCTAACCCTAACCCTAACCGTATACCTCACATGAAGCCGTGGTCGGCTGCTCAGCCTTCCAACCTCAGAGGCCTGGTTCCCAAAATCTCCCGATGGAAGAACCCTGAGCCACACTGCAGAATTGCACTTGATCACTATATAAAACATGCCTGAATATATTTATTTATTTATTTATAATGATTTTATTTATTTGTTGGACAGACTGAGATCACAAGTAGGCTGTGTTTTTGTCCGAAGGAAGGGGGAATAAGGCTCCCTGCAGTGGGGAGGGCCCCGTGTCAAACTAGATTCCTCTTCCCTGGGATCTTGACATGGGCCGAGGCAAGAGGTCACATCCAATGGGGTACACAGGTGTTCTGGAAAGCATACCCTACAGCAATGACCTTCAGCCTTAGCATAATGCGAAGCCCAAGTCATGTGCTCAGTCTTCTGTCCTCAAAGGCCTGGTTCCCAAACTCTCCCCATGGGGGAACCCTGAGCTGCCCCGCACAAATGACCTAGATTCCAATAGGAAATCATGCCCTCTCTTTTATATATTTATTATTTATGTATTTATTTATTTATTGCTTCAAGATTTTACTTTTTCACTTTGCAGGGAGCGAAAAGATGTAGGCAGTGTTGCACGCCCACAGAAGGGAAAGAAGGCTCCCTGCTGAGGAGACAGCCCGATGTGGGGCTCCATCCCAGGACTCTGGGATCATGTCCTGAGCTGAAGGCAGTGGCCTAACCCACTGACTCACCCAGGTGTTACCAACAGCATTCACTTGTGAAATAACCTTCACGGTAATCCTGATGCAAAGCCCCTGTCCCATGCTCAGGCTTCTGTCCTCAGTAGCCTGGTCCATGAACTCTGCAGACGCGGGAACCCTGAGGTGCACCGCACAATGTCCATAGATCCCAATGGGAACGTTTGCCCTTTAGAAATGAGCTGAATCCGTAGAACAGGTGAAATCTGCATGCACCCCTTGGGACACAGCTCCAAGGAGCGCCCACCTGAAGTGGGAACCAGGAGTTTGATGATCCCTCAGCAAGGGCCGGTAGGGCCTCCCATGTGCATTGGCCTAACCCTAACCCAAGGGTGCTTCTTCAGACTTCTATCCCCGGTTGCCTGCCCTGGTAGCCCTCTAGGTAGGGGATTCCTTCTTCACATCGCAGGCCTCTGGGTGCCGCCCACTAGGCAAATGGGAAGTTTAGCCCTGTGGAAGACCCTCGGGGAGGGAGAAATCTGCCTGTCCGATCATTCTACCAACACCTTCCTAGGACCCCCACACCACAATCCGGGAATAGGATGGTCCGCCAGGGTTACGTCCTCAACTGAGTCCCGTGGAAAGCCTAATTCTGCCCTGACAAATCAGGTCAGCCATTCTCCCAGAGCCAAAGGCTAAGCCTAGGTTAGGGGATCAGACTCTGGACACTGGAGGACTGAACCCAGGTCCTCCTGTGGATGGGAAAGTCAGTCTGTAGGAAGGACTCAGCCTCTCAGGCAGAAACTGACCCTTTCCTTCTGTGCTATCCAGTACCTTCAGATATATAGAAACCAGCATGCTCCCCTGAGGGCATTCCACCCTCTTGGCCTGTCCCGTCCAAAATTCCATCGCCTGAGGATTCTGCTGAGTCCCACCCTCAACTCAGCCCTTGGTGTGCCAGTATTGTGTGGCCAGTTCCGACATGCCTTGTTCCTAAGACATAACCCTAACCCTTACTCTAACCCTCACCTAAACATAAACTTAACCCTAACCCTAACCCTAACCCTAACCCTAACCCTAACCGTATACCTCACATGAAGCCGTGGTCGGCTGCTCAGCCTTCCAACCTCAGAGGCCTGGTTCCCAAAATCTCCCGATGGAAGAACCCTGAGCCACACTGCAGAGTTGCACTTGATCACTATATAAAACATGCCTGAATATATTTATTTATTTATTTATAATGATTTTATTTATTTGTTGGACAGACTGAGATCACAAGTAGGCTGTGTTTTTGTTCGAAGGAAGGGGGAATAAGGCTCCCTGCAGTGGGGAGGGCCCCGTGTCTAACTAGATTCCTCTTCCCTGGGATCTTGACCTGGGCCGAGGCAAGAGGTCACATCCAATGAGGTACACAGGTGTTCTGGAAAGCATACCCTATAGCAATGACCTTCAGCCTTAGCATAATGCGAAGCCCAAGTCATGTGCTCAATCTTCTGTCCTCAAAGGCCTGGTTCCCAAACTCTCCCCATGGGGGAACCCTGAGCTGCCCCGCACAAATGACCTAGATTCCAATAGGAAATCATGCCCTCTCTTTTATATATTTATTATTTATGTATTTATTTATTTATTGCTTCAAGATTTTACTTTTTCACTTTGCAGAGAGCGAAAAGATGTAGGCAGTGTTGCACGCCCAGAGAAGGGAAAGAAGGCTCCCTGCTGAGGAGACATCCCGATGTGGGGCTCCATCCCAGGACTCTGGGATCATGTCCTGAGCTGAAGGCAGTGGCCTAACCCACTGACTCACCCAGGTGTTACCAACAGCATTCACTTGTGAAATAACCTTCACGGTAATCCTGATGCAAAGCCCCTGTCCCATGCTCAGGCTTCTGTCCTCAGTAGCCTGGTCCATGAACTCTGCAGATGCGGGAACCCTGAGGTGTACCGCACAATGTCCATAGATCCCAATGGGAACGGTTGCCCTTTAAAAATGAGCTGAATCCGTAGAACAGGTGAAATCTGCATGCACCCCTTGGGACACAGCTCCAAGGAGCGCCCACCTGAAGCGGGAACCAGGAGTTTGATGATCCCTCAGCAAGGGCCGGTAGGGCCTCCCATGTGCATCGGCCTAACCCTAACCCGAGGGTGCTTCTTCAGACTTCTATCCCTGGTTGCCTGCCCTGGTAGCCCTCTAGGTAGGGGATTCATTCTTCACATCGCAGGCCTCTGGGTGCCGCCCACTAGGCAAATGGGAAGTTTAGCCCTGTGGAAGACCCTCGGGGAGGGAGAAATCTGTCTGTCCGATCATTCTACCAACACCTTCCTAGGACCCCCACACCACAATCCGGGAATAGGATGGTCCGCCAGGGCGACGTCCTCAACTGAGTCACGTGGAAAGCCTAATTCTGCCCTGAAAAATCAGGTCAGCCATTCTCCCAGAGCCAAAGGCTAAGCCTAGGTTACGGGATCAGACTCTGGACACAGGAGGACTGAACCCAGGTCCTCCTGTGGATGGGAAAGTCAGTCTGTAGGAAGGACTCAGCCTCTCAGGCAGAAACTGACCCTTTCCTTCTGTGCTATCCAGTACCTTCAGATATATAGAAACCAGCATGCTACCCTGAGGGCATTCCACCCTCTTGGCCTGTCCCGTCCAAAATTCCATCGCCTGAGGATTCTGCTGAGTCCCACCCTCAACTCAGCCCTTGGTGTGCCAGTATAGTGGCCAGTTCCGACATGCCTTGTTCCTAAGACATAACCCTAACCCTTACTCTAACCCTCACCTAAACATAACCCTAACCCTAACCCTAACCCTAACCCTAACTGTATACCTCACATGAAGCCGTGGTCGGCTGCTCAGCCTTCCAACCTCAGAGGCCTGGTTCCCAAAATCTCCCGATGGAAGAACCCTGAGCCACACTGCAGAATTGCACTTGATCACTATATAAAACATGCCTGAATATATTTATTTATTTATTTATAATGATTTTATTTATTTGTTGGACAGACTGAGATCACAAGTAGGCTGTGTTTTTGTCCGAAGGAAGGGGGAATAAGGCTCCCTGCAGTGGGGAGGGCCCCGTGTCAAACTAGATTCCTCTTCCCTGGGATCTTGACCTGGGCCGAGGCAAGAGGTCACATCCAATGAGGTACAAAGGTGTTCTGGAAAGCATACCCTATAGCAATGACCTTCAGCCTTAGCATAATGCGAAGCCCAAGTCATGTGCTCAGTCTTCTGTCCTCAAAGGCCTGGTTCCCAAACTCTCCCCATGGGGGAACCATGAGCTGCCCCGCACAAATGACCTAGATTCCAATAGGAAATCATGCCCTCTCTTTTATATATTTATTATTTATGTATTTATTTATTTATTGCTTCAAGATTTTACTTTTTCACTTTGCAGGGAGCGAAAAGATGTAGGCAGTGTTGCACGCCCGGAGAAGGGAAAGAAGGCTCCCTGCTGAGGTGACAGCCCGATGTGGGGCTCCATCCCAGGACTCTGGGATCATGTCCTGAGCTGAAGGCAGTGGCCTAACCCACTGACTCACCCAGGTGTTACCAACAGCATTCACTTGTGAAATAACCTTCACGGTAATCCTGATGCAAAGCCCCTGTCCCATGCTCAGGCTTCTGTCCTCAGTAGCCTGGTCCATGAACTCTGCAGACGCGGGAACCCTGAGGTGCACCGCACAATGTCCATAGATCCCAATGGGAACGTTTGCCCTTTAGAAATGAGCTGAATCCGTAGAACAGGTGAAATCTGCATGCACCCCTTGGGACACAGCTCCAAGGAGCGCCCACCGGAAGCAGGAACCAGGAGTTTGATGATCCCTCAGCAAGGGCCGGTAGGGCCTCCCATGTGCATCGGCCTAACCCTAACCCGAGGGTGCTTCTTCAGACTTCTATTTCCGGTTGCCTGCCCTGGTAGCCCTCTAGGTAGGGGATTCCTTCTTCACATCGCAGGCCTCTGGGTGCCGCCCACTAGGCAAATGGGAAGTTTAGCCCTGTGGAAGACCCTCGGGGAGAGAGAAATCTGCCTGTCCGATCATTCTACAAACACCTTACTAGGACCCCAACACCACAATCCGGGAATAGGATGGTCCGCCAGGGCTACGTCCTCAACTGAGTCACGTGGAAAGCCTAATTCTGCCCTGACAAATCAGGTCAGCCATTCTCCCAGAGCCAAAGCATAAGCCTAGGTTACGGGATCAGACTCTGGACACCGGAGGACTGAACCCAGGTCCTCCTGTGGATGGGAAAGTCAGTCTGCAGGAAGGACTCAGCCTCTCAGGCAGAAACTGACCCTTTCCTTCTGTGCTATCCAGTACCTTCAGATATATAGAAACCAGCATGCTCCCCTGAGGGCATTCCACCCTCTTGGCCTGTCCCGTCCAAAATTCCATCGCCTGAGGATTCTGCTGAGTCCCACCCTCAACTCAGCCCTTGGTGTGCCAGTATTGTGTGGCCAGTTCCGACATGCCTTGTTCCTAAGACATAACCCTAACCCTTACTCTAACCCTCACCTAAACATAACCCTCACCCTAACCCTAACCCTAACCCTAACCGTATACCTCACATGAAGCCGTGGTCGGCTGCTCAGCCTTCCAACCTCAGAGGCCTGGTTCCCAAAATCTCCCGATGGAAGAACCCTGAGCCACACTGCAGAATTGCACTTGATCACTATATAAAACATGCCTGAATATATTTATTTATTTATTTATAATGATTTTATTTATTTGTTGGACAGACTGAGATCACAAGTAGGCTGTGTTTTTGTCCGAAGGAAGGGGGAATAAGGCTCCCTGCAGTGGGGAGGGCCCCGTGTCAAACTAGATTCCTCTTCCCTGGGATCTTGACATGGGCCGAGGCAAGAGGTCACATCCAATGGGGTACACAGGTGTTCTGGAAAGCATACCCTATAGCAATGACCTTCAGCCTTAGCATAATGCGAAGCCCAAGTCATGTGCTCAGTCTTCTGTCCTCAAAGGCCTGGTTCCCAAACTCTCCCCATGGGGGAACCCTGAGCTGCCCCGCACAAATGACCTAGATTCCAATAGGAAATCATGCCCTCTCTTTTATATATTTATTATTTATGTATTTATTTATTTATTGCTTCAAGATTTTACTTTTTCACTTTGCAGGGAGCGAAAAGATGTAGGCAGTGTTGCACGCCCAGAGAAGGGAAAGAAGGCTCCCTGCTGAGGAGACAGCCCGATGTGGGGCTCCATCCCAGGACTCTGGGATCATGTCCTGAGCTGAAGGCAGTGGCCTAACCCACTGACTCACCCAGGTGTTACCAACAGCATTCACTTGTGAAATAACCTTCACGGTAATCCTGATGCAAAGCCCCTGTCCCATGCTCAGGCTTCTGTCCTCAGTAGCCTGGTCCATGAACTCTGCAGACGCGGGAACCCTGAGGTGCACCGCACAATGTCCATAGATCCCAATGGGAACGTTTGCCCTTTAGAAATGAGCTGAATCCGTAGAACAGGTGAAATCTGCATGCACCCCTTGGGACACAGCTCCAAGGAGCGCCCACCTGAAGTGGGAACCAGGAGTTTGATGATCCCTCAGCAAGGGCCGGTAGGGCCTCCCATGTGCATTGGCCTAACCCTAACCCAAGGGTGCTTCTTCAGACTTCTATCCCCGGTTGCCTGCCCTGGTAGCCCTCTAGGTAGGGGATTCCTTCTTCACATCGCAGGCCTCTGGGTGCCGCCCACTAGGCAAATGGGAAGTTTAGCCCTGTGGAAGACCCTCGGGGAGGGAGAAATCTGCCTGTCCGATCATTCTACCAACACCTTCCTAGGACCCCCACACCACAATCCGGGAATAGGATGGTCCGCCAGGGTTACGTCCTCAACTGAGTCCCGTGGAAAGCCTAATTCTGCCCTGACAAATCAGGTCAGCCATTCTCCCAGAGCCAAAGGCTAAGCCTAGGTTACGGGATCAGACTCTGGACACCGGAGGACTGAACCCAGGTCCTCCTGTGGATGGGAAAGTCAGTCTGTAGGAAGGACTCAGCCTCTCAGGCAGAAACTGACCCTTTCCTTCTGTGCTATCCAGTACCTTCAGATATATAGAAACCAGCATGCTCCCCTGAGGGCATTCCACCCTCTTGGCCTGTCCCGTCCAAAATTCCATCGCCTGAGGATTCTGCTGAGTCCCACCCTCAACTCAGCCCTTGGTGTGCCAGTATTGTGTGGCCAGTTCCGACATGCCTTGTTCCTAAGACATAACCCTAACCCTTACTCTAACCCTCACCTAAACATAAACTTAACCCTAACCCTAACCCTAACCCTAACCCTAACCGTATACCTCACATGAAGCCGTGGTCGGCTGCTCAGCCTTCCAACCTCAGAGGCCTGGTTCCCAAAATCTCCCGATGGAAGAACCCTGAGCCACACTGCAGAGTTGCACTTGATCACTATATAAAACATGCCTGAATATATTTATTTATTTATTTATAATGATTTTATTTATTTGTTGGACAGACTGAGATCACAAGTAGGCTGTGTTTTTGTTCGAAGGAAGGGGGAATAAGGCTCCCTGCAGTGGGGAGGGCCCCGTGTCTAACTAGATTCCTCTTCCCTGGGATCTTGACCTGGGCCGAGGCAAGAGGTCACATCCAATGAGGTACACAGGTGTTCTGGAAAGCATACCCTATAGCAATGACCTTCAGCCTTAGCATAATGCGAAGCCCAAGTCATGTGCTCAGTCTTCTGTCCTCAAAGGCCTGGTTCCCAAACTCTCCCCATGGGGGAACCCTGAGCTGCCCCGCACAAATGACCTAGATTCCAATAGGAAATCATGCCCTCTCTTTTATATATTTATTATTTATGTATTTATTTATTTATTGCCTCAAGATTTTACTTTTTCACTTTGCAGAGAGCGAAAAGATGTAGGCAGTGTTGCACGCCCAGAGAAGGGAAAGAAGGCTCCCTGCTGAGGAGACATCCCGATGTGGGGCTCCATCCCAGGACTCTGGGATCATGTCCTGAGCTGAAGGCAGTGGCCTAACCCACTGACTCACCCAGGTGTTACCAACAGCATTCACTTGTGAAATAACCTTCACGGTAATCCTGATGCAAAGCCCCTGTCCCATGCTCAGGCTTCTGTCCTCAGTAGCCTGGTCCATGAACTCTGCAGATGCGGGAACCCTGAGGTGTACCGCACAATGTCCATAGATCCCAATGGGAACGGTTGCCCTTTAAAAATGAGCTGAATCCGTAGAACAGGTGAAATCTGCATGCACCCCTTGGGACACAGCTCCAAGGAGCGCCCACCTGAAGCGGGAACCAGGAGTTTGATGATCCCTCAGCAAGGGCCGGTAGGGCCTCCCATGTGCATCGGCCTAACCCTAACCCGAGGGTGCTTCTTCAGACTTCTATTTCCGGTTGCCTGCCCTGGTAGCCCTCTAGGTAGGGGATTCCTTCTTCACATCGCAGGCCTCTGGGTGCCGCCCACTAGGCAAATGGGAAGTTTAGCCCTGTGGAAGACCCTCGGGGAGGGAGAAATCTGTCTGTCCGATCATTCTACCAACACCTTCCTAGGACCCCCACACCACAATCCGGGAATAGGATGGTCCGCCAGGGCGACGTCCTCAACTGAGTCACGTGGAAAGCCTAATTCTGCCCTGAAAAATCAGGTCAGCCATTCTCCCAGAGCCAAAG
The DNA here is from genome assembly GCF_964662115.1 of Mustela nivalis. Classification (NCBI taxonomy): domain Eukaryota; kingdom Metazoa; phylum Chordata; class Mammalia; order Carnivora; family Mustelidae; genus Mustela; species Mustela nivalis. Next base: position 351,096 of record NW_028135996.1, on the reverse strand, counting down.
GCTAAGCCTAGGTTACGGGATCAGACTCTGGACACAGGAGGACTGAACCCAGGTCCTCCTGTGGATGGGAAAGTCAGTCTGTAGGAAGGACTCAGCCTCTCAGGCAGAAACTGACCCTTTCCTTCTGTGCTATCCAGTACCTTCAGATATATAGAAACCAGCATGCTACCCTGAGGGCTTTCCACCCTCTTGGCCTGTCCCGTCCAAATTCCATCGCCTGAGGATTCTGCTGAGTCCCACCCTCAACTCAGCCCTTGGTGTGCCAGTATTGTGTGGCCAGTTCCGACATGCCTTGTTCCTAAGACATAACCCTAACCCTTACTCTAACCCTCACCTAAACATAACCCTAACCCTAACCCTAACCCTAACCCTAACCGTATACCTCACATGAAGCCGTGGTTGGCTGCTCAGCCTTCCAACCTCAGAGGCCTGGTTCCCAAAATCTCCCGATGGAAGAACCCTGAGCCACACTGCAGAATTGCACTTGATCACTATATAAAACATGCCTGAATATATTTATTTATTTATTTATAATGATTTTATTTATTTGTTGGACAGACTGAGATCACAAGTAGGCTGTGTTTTTGTCCAAAGGAAGGGGGAATAAGGCTCCCTGCAGTGGGGAGGGCCCCGTGTCAAACTAGATTCCTCTTCCCTGGGATCTTGACCTGGGCCGAGGCAAGAGGTCACATCCAATGAGGTACACAGGTGTTCTGGAAAGCATACTCTATAGCAATGACCTTCAGCCTTAGCATAATGCGAAGCCCAAGTCATGTGCTCAGTCTTCTGTCCTCAAAGGCCTGGTTCCCAAACTCTCCCCATGGGGGAACCCTGAGCTGCCCCGCACAAATGACCTAGATTCCAATAGGAAATCATGCCCTCTCTTTTATATATTTATTATTTATGTATTTATTTATTTATTGCTTCAAGATTTTACTTTTTCACTTTGCAGGGAGCGAAAAGATGTAGGCAGTGTTGCACGCCCAGAGAAGGGAAAGAAGGCTCCCTGCTGAGGAGACAGCCCGATGTGGGGCTCCATCCCAGGACTCTGGGATCATGTCCTGAGCTGAAGGCAGTGGCCTAACCCACTGACTCACCCAGGTGTTACCAACAGCATTCACTTGTGAAATAACCTTCACGGTAATCCTGATGCAAAGCCCCTGTCCCATGCTCAGGCTTCTGTCCTCAGTAGCCTGGTCCATGAACTCTGCAGATGCGGGAACCCTGAGGTATACCGCACAATGTCCATAGATCCCAATGGGAACGGTTGCCCTTTAGAAATGAGCTGAATCCGTAGAACAGGTGAAATCTGCATGCACCCCTTGGGACACAGCTCCAAGGAGCGCCCACCTGAAGCGGGAACCAGGAGTTTGATGATCCCTCAGCAAGGGCCGGTAGGGCCTCCCATGTGCATCGGCCTAACCCTAACCCGAGGGTGCTTCTTCAGACTTCTATTTCCGGTTGCCTGCCCTGGTAGCCCTCTAGGTAGGGGATTCCTTCTTCACATCGCAGGCCTCTGGGTGCCGCCCACTAGGCAAATGGGAAGTTTAGCCCTGTGGAAGACCCTCGGGGAGGGAGAAATCTGCCTGTCCGATCATTCTACCAACACCTTCCTAGGACCCCCACACCACAATCCGGGAATAGGATGGTCCGCCAGGGCTACGTCCTCAACTGAGTCCCGTGGAAAGCCTAATTCTGCCCTGACAAATCAGGTCAGCCATTCTCCCAGAGGCAAAGGCTAAGCCTAGGTTACGGGATCAGACTCTGGACACCGGAGGACTGAACCCAGGTCCTCCTGTGGATGGGAAAGTCAGTCTGTAGGAAGGACTCAGCCTCTCAGGCAGAAACTGACCCTTTCCTTCTGTGCTATCCAGTACCTTCAGATATATAGAAACCAGCATGCTACCCTGAGGGCATTCCACCCTCTTGGCCTGTCCCGTCCAAAATTCCATCGCCTGAGGATTCTGCTGAGTCCCACCCTCAACTCAGCCCTTGGTGTGCCAGTATTGTGTGGCCAGTTCCGACATGCCTTGTTCCTAAGACATAACCCTAACCCTTACTCTAACCCTCACCTAAACATAACCCTAACCCTAACCCTAACCCTAACCCTAACCGTATACCTCACATGAAGCCGTGGTCGGCTGCTCAGCCTTCCAACCTCAGAGGCCTGGTTCCCAAAATCTCCCGATGGAAGAACCCTGAGCCACACTGCAGAATTGCACTTGATCACTATATAAAACATGCCTGAATATATTTATTTATTTATTTATAATGATTTTATTTATTTGTTGGACAGACTGAGATCACAAGTAGGCTGTGTTTTTGTTCGAAGGAAGGGGGAATAAGGCTCCCTGCAGTGGGGAGGGCCCCGTGTCAAACTAGATTCCTCTTCCCTGGGATCTTGACATGGGCCGAGGCAAGAGGTCACATCCAATGGGGTACACAGGTGTTCTGGAAAGCATACCCTATAGCAATGACCTTCAGCCTTAGCATAATGCGAAGCCCAAGTCATGTGCTCAGTCTTCTGTCCTCAAAGGCCTGGTTCCCAAACTCTCCCCATGGGGGAACCCTGAGCTGCCCCGCACAAATGACCTAGATTCCAATAGGAAATCATGCCCTCTATTTTATATATTTATTATTAATGAATTTATTTATATTTATTGCCTCAAGATTTTACTTTTTCACTTTGCAGGGAGCGAAAAGATGTAGGCAGTATTGCACACCCAGAGAAGGGAAAGAAGGCTCCCTGCTGAGGAGACAGCCCGATGTGGGGCTCCATCCCAGGACTCTGGGATCATGTCCTGAGCTGAAGGCAGTGGCCTAACCCACTGACTCACCCAGGTGTTACCAACAGCATTCACTTGTGAAATAACCTTCACGGTAATCCTGATGCAAAGCCCCTGTCCCATGCTCAGGCTTCTGTCCTCAGTAGCCTGGTCCATGACCTCTGCAGATGCGGGAACCCTGAGGTGCACCGCACAATGTCCATAGATCCCAATGGGAACGTTTGCCCTTTAGAAATGAGCTTAATCCGTAGAACAGGTGAAATATGCATGCACCCCTTGGGACACAGCTCCAAGGAGCGCCTACCTGAAGCGGGAACCAGGAGTTTGATGATCCCTCAGCAAGGGCCGGTAGGGCCTCCCATGTGCATCGGCCTAACCCTAACCCGAGGGTGCTTCTTCAGACTTCTTTCCCCGGTTGCCTGCCCTGGTAGCCCTCTAGGTAGGGGATTCCTTCTTCACATCGCAGGCCTCTGGGTGCCGCCCACTAGGCAAATGGGAAGTTTAGCCCTGTGGAAGACCCTCGGGGAGGGAGAAATCTGCCTGTCCGATCATTCTACCAGCACCTTCCTAGGACCCCCACACCACAATCCGGGAATAGGATGGTCCGCCAGGGCTACGTCCTCAACTGAGTCCCGTGGAAAGCCTAATTCTGCCCTGACAAATCAGGTCAGCCATTCTCCCAGAGCCAAAGGCTAAGCCTAGGTTACGGGATCAGACTCTGGACACCGGAGGACTGAACCCAGGTCCTCCTGTGGATGGGAAAGTCAGTCTGTAGGAAGGACTCAGCCTCTCAGGCAGAAACTGACCCTTTCCTTCTGTGCTATCCAGTACCTTCAGATATATAGAAACCAGCATGCTACCCTGAGGGCATTCCACCCTCTTGGCCTGTCCCATCCAAAATTCCATCGCCTGAGGATTCTGCTGAGTCCCACCCTCAACTCAGCCCTTGGTGTGCCAGTATAGTGGCCAGTTCCGACATGCCTTGTTCCTAAGACATAACCCTAACCCTTACTCTAACCCTCACCTAAACATAACCCTAACCCTAACCCTAACCCTAACCCTAACCGTATACCTCACATGAAGCCGTGGTCGGCTGCTCAGCCTTCCAACCTCAGAGGCCTGGTTCCCAAAATCTCCCGATGGAAGAACCCTGAGCCACACTGCAGAATTGCACTTGATCACTATATAAAACATGCCTGAATATATTTATTTATTTATTTATAATGATTTTATTTATTTGTTGGACAGACTGAGATCACAAGTAGGCTGTGTTTTTGTCCGAAGGAAGGGGGAATAAGGCTCCCTGCAGTGGGGAGGGCCCCGTGTCAAACTAGATTCCTCTTCCCTGGGATCTTGACCTGGGCCGAGGCAAGAGGTCACATCCAATGAGGTACACAGGTGTTCTGGAAAGCATACCCTATAGCAATGACCTTCAGCCTTAGCATAATGCGAAGCCCAAGTCATGTGCTCAGTCTTCTGTCCTCAAAGGCCTGGTTCCCAAACTCTCCCCATGGGGGAACCCTGAGCTGCCCCGCACAAATGACCTAGATTCCAATAGGAAATCATGCCCTCTCTTTTATATATTTATTATTTATCTATTTATTTATTTATTGCTTCAAGATTTTACTTTTTCACTTTGCAGGGAGCGAAAAGATGTAGGCAGTGTTGCACGCCCAGAGAAGGGAAAGAAGGCTCCCTGCTGAGGAGACAGCCCGATGTGGGGCTCCATCCCAGGACTCTGGGATCATGTCCTGAGCTGAAGGCAGTGGCCTAACCCACTGACTCACCCAGGTGTTACCAACAGCATTCACTTGTGAAATAACCTTCACGGTAATCCTGATGCAAAGCCCCTGTCCCATGCTCAGGCTTCTGTCCTCAGTAGCCTGGTCCATGAACTCTGCAGATGCGGGAACCCTGAGGTGTACCGCACAATGTCCATAGATCCCAATGGGAACGGTTGCCCTTTAGAAATGAGCTGAATCCGTAGAACAGGTGAAATCTGCATGCACCCCTTGGGACACAGCTCCAAGGAGCGCCCACCTGAAGCGGGAACCAGGAGTTTGATGATCCCTCAGCAAGGGCCGGTAGGGCCTCCCATGTGCATCGGCCTAACCCTAACCCGAGGGTGCTTCTTCAGACTTCTATTTCCGGTTGCCTGCCCTGGTAGCCCTCTAGGTAGGGGATTCCTTCTTCACATCGCAGGCCTCTGGGTGCCGCCCACTAGGCAAATGGGAAGTTTAGCCCTGTGGAAGACCCTCGGGGAGGGAGAAATCTGCCTGTCCGATCATTCTACCAACACCTTCCTAGGACCCCCACACCACAATCCGGGAATAGGATGGTCCGCCAGGGCTACGTCCTCAACTGAGTCCCGTGGAAAGCCTAATTCTGCCCTGACAAATCAGGTCAGCCATTCTCCCAGAGCCAAAGGCTAAGCCTAGGTTACGGGATCAGACTCTGGACACCGGAGGACTGAACCCAGGTCCTCCTGTGGATGGGAAAGTCAGTCTGTAGGAAGGACTCAGCCTCTCAGGCAGAAACTGACCCTTTCCTTCTGTGCTATCCAGTACCTTCAGATATATAGAAACCAGCATGCTACCCTGAGGGCATTCCACCCTCTTGGCCTGTCCCGTCCAAAATTCCATCGCCTGAGGATTCTGCTGAGTCCCACCCTCAACTCAGCCCTTGGTGTGCCAGTATTGTGTGGCCAGTTCCGACATGCCTTGTTCCTAAGACATAACCCTAACCCTTACTCTAACCCTCACCTAAACATAACCCTAACCCTAACCCTAACCCTAACCCTAACCGTATACCTCACATGAAGCCGTGGTCGGCTGCTCAGCCTTCCAACCTCAGAGGCCTGGTTCCCAAAATCTCCCGATGGAAGAACCCTGAGCCACACTGCAGAATTGCACTTGATCACTATATAAAACATGCCTGAATATATTTATTTATTTATTTATAATGATTTTATTTATTTGTTGGACAGACTGAGATCACAAGTAGGCTGTGTTTTTGTCCGAAGGAAGGGGGAATAAGGCTCCCTGCAGTGGGGAGGGCCCCGTGTCAAACTAGATTCCTCTTCCCTGGGATCTTGACCTAAGCCGAGGCAAGAGGTCACATCCAATGGGGTACACAGGTGTTCTGGAAAGCATACCCTATATCAATGACCTTCAGCCTTAGCATAATGCGAAGCCCAAGTCATGTGCTCAGTCTTCTGTCCTCAAAGGCCTGGTTCCCAAACTCTCCCCATGGGGGAACCCTGAGCTGCCCCGCACAAATGACCTAGATTCCAATAGGAAATCATGCCCTCTCTTTTATATATTTATTATTAATGTATTTATTTATTTATTGCCTCAAGATTTTACTTTTTCACTTTGCAGGGAGCGAAAAGATGTAGGCAGTATTGCACACCCAGAGAAGGGAAAGAAGGCTCCCTGCTGAGGAGACAGCCCGATGTGGGGCTCCATCCCAGGACTCTGGGATCATGTCCTGAGCTGAAGGCAGTGGTCTAACCCACTGACTCACCCAGGTGTTACCAACAGCATTCACTTGTGAAATAACCTTCACGGTAATCCTGATGCAAAGCCCCTGTCCCATGCTCAGGCTTCTGTCCTCAGTAGCCTGGTCCATGAACTCTGCAGATGCGGGAACCCTGAGGTGCACCGCACAATGTCCATAGATCCCAATGGGAACGTTTGCCCTTTAGAAATGAGCTGAATCCGTAGAACAGGTGAAATCTGCATGCACCCCTTGGGACACAGCTCCAAGGAGCGCCCACCTGAAGCGGGAACCAGGAGTTTGATGATACCTCAGCAAGGGCCGGTAGGGCCTCCCATGTGCATCGGCCTAACCCTAACCCGAGGGTGCTTCTTCAGACTTCTATTTCCGGTTGCCTGCCCTGGTAGCCCTCTAGGTAGGGGATTCCTTCTTCACATCGCAGGCCTCTGGGTGCCGCCCACTAGGCAAATGGGAAGTTTAGCCCTGTGGAAGACCCTCGGGGAGGGAGAAATCTGCCTGTCCGATCATTCTACCAACACCTTCCTAGGACCCCCACACCACAATCCGGGAATAGGATGGTCCGCCAGGGCTACGTCCTCAACTGAGTCCCGTGGAAAGCCTAATTCTGCCCTGACAAATCAGGTCAGCCATTCTCCCAGAGCCAAAGGCTAAGCCTAGGTTACGGGATCAGACTCTGGACACCGGAGGACTGAACCCAGGTCCTCCTGTGGATGGGAAAGTCAGTCTGTAGGAAGGACTCAGCCTCTCAGGCAGAAACTGACCCTTTCCTTCTGTGCTATCCAGTACCTTCAGATATATAGAAACCAGCATGCTACCCTGAGGGCATTCCACCCTCTTGGCCTGTCCCGTCCAAAATTCCATCGCCTGAGGATTCTGCTGAGTCCCACCCTCAACTCAGCCCTTGGTGTGCCAGTATTGTGTGGCCAGTTCCGACATGCCTTGTTCCTAAGACATAACCCTAACCCTTACTCTAACCCTCACCTAAACATAACCCTAACCCTAACCCTAACCCTAACCCTAACCCTAACCGTATACCTCACATGAAGCCGTGGTCGGCTGCTCAGCCTTCCAACCTCAGAGGCCTGGTTCCCAAAATCTCCCGATGGAAGAACCCTGAGCCACACTGCAGAATTGCACTTGATCACTATATAAAACATGCCTGAATATATTTATTTATTTATTTATAATGATTTTATTTATTTGTTGGACAGACTGAGATCACAAGTAGGCTGTGTTTTTGTCCGAAGGAAGGGGGAATAAGGCTCCCTGCAGTGGGGAGGGCCCCGTGTCAAACTAGATTCCTCTTCCCTGGGATCTTGACCTGGGCCGAGGCAAGAGGTCACATCCAATGAGGTACACAGGTGTTCTGGAAAGCATACCCTATAGCAATAACCTTCAGCCTTAGCATAATGCGAAGCCCAAGTCATGTGCTCAGTCTTCTGTCCTCAAAGGCCTGGTTCCCAAACTCTCCCCATGGGGGAACCCTGAGCTGCCCCGCACAAATGACCTAGATTCCAATAGGAAATCATGCCCTCTCTTTTATATATTTATTATTTATGTATTTATTTATTTATTGCCTCAAGATTTTACTTTTTCACTTTGCAGGGAGCGAAAAGATGTAGGCAGTATTGCACCCCCAGAGAAGGGAAAGAAGGCTCCCTGCTGAGGAGACAGCCCGATGTGGGGCTCCATCCCAGGACTCTGGGATCATGTCCTGAGCTGAAGGCAATGGCCTAACCCACTGACTCACCCAGGTGTTACCAACAGCATTCACTTGTGAAATAACCTTCACGGTAATCCTGATGCAAAGCCCCTGTCCCATGCTCAGGCTTCTGTCCTCAGTAGCCTGGTCCATGAACTCTGCAGATGCGGGAACCCTGAGGTGCACCGCACAATGTCCATATATCCCAATGGGAACGTTTGCCCTTTAGAAATGAGCTGAATCCGTAGAACAGGTGAAAGTGCATGCACCCCTTGGGACACAGCTCCAAGGAGCGCCCACCTGAAGTGGGAACCAGGAGTTTGATGATCCCTCAGCAAGGGCCGGTAGGGCCTCCCATGTGCATCGGCCTAACCCTAACCCGAGGGTGCTTCTTCAGACTTCTTTCCCCGGTTGCCTGCCCTGGTAGCCCTCTAGGTAGGGGATTCCTTCTTCACATCGCAGGCCTCTGGGTGCCGCCCACTAGGCAAATGGGAAGTTTAGCCCTGTGGAAGACCCTCGGGGAGGGAGAAATCTGCCTGTCCGATCATTCTACCAGCACCTTCCTAGGACCCCCACACCACAATCCGGGAATAGGATGGTCCGCCAGGGCTACGTCCTCAACTGAGTCCCGTGGAAAGCCTAATTCTGCCCTGACAAATCAGGTCAGCCATTCTCCCAGAGCCAAAGGCTAAGCCTAGGTTACGGGATCAGACTCTGGACACCGGAGGACTGAACCCAGGTCCTCCTGTGGATGGGAAAGTCAGTCTGTAGGAAGGACTCAGCCTCTCAGGCAGAAACTGACCCTTTCCTTCTGTGCTATCCAGTACCTTCAGATATATAGAAACCAGCATGCTACCCTGAGGGCATTCCACCCTCTTGGCCTGTCCCGTCCAAAATTCCATCGCCTGAGGATTCTGCTGAGTCCCACCCTCAACTCAGCCCTTGGTGTGCCAGTATAGTGGCCAGTTCCGACATGCCTTGTTCCTAAGACATAACCCTAACCCTTACTCTAACCCTCACCTAAACATAACCCTAACCCTAACCCTAACCCTAACCCTAACCGTATACCTCACATGAAGCCGTGGTCGGCTGCTCAGCCTTCCAACCTCAGAGGCCTGGTTCCCAAAATCTCCCGATGGAAGAACCCTGAGCCACACTGCAGAATTGCACTTGATCACTATATAAAACATGCCTGAATATATTTATTTATTTATTTATAATGATTTTATTTATTTGTTGGACAGACTGAGATCACAAGTAGGCTGTGTTTTTGTCCGAAGGAAGGGGGAATAAGGCTCCCTGCAGTGGGGAGGGCCCCGTGTCAAACTAGATTCCTCTTCCCTGGGATCTTGACCTGGGCCGAGGCAAGAGGTCACATCCAATGAGGTACACAGGTGTTCTGGAAAGCATACCCTATAGCAATGACCTTCAGCCTTAGCATAATGCGAAGCCCAAGTCATGTGCTCAGTCTTCTGTCCTCAAAGGCCTGGTTCCCAAACTCTCCCCATGGGGGAACCCTGAGCTGCCCCGCACAAATGACCTAGATTCCAATAGGAAATCATGCCCTCTCTTTTATATATTTATTATTTATGTATTTATTTATTTATTGCCTCAAGATTTTACTTTTTCACTTTGCAGGGAGCGAAAAGATGTAGGCAGTGTTGCACGCCCAGAGAAGGGAAAGAAGGCTCCCTGCTGAGGAGACAGCCCGATGTGGGGCTCCATCCCAGGACTCTGGGATCATGTCCTGAGCTGAAGGCAGTGGCCTAACCCACTGACTCACCCAGGTGTTACCAACAGCATTCACTTGTGAAATAACCTTCAAGGTAATCCTGATGCAAAGCCCCTGTCCCATGCTCAGGCTTCTGTCCTCAGTAGCCTGGTCCATGAACTCTGCAGATGCGGGAACCCTGAGGTGTACCGCACAATGTCCATAGATCCCAATGGGAACGGTTGCCCTTTAGAAATGAGCTGAATCCGTAGAACAGGTGAAATCTGCATGCACCCCTTGGGACACAGCTCCAAGGAGCGCCCACCTGAAGCGGGAACCAGGAGTTTGATGATCCCTCAGCAAGGGCCGGTAGGGCCTCCCATGTGCATCGGCCTAACCCTAACCCGAGGGTGCTTCTTCAGACTTCTATTTCCGGTTGCCTGCCCTGGTAGCCCTCTAGGTAGGGGATTCCTTCTTCACATCGCAGGCCTCTGGGTGCCGCCCACTAGGCAAATGGGAAGTTTAGCCCTGTGGAAGACCCTCGGGGAGGGAGAAATCTGCCTGTCCGATCATTCTACCAACACCTTCCTAGGACCCCCACACCACAATCCGGGAATAGGATGGTCCGCCAGGGCTACGTCCTCAACTGAGTCCCGTGGAAAGCCTAATTCTGCCCTGACAAATCAGGTCAGCCATTCTCCCAGAGCCAAAGGCTAAGCCTAGGTTACGGGATCAGACTCTGGACACCGGAGGACTGAACCCAGGTCCTCCTGTGGATGGGAAAGTCAGTCTGTAGGAAGGACTCAGCCTCTCAGGCAGAAACTGACCCTTTCCTTCTGTGCTATCCAGTACCTTCAGATATATAGAAACCAGCATGCTACCCTGAGGGCATTCCACCCTCTTGGCCTGTCCCATCCAAAATTCCATCGCCTGAGGATTCTGCTGAGTCCCACCCTCAACTCAGCCCTTGGTGTGCCAGTATAGTGGCCAGTTCCGACATGCCTTGTTCCTAAGACATAACCCTAACCCTTACTCTAACCCTCACCTAAACATAACCCTAACCCTAACCCTAACCCTAACCCTAACCGTATACCTCACATGAAGCCGTGGTCGGCTGCTCAGCCTTCCAACCTCAGAGGCCTGGTTCCCAAAATCTCCCGATGGAAGAACCCTGAGCCACACTGCAGAATTGCACTTGATCACTATATAAAACATGCCTGAATATATTTATTTATTTATTTATAATGATTTTATTTATTTGTTGGACAGACTGAGATCACAAGTAGGCTGTGTTTTTGTCCGAAGGAAGGGGGAATAAGGCTCCCTGCAGTGGGGAGGGCCCCGTGTCAAACTAGATTCCTCTTCCCTGGGATCTTGACCTGGGCCGAGGCAAGAGGTCACATCCAATGAGGTACACAGGTGTTCTGGAAAGCATACCCTATAGCAATGACCTTCAGCCTTAGCATAATGCGAAGCCCAAGTCATGTGCTCAGTCTTCTGTCCTCAAAGGCCTGGTTCCCAAACTCTCCCCATGGGGGAACCCTGAGCTGCCCCGCACAAATGACCTAGATTCCAATAGGAAATCATGCCCTCTCTTTTATATATTTATTATTTATGTATTTATTTATTTATTGCTTCAAGATTTTACTTTTTCACTTTGCAGGGAGCGAAAAGATGTAGGCAGTGTTGCACGCCCAGAGAAGGGAAAGAAGGCTCCCTGCTGAGGAGACAGCCCGATGTGGGGCTCCATCCCAGGACTCTGGGATCATGTCCTGAGCTGAAGGCAGTGGCCTAACCCACTGACTCACCCAGGTGTTACCAACAGCATTCACTTGTGAAATAACCTTCAAGGTAATCCTGATGCAAAGCCCCTGTCCCATGCTCAGGCTTCTGTCCTCAGTAGCCTGGTCCATGAACTCTGCAGATGCGGGAACCCTGAGGTGCACCGCACAATGTCCATAGATCCCAATGGGAACGGTTGCCCTTTAGAAATGAGCTGAATCCGTAGAACAGGTGAAATCTGCATGCACCCCTTGGGACACAGCTCCAAGGAGCGCCCACCTGAAGCGGGAACCAGGAGTTTGATGATCCCTCAGCAAGGGCCGGTAGGGCCTCCCATGTGCATCGGCCTAACCCTAACCCGAGGGTGCTTCTTCAGACTTCTATTTCCGGTTGCCTGCCCTGGTAGCCCTCTAGGTAGGGGATTCCTTCTTCACATCGCAGGCCTCTGGGTGCCGCCCACTAGGCAAATGGGAAGTTTAGCCCTGTGGAAGACCCTCGGGGAGGGAGAAATCTGCCTGTCCGATCATTCTACCAACACCTTCCTAGGACCCCCACACCACAATCCGGGAATAGGATGGTCCGCCAGGGCTACGTCCTCAACTGAGTCCCGTGGAAAGCCTAATTCTGCCCTGACAAATCAGGTCAGCCATTCTCCCAGAGCCAAAGGCTAAGCCTAGGTTACGGGATCAGACTCTGGACACCGGAGGACTGAACCCAGGTCCTCCTGTGGATGGGAAAGTCAGTCTGTAGGAAGGACTCAGCCTCTCAGGCAGAAACTGACCCTTTCCTTCTGTGCTATCCAGTACCTTCAGATATATAGAAACCAGCATGCTACCCTGAGGGCATTCCACCCTCTTGGCCTGTCCCGTCCAAAATTCCATCGCCTGAGGATTCTGCTGAGTCCCACCCTCAACTCAGCCCTTGGTGTGCCAGTATTGTGTGGCCAGTTCCGACATGCCTTGTTCCTAAGACATAACCCTAACCCTTACTCTAACCCTCACCTAAACATAACCCTAACCCTAACCCTAACCCTAACCCTAACCGTATACCTCACATGAAGCCGTGGTCGGCTGCTCAGCCTTCCAACCTCAGAGGCCTGGTTCCCAAAATCTCCCGATGGAAGAACCCTGAGCCACACTGCAGAATTGCACTTGATCACTATATAAAACATGCCTGAATATATTTATTTATTTATTTATAATGATTTTATTTATTTGTTGGACAGACTGAGATCACAAGTAGGCTGTGTTTTTGTCCGAAGGAAGGGGGAATAAGGCTCCCTGCAGTGGGGAGGGCCCCGTGTCAAACTAGATTCCTCTTCCCTGGGATCTTGACCTGGGCCGAGGCAAGAGGTCACATCCAATGAGGTACACAGGTGTTCTGGAAAGCATACCCTATAGCAATGACCTTCAGCCTTAGCATAATGCGAAGCCCAAGTCATGTGCTCAGTCTTCTGTCCTCAAAGGCCTGGTTCCCAAACTCTCCCCATGGGGGAACCCTGAGCTGCCCCGCACAAATGACCTAGATTCCAATAGGAAATCATGCCCTCTCTTTTATATATTTATTATTTATGTATTTATTTATTTATTGCTTCAAGATTTTACTTTTTCACTTTGCAGGGAGCGAAAAGATGTAGGCAGTGTGCACGCCCAGAGAAGGGAAAGAAGGCTCCCTGCTGAGGAGACAGCCCGATGTGGGGCTCCATCCCAGGACTCTGGGATCATGTCCTGAGCTGAAGGCAGTGGCCTAACCCACTGACTCACCCAGGTGTTACCAACAGCATTCACTTGTGAAATAACCTTCACGGTAATCCTGATGCAAAGCCCCTGTCCCATGCTCAGGCTTCTGTCCTCAGTAGCCTGGTCCATGAACTCTGCAGATACGGGAAACCTGAGGTGCACCGCACAATGTCCATAGATCCCAATGGGAACGTTTGCCCTTTAGAAATGAGCTGAATCCGTAGAACAGGTGAAATCTGCATGCACCCCTTGGGACACAGCTCCAAGGAGCGCCCACCTGAAGCGGGAACCAGGAGTTTGATGATCCCTCAGCAAGGGCCGGTAGGGCCTCCCATGTGCATCGGCCTAACCCTAACCCGAGGGTGCTTCTTCAGACTTCTATCCCCGGTTGCCTGCCCTGGTAGCCCTCTAGGTAGGGGATTCCTTCTTCACATCGCAGGCCTCTGGGTGCCGCCCACTAGGCAAATGGGAAGTTTAGCCCTGTGGAAGACCCTCGGGGAGAGAGAAATCTGCCTGTCCGATCATTCTACCAACACCTTCCTAGGACCCCCACACCACAATCCGGGAATAGGATGGTCCGCCAGGGCTACGTCCTCAACTGAGTCCCGTGGAAAGCCTAATTCTGCCCTGACAAATCAGGTCAGCCATTCTCCCAGAGCCAAAGGCTAAGCCTAGGTTACGGGATCAGACTCTGGACACCGGAGGACTGAACCCAGGTCCTCCTGTGGATGGGAAAGTCAGTCGGTAGGAAGGACTCAGCCTCTCAGGCAGAAACTGACCCTTTCCTTCTGTGCTATCCAGTACCTTCAGATATATAGAAACCAGCATGCTCCCCTGAGGGCATTCCACCCTCTTTGCCTGTCCCGTCCAAAATTCCATCGCCTGAGGATTCTGCTGAGTCCCACCCTCAACTCAGCCCTTGGTGTGCCAGTATAGTGGCCAGTTCCGACATGCCTTGTTCCTAAGACATAACCCTAACCCTTACTCTAACCCTCACCTAAACATAACCCTAACCCTAACCCTAACCCTAACCCTAACCGTATACCTCACATGAAGCCGTGGTCGGCTGCTCAGCCTTCCAACCTCAGAGGCCTGGTTCCCAAAATCTCCCGATGGAAGAACCCTGAGCCACACTGCAGAATTGCACTTGATCACTATATAAAACATGCCTGAATATATTTATTTATTTATTTATAATGATTTTATTTATTTGTTGGACAGACTGAGATCACAAGTAGGCTGTGTTTTTGTCCGAAGGAAGGGGGAATAAGGCTCCCTGCAGTGGGGAGGGCCCCGTGTCAAACTAGATTCCTCTTCCCTGGGATCTTGACCTGGGCCGAGGCAAGAGGTCACATCCAATGAGGTACACAGGTGTTCTGGAAAGCATACCCTATAGCAATGACCTTCAGCCTTAGCATAATGCGAAGCCCAAGTCATGTGCTCAGTCTTCTGTCCTCAAAGGCCTGGTTCCCAAACTCTCCCCATGGGGGAACCCTGAGCTGCCCCGCACAAATGACCTAGATTCCAATAGGAAATCATGCCCTCTCTTTTATATATTTATTATTTATCTATTTATTTATTTATTGCTTCAAGATTTTACTTTTTCACTTTGCAGGGAGCGAAAAGATGTAGGCAGTGTTGCACGCCCAGAGAAGGGAAAGAAGGCTCCCTGCTGAGGAGACAGCCCGATGTGGGGCTCCATCCCAGGACTCTGGGATCATGTCCTGAGCTGAAGGCAGTGGCCTAACCCACTGACTCACCCAGGTGTTACCAACAGCATTCAGTTGTGAAATAAACTTCACGGTAATCCTGATGCAAAGCCCCTGTCCCATGCTCAGGCTTCTGTCCTCAGTAGCCTGGTCCATGAACTCTGCAGATGCGGGAACCCTGAGGTGTACCGCACAATGTCCATAGATCCCAATGGGAACGGTTGCCCTTTAGAAATGAGCTGAATCCGTAGAACAGGTGAAATCTGCATGCACCCCTTGGGACACAGCTCCAAGGAGCGCCCACCTGAAGCGGGAACCAGGAGTTTGATGATCCCTCAGCAAGGGCCGGTAGGGCCTCCCATGTGCATCGGCCTAACCCTAACCCGAGGGTGCTTCTTCAGACTTCTATCCCCGGTTGCCTGCCCTGGTAGCCCTCTAGGTAGGGGATTCCTTCTTCACATCGCAGGCCTCTGGGTGCCGCCCACTAGGCAAATGGGAAGTTTAGCCCTGTGGAAGACCCTCGGGGAGAGAGAAATCTGCCTGTCCGATCATTCTACCAACACCTTCCTAGGACCCCCACACCACAATCCGGGAATAGGATGGTCCGCCAGGGCTACGTCCTCAACTGAGTCCCGTGGAAAGCCTAATTCTGCCCTGACAAATCAGGTCAGCCATTCTCCCAGAGCCAAAGGCTAAGCCTAGGTTACGGGATCAGACTCTGGACACCGGAGGACTGAACCCAGGTCCTCCTGTGGATGGGAAAGTCAGTCGGTAGGAAGGACTCAGCCTCTCAGGCAGAAACTGACCCTTTCCTTCTGTGCTATCCAGTACCTTCAGATATATAGAAACCAGCATGCTCCCCTGAGGGCATTCCACCCTCTTTGCCTGTCCCGTCCAAAATTCCATCGCCTGAGGATTCTGCTGAGTCCCACCCTCAACTCAGCCCTTGGTGTGCCAGTATAGTGGCCAGTTCCGACATGCCTTGTTCCTAAGACATAACCCTAACCCTTACTCTAACCCTCACCTAAACATAACCCTAACCCTAACCCTAACCCTAACCCTAACCGTATACCTCACATGAAGCCGTGGTCGGCTGCTCAGCCTTCCAACCTCAGAGGCCTGGTTCCCAAAATCTCCCGATGGAAGAACCCTGAGCCACACTGCAGAATTGCACTTGATCACTATATAAAACATGCCTGAATATATTTATTTATTTATTTATAATGATTTTATTTATTTGTTGGACAGACTGAGATCACAAGTAGGCTGTGTTTTTGTCCGAAGGAAGGGGGAATAAGGCTCCCTGCAGTGGGGAGGGCCCCGTGTCAAACTAGATTCCTCTTCCCTGGGATCTTGACCTGGGCCGAGGCAAGAGGTCACATCCAATGAGGTACACAGGTGTTCTGGAAAGCATACCCTATAGCAATGACCTTCAGCCTTAGCATAATGCGAAGCCCAAGTCATGTGCTCAGTCTTCTGTCCTCAAAGGCCTGGTTCCCAAACTCTCCCCATGGGGGAACCCTGAGCTGCCCCGCACAAATGACCTAGATTCCAATAGGAAATCATGCCCTCTCTTTTATATATTTATTATTTATCTATTTATTTATTTATTGCTTCAAGATTTTACTTTTTCACTTTGCAGGGAGCGAAAAGATGTAGGCAGTGTTGCACGCCCAGAGAAGGGAAAGAAGGCTCCCTGCTGAGGAGACAGCCCGATGTGGGGCTCCATCCCAGGACTCTGGGATCATGTCCTGAGCTGAAGGCAGTGGCCTAACCCACTGACTCACCCAGGTGTTACCAACAGCATTCAGTTGTGAAATAAACTTCACGGTAATCCTGATGCAAAGCCCCTGTCCCATGCTCAGGCTTCTGTCCTCAGTAGCCTGGTCCATGAACTCTGCAGATGCGGGAACCCTGAGGTGTACCGCACAATGTCCATAGATCCCAATGGGAACGGTTGCCCTTTAGAAATGAGCTGAATCCGTAGAACAGGTGAAATCTGCATGCACCCCTTGGGACACAGCTCCAAGGAGCGCCCACCTGAAGCGGGAACCAGGAGTTTGATGATCCCTCAGCAAGGGCCGGTAGGGCCTCCCATGTGCATCGGCCAAACCCTAACCCGAGGGTGCTTCTTCAGACTTCTATTTCCGGTTGCCTGCCCTGGTAGCCCTCTAGGTAGGGGATTCCTTCTTCACATCGCAGGCCTCTGGGTGCCGCCCACTAGGCAAATGGGAAGTTTAGCCCTGTGGAAGACCCTCGGGGAGGGAGAAATCTGCCTGTCCGATCATTCTACCAACACCTTCCTAGGACCCCCACACCACAATCCGGGAATAGGATGGTCCGCCAGGGCTACGTCCTCAACTGAGTCCCGTGGAAAGCCTAATTCTGCCCTGACAAATCAGGTCAGCCATTCTCCCAGAGCCAAAGGCTAAGCCTAGGTTACGGGATCAGACTCTGGACACCGGAGGACTGAACCCAGGTCCTCCTGTGGATGGGAAAGTCAGTCTGTAGGAAGGACTCAGCCTCTCAGGCAGAAACTGACCCTTTCCTTCTGTGCTATCCAGTACCTTCAGATATATAGAAACCAGCATGCTACCCTGAGGGCATTCCACCCTCTTGGCCTGTCCCGTCCAAAATTCCATCGCCTGAGGATTCTGCTGAGTCCCACCCTCAACTCAGCCCTTGGTGTGCCAGTATTGTGTGGCCAGTTCCGACATGCCTTGTTCCTAAGACATAACCCTAACCCTTACTCAAACCCTCACCTAAACATAACCCTAACCCTAACCCTAACCCTAACCCTAACCGTATACCTCACATGAAGCCGTGGTCGGCTGCTCAGCATTCCAACCTCAGAGGCCTGGTTCCCAAAATCTCCCGATGGAAGAACCCTGAGCCACACTGCAGAATTGCACTTGATCACTATATAAAACATGCCTGAATATATTTATTTATTTATTTATAATGATTTTATTTATTTGTTGGACAGACTGAGATCACAAGTAGGCTGTGTTTTTGTCCGAAGGAAGGGGGAATAAGGCTCCCTGCAGTGGGGATGGCCCCGTGTCAAACTAGATTCCTCTTCCCTGGGATCTTGACCTAAGCCGAGGCAAGAGGTCACATCCAATGGGGTACACAGGTGTTCTGGAAAGCATACCCTATAGCAATGACCTTCAGCCTTAGCATAATGCGAAGCCCAAGTCATGTGCTCAGTCTTCTGTCCTCAAAGGCCTGGTTCCCAAACTCTCCCCATGGGGGAACCCTGAGCTGCCCCGCACAAATGACCTAGATTCCAATAGGAAATCATGCCCTCTCTTTTATATATTTATTATTTATGTATTTATTTATTTATTGCTTCAAGATTTTACTTTTTCACTTTGCAGGGAGCGAAAAGATGTAGGCAGTGTTGCACGCCCAGAGAAGGGAAAGAAGGCTCCCTGCTGAGGAGACAGCCCGATGTGGGGCTCCATCCCAGGACTCTGGGATCATGTCCTGAGCTGAAGGCAGTGGCCTAACCCACTGACTCACCCAGGTGTTACCAACAGCATTCACTTGTGAAATAACCTTCAAGGTAATCCTGATGCAAAGCCCCTGTCCCATGCTCAGGCTTCTGTCCTCAGTAGCCTGGTCCATGAACTCTGCAGATGCGGGAACCCTGAGGTGTACCGCACAATGTCCATAGATCCCAATGGGAACGGTTGCCCTTTAGAAATGAGCTGAATCCGTAGAACAGGTGAAATCTGCATGCACCCCTTGGGACACAGCTCCAAGGAGCGCCCACCTGAAGCGGGAACCAGGAGTTTGATGATCCCTCAGCAAGGGCCGGTAGGGCCTCCCATGTGCATCGGCCTAACCCTAACCCGAGGGTGCTTCTTCAGACTTCTATTTCCGGTTGCCTGCCCTGGTAGCCCTCTAGGTAGGGGATTCCTTCTTCACATCGCAGGCCTCTGGGTGCCGCCCACTAGGCAAATGGGAAGTTTAGCCCTGTGGAAGACCCTCGGGGAGGGAGAAATATGCCTGTCCGATCATTCTACCAACACCTTCCTAGGACCCCCACACCACAATCCGGGAATAGGATGGTCCGCCAGGGCTACGTCCTCAACTGAGTCCCGTGGAAAGCCTAATTCTGCCCTGACAAATCAGGTCAGCCATTCTCCCAGAGCCAAAGGCTAACCCTAGGTTACGGGATCAGACTCTGGACACTGGAGGACTGAACCCAGGTCCTCCTGTGGATGGGAAAGTCAGTCTGTAGGAAGGACTCAGCCTCTCAGGCAGAAACTGACCCTTTCCTTCTGTGCTATCCAGTACCTTCAGATATATAGAAACCAGCATGCTACCCTGAGGGCATTCCACCCTCTTGGCCTGTCCCGTCCAAAATTCCATCGCCTGAGGATTCTGCTGAGTCCCACCCTCAACTCAGCCCTTGGTGTGCCAGTATTGTGTGGCCAGTTCCGACATGCCTTGTTCCTAAGACATAACCCTAACCCTTACTCTAACCCTCACCTAAACATAACCCTAACCCTAACCCTAACCCTAACCCTAACCGTATACCTCACATGAAGCCGTGGTCGGCTGCTCAGCCTTCCAACCTCAGAGGCCTGGTTCCCAAAATCTCCCGATGGAAGAACCCTGAGCCACACTGCAGAATTGCACTTGATCACTATATAAAACATGCCTGAATATATTTATTTATTTATTTATAATGATTTTATTTATTTGTTGGACAGACTGAGATCACAAGTAGGCTGTGTTTTTGTCCGAAGGAAGGGGGAATAAGGCTCCCTGCAGTGGGGAGGGCCCCGTGTCAAACTAGATTCCTCTTCCCTGGGATCTTGACCTGGGCCGAGGCAAGAGGTCACATCCAATGAGGTACACAGGTGTTCTGGAAAGCATACCCTATAGCAATGACCTTCAGCCTTAGCATAATGCGAAGCCCAAGTCATGTGCTCAGTCTTCTGTCCTCAAAGGCCTGGTTCCCAAACTCTCCCCATGGGGGAACCCTGAGCTGCCCCGCACAAATGACCTAGATTCCAATAGGAAATCATGCCCTCTCTTTTATATATTTATTATTTATGTATTTATTTATTTATTGCTTCAAGATTTTACTTTTTCACTTTGCAGGGAGCGAAAAGATGTAGGCAGTGTGCACGCCCAGAGAAGGGAAAGAAGGCTCCCTGCTGAGGAGACAGCCCGATGTGGGGCTCCATCCCAGGACTCTGGGATCATGTCCTGAGCTGAAGGCAGTGGCCTAACCCACTGACTCACCCAGGTGTTACCAACAGCATTCACTTGTGAAATAACCTTCACGGTAATCCTGATGCAAAGCCCCTGTCCCATGCTCAGGCTTCTGTCCTCAGTAGCCTGGTCCATGAACTCTGCAGATACGGGAAACCTGAGGTGCACCGCACAATGTCCATAGATCCCAATGGGAACGTTTGCCCTTTAGAAATGAGCTGAATCCGTAGAACAGGTGAAATCTGCATGCACCCCTTGGGACACAGCTCCAAGGAGCGCCCACCTGAAGCGGGAACCAGGAGTTTGATGATCCCTCAGCAAGGGCCGGTAGGGCCTCCCATGTGCATCGGCCTAACCCTAACCCAAGGGTGCTTCTTCAGACTTCTATCCCCGGTTGCCTGCCCTGGTAGCCCTCTAGGTAGGGGATTCCTTCTTCACATCGCAGGCCTCTGGGTGCCGCCCACTAGGCAAATGGGAAGTTTAGCCCTGTGGAAGACCCTCGGGGAGAGAGAAATCTGCCTGTCCGATCATTCTACCAACACCTTCCTAGGACCCCCACACCACAATCCGGGAATAGGATGGTCCGCCAGGGCTACGTCCTCAACTGAGTCCCGTGGAAAGCCTAATTCTGCCCTGACAAATCAGGTCAGCCATTCTCCCAGAGCCAAAGGCTAAGCCTAGGTTACGGGATCAGACTCTGGACACCGGAGGACTGAACCCAGGTCCTCCTGTGGATGGGAAAGTCAGTCGGTAGGAAGGACTCAGCCTCTCAGGCAGAAACTGACCCTTTCCTTCTGTGCTATCCAGTACCTTCAGATATATAGAAACCAGCATGCTCCCCTGAGGGCATTCCACCCTCTTTGCCTGTCCCGTCCAAAATTCCATCGCCTGAGGATTCTGCTGAGTCCCACCCTCAACTCAGCCCTTGGTGTGCCAGTATAGTGGCCAGTTCCGACATGCCTTGTTCCTAAGACATAACCCTAACCCTTACTCTAACCCTCACCTAAACATAACCCTAACCCTAACCCTAACCCTAACCCTAACCGTATACCTCACATGAAGCCGTGGTCGGCTGCTCAGCCTTCCAACCTCAGAGGCCTGGTTCCCAAAATCTCCCGATGGAAGAACCCTGAGCCACACTGCAGAATTGCACTTGATCACTATATAAAACATGCCTGAATATATTTATTTATTTATTTATAATGATTTTATTTATTTGTTGGACAGACTGAGATCACAAGTAGGCTGTGTTTTTGTCCGAAGGAAGGGGGAATAAGGCTCCCTGCAGTGGGGAGGGCCCCGTGTCAAACTAGATTCCTCTTCCCTGGGATCTTGACCTGGGCCGAGGCAAGAGGTCACATCCAATGAGGTACACAGGTGTTCTGGAAAGCATACCCTATAGCAATGACCTTCAGCCTTAGCATAATGCGAAGCCCAAGTCATGTGCTCAGTCTTCTGTCCTCAAAGGCCTGGTTCCCAAACTCTCCCCATGGGGGAACCCTGAGCTGCCCCGCACAAATGACCTAGATTCCAATAGGAAATCATGCCCTCTCTTTTATATATTTATTATTTATCTATTTATTTATTTATTGCTTCAAGATTTTACTTTTTCACTTTGCAGGGAGCGAAAAGATGTAGGCAGTGTTGCACGCCCAGAGAAGGGAAAGAAGGCTCCCTGCTGAGGAGACAGCCCGATGTGGGGCTCCATCCCAGGACTCTGGGATCATGTCCTGAGCTGAAGGCAGTGGCCTAACCCACTGACTCACCCAGGTGTTACCAACAGCATTCAGTTGTGAAATAAACTTCACGGTAATCCTGATGCAAAGCCCCTGTCCCATGCTCAGGCTTCTGTCCTCAGTAGCCTGGTCCATGAACTCTGCAGATGCGGGAACCCTGAGGTGTACCGCACAATGTCCATAGATCCCAATGGGAACGGTTGCCCTTTAGAAATGAGCTGAATCCGTAGAACAGGTGAAATCTGCATGCACCCCTTGGGACACAGCTCCAAGGAGCGCCCACCTGAAGCGGGAACCAGGAGTTTGATGATCCCTCAGCAAGGGCCGGTAGGGCCTCCCATGTGCATCGGCCAAACCCTAACCCGAGGGTGCTTCTTCAGACTTCTATTTCCGGTTGCCTGCCCTGGTAGCCCTCTAGGTAGGGGATTCCTTCTTCACATCGCAGGCCTCTGGGTGCCGCCCACTAGGCAAATGGGAAGTTTAGCCCTGTGGAAGACCCTCGGGGAGGGAGAAATCTGCCTGTCCGATCATTCTACCAACACCTTCCTAGGACCCCCACACCACAATCCGGGAATAGGATGGTCCGCCAGGGCTACGTCCTCAACTGAGTCCCGTGGAAAGCCTAATTCTGCCCTGACAAATCAGGTCAGCCATTCTCCCAGAGCCAAAGGCTAAGCCTAGGTTACGGGATCAGACTCTGGACACCGGAGGACTGAACCCAGGTCCTCCTGTGGATGGGAAAGTCAGTCTGTAGGAAGGACTCAGCCTCTCAGGCAGAAACTGACCCTTTCCTTCTGTGCTATCCAGTACCTTCAGATATATAGAAACCAGCATGCTACCCTGAGGGCATTCCACCCTCTTGGCCTGTCCCGTCCAAAATTCCATCGCCTGAGGATTCTGCTGAGTCCCACCCTCAACTCAGCCCTTGGTGTGCCAGTATTGTGTGGCCAGTTCCGACATGCCTTGTTCCTAAGACATAACCCTAACCCTTACTCAAACCCTCACCTAAACATAACCCTAACCCTAACCCTAACCCTAACCCTAACCGTATACCTCACATGAAGCCGTGGTCGGCTGCTCAGCATTCCAACCTCAGAGGCCTGGTTCCCAAAATCTCCCGATGGAAGAACCCTGAGCCACACTGCAGAATTGCACTTGATCACTATATAAAACATGCCTGAATATATTTATTTATTTATTTATAATGATTTTATTTATTTGTTGGACAGACTGAGATCACAAGTAGGCTGTGTTTTTGTCCGAAGGAAGGGGGAATAAGGCTCCCTGCAGTGGGGATGGCCCCGTGTCAAACTAGATTCCTCTTCCCTGGGATCTTGACCTAAGCCGAGGCAAGAGGTCACATCCAATGGGGTACACAGGTGTTCTGGAAAGCATACCCTATAGCAATGACCTTCAGCCTTAGCATAATGCGAAGCCCAAGTCATGTGCTCAGTCTTCTGTCCTCAAAGGCCTGGTTCCCAAACTCTCCCCATGGGGGAACCCTGAGCTGCCCCGCACAAATGACCTAGATTCCAATAGGAAATCATGCCCTCTCTTTTATATATTTATTATTAATGTATTTATTTATTTATTGCCTCAAGATTTTACTTTTTCACTTTGCAGGGAGCGAAAAGATGTAGGCAGTATTGCACACCCAGAGAAGGGAAAGAAGGCTCCCTGCTGAGGAGACAGCCCGATGTGGGGCTCCATCCCAGGACTCTGGGATCATGTCCTGAGCTGAAGGCAGTGGCCTAACCCACTGACTCACCCAGGTGTTACCAACAGCATTCACTTGTGAAATAACCTTCACGGTAATCCTGATGCAAAGTCCCTGTCCCATGCTCAGGCTTCTGTCCTCAGTAGCCTGGTCCATGAACTCTGCAGATGCGGGAACCCTGAGGTGCACCGCACAATGTCCATATATCCCAATGGGAACGTTTGCCCTTTAGAAATGAGCTGAATCCGTAGAACAGGTGAAATCTGCATGCACCCCTTGGGACACAGCTCCAAGGAGCGCCCACCTGAAGCGGGAACCAGGAGTTTGATGATACCTCAGCAAGGGCCGGTAGGGCCTCCCATGTGCATCGGCCTAACCCTAACCCGAGGGTGCTTCTTCAGACTTCTATTTCCGGTTGCCTGCCCTGGTAGCCCTCTAGGTAGGGGATTCCTTCTTCACATCGCAGGCCTCTGGGTGCCGCCCACTAGGCAAATGGGAAGTTTAGCCCTGTGGAAGACCCTCGGGGAGGGAGAAATATGCCTGTCCGATCATTCTACCAACACCTTCCTAGGACCCCCACACCACAATCCGGGAATAGGATGGTCCGCCAGGGCTACGTCCTCAACTGAGTCCCGTGGAAAGCCTAATTCTGCCCTGACAAATCAGGTCAGCCATTCTCCCAGAGCCAAAGGCTAAGCCTAGGTTACGGGATCAGACTCTGGACACCGGAGGACTGAACCCAGGTCCTCCTGTGGATGGGAAAGTCAGTCTGTAGGAAGGACTCAGCCTCTCAGGCAGAAACTGACCCTTTCCTTCTGTGCTATCCAGTACCTTCAGATATATAGAATCCAGCATGCTACCCTGAGGGCATTCCACCCTCTTGGCCTGTCCCGTCCAAAATTCCATCGCCTGAGGATTCTGCTGAGTCCCACCCTCAACTCAGCCCTTGGTGTGCCAGTATTGTGTGGCCAGTTCCGACATGCCTTGTTCCTAAGACATAACCCTAACCCTTACTCTAACCCTCACCTAAACATAACCCTAACCCTAACCCTAACCCTAACCCTAACCCTAACCCTAACCGTATACCTCACATGAAGCCGTGGTCGGCTGCTCAGCCTTCCAACCTCAGAGGCCTGGTTCCCAAAATCTCCCGATGGAAGAACCCTGAGCCACACTGCAGAATTGCACTTGATCACTATATAAAACATGCCTGAATATATTTATTTATTTATTTATAATGATTTTATTTATTTGTTGGACAGACTGAGATCACAAGTAGGCTGTGTTTTTGTCCGAAGGAAGGGGGAATAAGGCTCCCTGCAGTGGGGAGGGCCCCGTGTCAAACTAGATTCCTCTTCCCTGGGATCTTGACCTGGGCCGAGGCAAGAGGTCACATCCAATGAGGTACACAGGTGTTCTGGAAAGCATACCCTATAGCAATAACCTTCAGCCTTAGCATAATGCGAAGCCCAAGTCATGTGCTCAGTCTTCTGTCCTCAAAGGCCTGGTTCCCAAACTCTCCCCATGGGGGAACCCTGAGCTGCCCCGCACAAATGACCTAGATTCCAATAGGAAATCATGCCCTCTCTTTTATATATTTATTATTTATGTATTTATTTATTTATTGCCTCAAGATTTTACTTTTTCACTTTGCAGGGAGCGAAAAGATGTAGGCAGTATTGCACCCCCAGAGAAGGGAAAGAAGGCTCCCTGCTGAGGAGACAGCCGATGTGGGGCTCCATCCCAGGACTCTGGGATCATGTCCTGAGCTGAAGGCAATGGCCTAACCCACTGACTCACCCAGGTGTTACCAACAGCATTCACTTGTGAAATAACCTTCACGGTAATCCTGATGCAAAGCCCCTGTCCCATGCTCAGGCTTCTGTCCTCAGTAGCCTGGTCCATGAACTCTGCAGATGCGGGAACCCTGAGGTGCACCGCACAATGTCCATATATCCCAATGGGAACGTTTGCCCTTTAGAAATGAGCTGAATCCGTAGAACAGGTGAAAGTGCATGCACCCCTTGGGACACAGCTCCAAGGAGTGCCCACCTGAAGTGGGAACCAGGAGTTTGATGATCCCTCAGCAAGGGCCGGTAGGGCCTCCCATGTGCATCGGCCTAACCCTAACCCGAGGGTGCTTCTTCAGACTTCTATCCCCGGTTGCCAGCACTGGTAGCCCTCTAGGTAGGGGATTCCTTCTTCACATCGCAGGGCCTGGGTGCCGCCCACTAGGCAAATGGGAAGTTTAGCCCTGTGGAAGACCCTAGGGGAGGGAGAAATCTGCCTGTCCGATCATTTTACCAACACCTTCCTAGGACTCCCACACCACAATCCGGGAATAGGATGGTCCGCCAAGGCTACGTCCTCAACTGAGTCCTGTGGAAAGCCTAATTCTGCCCTGACAAATCAGGTCAGCCATTCTCCCAGAGCCAAAGGCTAAGCCTAGGTTACGTGATCAGACTCTGGACACCGGAAAACTGAACCCAGGTCCTCCTGTGGATGGGAAAGTCAGTCTGTAGGAAGGACTCAGCCTCTCAGGCAGAAACTGACCCTTTCCTTCTGTGCTATCCAGTACCTTCAGATATATAGAAACCAGCATGCTCCCCTGAGGGCATTCCACCCTCTTGGCCTGTCCCGTCCAAAATTCCATCGCCTGAGGATTCTGCTGAGTCCCACCCTCAACTCAGCCCTTGGTGTGCCAGTATTGTGTGGCCAGTTCCGACATGCCTTGTTCCTAAGACATAACCTTAACACTTACTCTAACCCTCACCTAAACATAATCCTAACCCTAACCCTAACTCTAACCCTATACCTCACATGAAGCTGTCGTCGGCTGCTCAGCCTTCCAACCTCAGAGGTCTGGTTCCGAAAATCTCCCGATGGAAGAACCCTGAGCCACACTGCAGAATTGCACTTGACTACTATATAAAACATGCCTGAATATATTTATTTATTTATTTATTTATAATGATTTTATTTATTTGTTGGACAGACTGAGATCACAAGTAGGCTGTGTTTTTGTCTGAAGGAAGGGGGAATAAGGCTCCCTGCAGTGGGGGGGGCCCCGTGTCAAACTAGATTCCTCTTCCCTGGGATCTTGACCTGGGCCGAGGCAAGAGGTCACATCCAATGAGGTACACAGGTGTTCTGGAAAGCATACCCTATAGCAATGACCTTCAGCCTTAGCATAATGCGAAGCCCAAGTCATGTGCTCAATCTTCTGTCCTCAAAGGCCTGGTTCCCAAACTCTCCCCATGGGGGAACCCTGAGCTGCCCCGCACAAATGACCTAGATTCCAATAGGAAATCATGCCCTCTCTTTTATATATTTATTATTTATGTATTTATTTATTTATTGCTTCAAGATTTTACTTTTTCACTTTGCAGGGAGCGAAAAGATGTAGGCAGTGTTGCACGCCCGGAGACAGGAAAGAAGGCTCCCTGCTGAGGAGACAGCCCGATGTGGGGCTCCATCCCAGGACTCTGGGATCATGTCCTGAGCTGAAGGCAGTGGCCTAACCCACTGTCTCACCCAGGTGTTACCAACAGCATTCACTTGTGAAATAACCTTCACGGTAATCCTGATGCAAAGCCCCTGTCCCATGCTCAGGCTTCTGTCCTCAGTAGCCTGGTCCATGAACTCTGCAGATGCGGGAACCCTGAGGTGTACCGCACAATGTCCATAGATCCCAATGGGAACGTTTGCCCTTTAGAAATGAGCTGAATCCGTAGAACAGGTGAAATCTGCATGCACCCCTTGGGACACAGCTCCAAGGAGCACCCACCTGAAGCGGGAACCAGGAGTTTGATGATCCCTCAGCAAGGGCCGGTAGGGCCTCCCATGTGCATCGGCCTAACCCTAACCCGAGGGTGCTTCTTCAGACTTCTATTTCCGGTTGCCTGCCCTGGTAGCCCTCTAGGTAGGGGATTCCTTCTTCACATCGCAGGCCTCTGGGTGCCGCCCACTAGGCAAATGGGAAGTTTAGCCCTGTGGAAGACCCTCGGGGAGGGAGAAATCTGCCTGTCCGATCATTCTACCAACACCTTCCTAGGACCCCCACACCACAATCCGGGAATAGGATGGTCCGCCAGGGCTACGTCCTCAACTGAGTCCCGTGGAAAGCCTAATTCTGCCCTGACAAATCAGGTCAGCCATTCTCCCAGAGCCAAAGGCTAAGCCTAGGTTACGGGATCAGACTCTGGACACCGGAGGACTGAACCCAGGTCCTCCTGTGGATGGGAAAGTCAGTCTGTAGGAAGGACTCAGCCTCTCAGGCAGAAACTGACCCTTTCCTTCTGTGCTATCCAGTACCTTCAGATATATAGAAACCAGCATGCTACCCTGAGGGCATTCCACCCTCTTGGCCTGTCCCGTCCAAAATTCCATCGCCTGAGGATTCTGCTGAGTCCCACCCTCAACTCAGCCCTTGGTGTGCCAGTATTGTGTGGCCAGTTCCGACATGCCTTGTTCCTAAGACATAACCCTAACCCTTACTCTAACCCTCACCTAAACATAACCCTAACCCTAACCCTAACCCTAACCCTAACCGTATACCTCACATGAAGCCGTGGTCGGCTGCTCAGCCTTCCAACCTCAGAGGCCTGGTTCCCAAAATCTCCCGATGGAAGAACCCTGAGCCACACTGCAGAATTGCACTTGATCACTATATAAAACATGCCTGAATATATTTATTTATTTATTTATAATGATTTTATTTATTTGTTGGACAGACTGAGATCACAAGTAGGCTGTGTTTTTGTCCGAAGGAAGGGGGAATAAGGCTCCCTGCAGTGGGGAGGGCCCCGTGTCAAACTAGATTCCTCTTCCCTGGGATCTTGACCTGGGCCGAGGCAAGAGGTCACATCCAATGAGGTACACAGGTGTTCTGGAAAGCATACCCTATAGCAATGACCTTCAGCCTTAGCATAATGCGAAGCCCAAGTCATGTGCTCAGTCTTCTGTCCTCAAAGGCCTGGTTCCCAAACTCTCCCCATGGGGGAACCCTGAGCTGCCCCGCACAAATGACCTAGATTCCAATAGGAAATCATGCCCTCTCTTTTATATATTTATTATTTATCTATTTATTTATTTATTGCTTCAAGATTTTACTTTTTCACTTTGCAGGGAGCGAAAAGATGTAGGCAGTGTTGCACGCCCAGAGAAGGGAAAGAAGTCTCCCTGCTGAGAAGACAGCCCGATGTGGGGCTCCATCCCAGGACTCTGGGATCATGTCCTGAGCTGAAGGCAGTGGCCTAACCCACTGACTCACCCAGGTGTTACCAACAGCATTCAGTTGTGAAATAACCTTCACGGTAATCCTGATGCAAAGCCCCTGTCCCATGCTCAGGCTTCTGTCCTCAGTAGCCTGGTCCATGAACTCTGCAGATGCGGGAACCCTGAGGTGTACCGCACAATGTCCATAGATCCCAATGGGAACGGTTGCCCTTTAGAAATGAGCTGAATCCGTAGAACAGGTGAAATCTGCATGCACCCCTTGGGACACAGCTCCAAGGAGCGCCCACCTGAAGCGGGAACCAGGAGTTTGATGATCCCTCAGCAAGGGCCGGTAGGGCCTCCCATGTGCATCGGCCAAACCCTAACCCGAGGGTGCTTCTTCAGACTTCTATTTCCGGTTGCCTGCCCTGGTAGCCCTCTAGGTAGGGGATTCCTTCTTCACATCGCAGGCCTCTGGGTGCCGCCCACTAGGCAAATGGGAAGTTTAGCCCTGTGGAAGACCCTCGGGGAGGGAGAAATCTGCCTGTCCGATCATTCTACCAACACCTTCCTAGGACCCCCACACCACAATCCGGGAATAGGATGGTCCGCCAGGGCTACGTCCTCAACTGAGTCCCGTGGAAAGCCTAATTCTGCCCTGACAAATCAGGTCAGCCATTCTCCCAGAGCCAAAGGCTAAGCCTAGGTTACGGGATCAGACTCTGGACACCGGAGGACTGAACCCAGGTCCTCCTGTGGATGGGAAAGTCATTCTGTAGGAAGGACTCAGCCTCTCAGGCAGAAACTGACCCTTTCCTTCTGTGCTATCCAGTACCTTCAGATATATAGAAACCAGCATGCTACCCTGAGGGCATTCCACCCTCTTGGCCTGTCCCGTCCAAAATTCCATCGCCTGAGGATTCTGCTGAGTCCCACCCTCAACTCAGCCCTTGGTGTGCCAGTATTGTGTGGCCAGTTCCGACATGCCTTGTTCCTAAGACATAACCCTAACCCTTACTCTAACCCTCACCTAAACATAACCCTAACCCTAACCCTAACCCTAACCCTAACCCTAACCGAATACCTCACATGAAGCCGTGGTCGGCTGCTCAGCCTTCTAACCTCAGAGGCCTGGTTCCCAAAATCTCCCGATGGAAGAACCCTGAGCCACACTGCAGAATTGCACTTGATCTTTATATAAAACATGCCTGAATATATTTATTTATTTATTTATAATGATTTTATTTATTTGTTGGACAGACTGAGATCACAAGTAGGCTGTGTTTTTGTCCGAAGGAAGGGGGAATAAGGCTCCCTGCAGTGGGGAGGGCCCCGTGTCAAACTAGATTCCTCTTCCCTGGGATCTTGACCTAAGCCGAGGCAAGAGGTCACATCCAATGGGGTACACAGGTGTTCTGGAAAGCATACCCTATAGCAATGACCTTCAGCCTTAGCATAATGCGAAGCCCAAGTCATGTGCTCAGTCTTCTGTCCTCAAAGGCCTGGTTCCCAAACTCTCCCCATGGGGGAACCCTGAGCTGCCCCGCACAAATGACCTAGATTCCAATAGGAAATCATGCCCTCTCTTTTATATATTTATTATTAATGTATTTATTTATTTATTGCCTCAAGATTTTACTTTTTCACTTTGCAGGGAGCGAAAAGATGTAGGCAGTATTGCACACCCAGAGAAGGGAAAGAAGGCTCCCTGCTGAGGAGACAGCCCGATGTGGGGCTCCATCCCAGGACTCTGGGATCATGTCCTGAGCTTAAGGCAGTGGCCTAACCCACTGACTCACCCAGGTGTTACCAACAGCATTCACTTGTGAAATAACCTTCACGGTAATCCTGATGCAAAGCCCCTGTCCCATGCTCAGGCTTCTGTCCTCAGTAGCCTGGTCCATGAACTCTGCAGATGCGGGAACCCTGAGGTGCACCGCACAATGTCCATAGATCCCAATGGGAACGTTTGCCCTTTAGAAATGAGCTGAATCCGTAGAACAGGTGAAATCTGCATGCACCCCTTGGGACACAGCTCCAAGGAGCGCCCACCTGAAGCGGGAACCAGGAGTTTGATGATACCTCAGCAAGGGCCGGTAGGGCCTCCCATGTGCATCGGCCTAACCCTAACCCGAGGGTGCTTCTTCAGACTTCTATCCCCGGTTGCCTGCCCTGGTAGCCCTCTAGGTAGGGGATTCCTTCTTCACATCGCAGGCCTCTGGGTGCCGCCCACTAGGCAAATGGGAAGTTTAGCCCTGTGGAAGACCCTCGGGGAGGGAGAAATATGCCTGTCCGATCATTCTACCAACACCTTCCTAGGACCCCCACACCACAATCCGGGAATAGGATGGTCCGCCAGGGCTACGTCCTCAACTGAGTCCCGTGGAAAGCCTAATTCTGCCCTGACAAATCAGGTCAGCCATTCACTCAGAGCCAAAGGCTAAGCCTAGGTTATGTTATCAGACTCTGGACACCGGAGGACTGAACCCAGGTCCTCCTGTGGATGGGAAAGTCAGTCTGTAGGAAGGACTCAGCCTCTCAGGCAGAAACTGACCCTTTCCTTCTGTGCTATCCAGTACCTTCAGATATATAGAAACCAGCATGCTCCCCTGAGGACATTCTACCCTCTTGGCCTGTCCTGTCCAAAATTCCATCGCCTGAGGATTCTGCTGAGTCCCACCCTCAACTCAGCCCTTGGTGTGCCAGTATTCTGTGGCCAGTTCCGACATGCCTTGTTCCTAATATATAACCCAAACCCTTACTCTAACCCTCACCTAAACATAACCCTAACCCTAACACTAACCCTAACCCTAACCCTATACCTCACATGAAGCCGTGGTCGGCTGCTCAGCCTTCCAACCTCAGAGGCCTGGTTCCCAAAATCTCCCGATTGAAGAACCCTGAGCCACACTGCAGAATTGCACTTGATCACTATATAAAACATGCCTGAATATGTTTATTTATTTATTTATAATGATTTTATTTATTTGTTGGACAGACTGAGATCACAAGTAGGCTGTGTTTTTGTCTGAAGGAGGGGGGAATAAGGCTCCCTGCAGTGGGGAGGGCCCCGTGTCAAACTAGATTCCTCTTCCCTGGGATCTTGACCTGGGCCGAGGCAAGAGGTCACATCCAATGAGGTACACAGGTGTTCTGGAAAGCATACCCTATAGCAATGACCTTCAGCCTTAGCATAATGCGAAGCCCAAGTCATGTGCTCAGTTTTCTGTCCTCAAAGTCCTGGTTCCCAAACTCTCCCCATGGGGGAACCCTGAGCTGCCCCGCACAAATGACCTAGATTCCAATAGAAAATCATGCCCTCTCTTTTATATATTTATTATTTATGTATTTATTTATTTATTGCCTCAAGATTTTACTTTTTCACTTTGCAGGGAGCGAAAAGATGTAGGCAGTGTTGCACACCCAGAGAAGGGAAAGAAGGCTCCCTGCTGAGGAGACAGCCCGATGTGGGGCTCCATCCCAGGACTCTGAAATCATGTCCTGAGCTGAAGGCAGTGGCCTAACCCACTGACTCACCCAGGTGTTACCAACAGCATTCACTTGTGAAATAACCTTCACGGTAATCCTGATGCAAAGCCCCTATCCCATGCTCAGGCTTCTGTCCTCAGTAGCCTGGTCCATGAACTCTGCAGATGCGGGAACCCTGAGGTGCACCGCACAATGTCCATAGATCCCAATGGGAACGTTTGCCCTTTAGAAATGAGCTGAATCCGTAGAACAGGTGAAATCTGCATGCACCCCTTGAGACACAGATCCAAGGAGTGCCCACCTGAAGCGGGAACCAGGAGTTTGATGATCCCTCAGCAAGGGCCGGTAGGTCCTCCCATGTGCATCAGCCTAACCCTAACCCGAGGGTGCTTCTTCAGACTTCTATCCCCGGTTGCCTGCCCTGGTAGCCCTCTAGGTAGGGGATTCCTTCTTCACATCGCAGGCTTCTGGGTGCCGCCCACTATGATAATGGGAAATTTAGCCCTGTGGATGACCTAGGGGCGGGAGAAATCTGCCTGTCCGATCATTCTACCAACACCTTCCTAGGACCCCCACACCACAATCCGGGAATAGGATGGTCCGCCAGGGCTACGTCCTCAACTGAGTCCCGTGGAAAGCCTAATTCTGCCCTGACAAATCAGGTCAGCCATTCTCCCAGAGCCAAAGGCTAAGCCTAGGTTACGGGATCAGACTCTGGACACCGGAGGACTGAACCCAGGTCCTCCTGTGGATGGGAAAGTCAGTCTGTAGGAAGGACTCAGCCTCTCAGGCAGAAACTGACCCTTTCCTTCTGTGCTATCCAGTACCTTCAGATATATAGAATCCAGCATGCTACCCTGAGGGCATTCCACCCTCTTGGCCTGTCCCGTCCAAAATTCCATCGCCTGAGGATTCTGCTGAGTCCCACCCTCAACTCAGCCCTTGGTGTGCCAGTATTGTGTGGCCAGTTCCGACATGCCTTGTTCCTAAGACATAACCCTAACCCTTACTCTAACCCTCACCTAAACATAACCCTAACCCTAACCCTAACCCTAACCCTAACCGTATACCTCACCTGAAGCCGTTGCCGGCTGCTCAGCCTTCCAACATCAGAGGCCTGGTTCCCAAAATCTCCCGATGGAAGAACCCTGAGCCACACTGCAGAATTGCACTTGATCACTATATAAAACATGCCTGAATATATTTATTTATTCATTTATAATGATTTTATTTATTTGTTGGACAGACTGAGATCACAAGTAGGCTGTGTTTTTGTCCGAAGGAAGGGGGAATAAGGCTCCCTGCAGTGGGGAGGGCCCCGTGTCAAACTAGATTCCTCTTCCCTGGGATCTTGACCTGGGCCGAGGCAAGAGGTCACATCCAATGAGGTACACAGGTGTTCTGGAAAGCATACCCTATAGCAATGACCTTCAGCCTTAGCATAATGCGAAGCCCAAGTCATGTGCTCAGTCTTCTGTCCTCAAAGGCCTGGTTCCCAAACTCTCCCCATGGGGGAACCCTGAGCTGCCCCGCACAAATGACCTAGATTCCAATAGGAAATCATGCCCTCTCTTTTATATATTTATTATTTATGTATTTATTTATTTATTGCCTCAAGATTTTACTTTTTCACTTTGCAGGGAGCGAAAAGATGTAGGCAGTATTGCACACCCAGAGAAGGGAAAGAAGGCTCCCTGCTGAGGAGACAGCCCGATGTGGGGCTCCATCCCAGGACTCTGGGATCATGTCCTGAGCTGAAGGCAGTGGCCTAACCCACTGACTCACCCAGGTGTTACCAACAGCATTCACTTGTGAAATAACCTTCACGGTAATCCTGATGCAAAGCCCCTGTCCCATGCTCAGGCTTCTGTCCTCAGTAGCCTGGTCCATGAACTCTGCAGATGCGGGAACCCTGAGGTGCACCGCACAATGTCCATAGATCCCAATGGGAACGTTTGCCCTTTAGAAATGAGCTGAATCCGTAGAACAGGTGAAATCTGCATGCACCCCTTGGGACACAGCTCCAAGGAGCGCCCACCTGAAGCGGGAACCAGGAGTTTGATGATCCCTCAGCAAGGGCCGGTAGGGCCTCCCATGTGCATCGGCCTAACCCTAACCCGAGGGTGCTTCTTCAGACTTCTATCCCCGGTTGCCTGCCCTGGTAGCCCTCTAGGTAGGGGATTCCTTCTTCATATCGCAGGCCTCTGGGTGCCGCCCACTAGGCAAATGGGAAGTTTAGCCCTGTGGAAGACCCTCGGGGAGGGAGAAATCTGCCTGTCCGATCATTCTACCAACACCTTCCTAGGACCCCCACACCACAATCCGGGAATAGGATGGTCCGCCAGGGCTACGTCCTCAACTGAGTCCCGTGGAAAGCCTAATTCTGCCCTGACGAATCAGGTCAGCCATTCTCCCAGAGCCAAAGGCTAAGCCTAGGTTACGTGATCAGACTCTGGACACCGGAGGACTGAACCCAGGTCCTCCTGTGGATGGGAAAGTCAGTCTGTAGGAAGGACTCAGCCTCTCAGGCAGAAACTGACCCTTTCCTTCTGTGCTATCCAGTACCTTCAGATATATAGAAACCAGCATGCTCCCCTGAGGGCATTCCACCCTCTTGGCCTGTCCCGTCCAAAATTCCATCGCCTGAGGATTCTGCTGAGTCCCACCCTCAACTCAGCCCTTGGTGTGCCAGTATTGTGTGGCCAGTTCCGACATGCCTTGTTCCTAAATCATAACCCTAACCCTTACTCTAACCCTCACCTAAACATAACCCTAACCCTAACCCTAACCCTAACCGTAACCCTATACCTCATATGAAGCCGTGGTCGGCTGCTCAGCCTTCCAACCTCAGAGGCCTGGTTCCCAAAATCTCCCGATGGAAGAACCCTGAGCCACACTGCAGAATTGCACTTGATCACTATATAAAACATGCCTGAATATATTTATTTATTCATTTATAATGATTTTATTTATTTGTTGGACAGACTGAGATCACAAGTAGGCTGTGTTTTTGTCCGAAGGAAGGGGGAATAAGGCTCCCTGCAGTGGGGAGGGCCCCGTGTCAAACTAGATTCCTCTTCCCTGGGATCTTGACCTGGGCCGAGGCAAGAGGTCACATCCAATGAGGTACACAGGTGTTCTGGAAAGCATACCCTATAGCAATGACCTTCAGCCTTAGCATAATGCGAAGCCCAAGTCATGTGCTCAGTCTTCTGTCCTCAGGCCTGGTTCCCAAACTCTCCCCATGGGGGAACCCTGAGCTGCCCCGCACAAATGACCTAGATTCCAATAGGAAATCATGCCCTCTCTTTTATATATTTATTATTTATGTATTTATTTATTTATTGCCTCAAGATTTTACTTTTTCACTTTTCAGGGAGCGAAAAGATGTAGGCAGTATTGCACACCCAGAGAAGGGAAAGAAGGCTCCCTGCTGAGGAGACAGCCCGATGTGGGGCTCCATCCCAGGACTCTGGGATCATGTCCTGAGCTGAAGGCAGTGGCCTAACCCACTGACTCACCCAGGTGTTACCAACAGCATTCACTTGTGAAATAACCTTCAAGGTAATCCTGATGCAAAGCCCCTGTCCCATGCTCAGGCTTCTGTCCTCAGTAGCCTGGTCCATGAACTCTGCAGATGCGGGAACCCTGAGGTGCACCGCACAATGTCCATAGATCCCAATGGGAACGTTTGCCCTTTAGAAATGAGCTGAATCCGTAGAACAGGTGAAATCTGCATGCACCCCTTGGGACACAGCTCCAAGGAGCGCCCACCTGAAGCGGGAACCAGGAGTTTGATGATCCCTCAGCAAGGGCCGGTAGGGCCTCCCATGTGCATCGGCCTAACCCTAACCCGAGGGTGCTTCTTCAGACTTCTATCCCCGGTTGCCTGCCCTGGTAGCCCTCTAGGTAGGGGATTCCTTCTTCATATCGCAGGCCTCTGGGTGCCGCCCACTAGGCAAATGGGAAGTTTAGCCCTGTGGAAGACCCTCGGGGAGGGAGAAATCTGCCTGTCCGATCATTCTACCAACACCTTCCTAGGACCCCCACACCACAATCCGGGAATAGGATGGTCCGCCAGGGCTACGTCCTCAACTGAGTCCCGTGGAAAGCCTAATTCTGCCCTGACGAATCAGGTCAGCCATTCTCCCAGAGCCAAAGGCTAAGCCTAGGTTACGTGATCAGACTCTGGACACCGGAGGACTGAACCCAGGTCCTCCTGTGGATGGGAAAGTCAGTCTGTAGGAAGGACTCAGCCTCTCAGGCAGAAACTGACCCTTTCCTTCTGTGCTATCCAGTACCTTCAGATATATAGAAACCAGCATGCTCCCCTGAGTGCATTCCACCCTCTTGGCCTGTCCCGTCCATAATTCCATCGCCTGAGGATTCTGCTGAGTCCCACTCTCAACTCAGCCCTTGGTGTGCCAGTATTGTGTGGCCAGTTCCGACATGCCTTGTTCCTAAAACATAACCCTAACCCTTACTCTAACCCTCACCTAAACATAACCCTAACCCTAACACTAACCCTAACCCTAACCCTATACCTCACATGAAGCCGTGGTCGGCTGCTCAGCCTTCCAACCTCAGAGGCCTGGTTCCCAAAATCTCCCGATGGAAGAACCCTGAGCCACACTACAGAATTGCACTTGATCACTATATAAAACATACCTGAATATATTTATTTATTCATTTATAATGATTTTATTTATTTGTTGGACAGACTGAGATCACAAGTAGGCTGTGTTTTTGTCCGAAGGAAGGGGGAATAAGGCTCCCTGCAGTGGGGAGGGCCCCGTGTCAAACTAGATTCCTCTTCCCTGGGATCTTGACCTGGGCCGAGGCAAGAGGTCACATCCAATGAGGTACACAGGTGTTCTGGAAAGCATACCCTATAGCAATGACCTTCAGCCTTAGCATAATGCGAAGCCCAAGTCATGTGCTCAGTCTTCTGTCCTCAAAGGCCTGGTTCCCAAACTCTCCCCATGGGGGAACCCTGAGCTGCCCCGCACAAATGACCTAGATTCCAATAGGAAATCATGCCCTCTCTTTTATATATTTATTATTTATGTATTTATTTATTTATTGCCTCAAGATTTTACTTTTTCACTTTGCAGGGAGCGAAAAGATGTAGGCAGTATTGCACACCCAGAGAAGGGAAAGAAGGCTCCCTGCTGAGGAGACAGCCCGATGTGGGGCTCCATCCCAGGACTCTGGGATCATGTCCTGAGCTGAAGGCAGTGGCCTAACCCACTGACTCACCCAGGTGTTACCAACAGCATTCACTTGTGAAATAACCTTAACGGTAATCCTGATGCAAAGCCCTTGTCCCATGCTCAGCTTCTGTCCTCAGTAGCCTGGTCCATGAACTCTGCAGATGCGGGAACCCTGAGGTGCACCGCACAATGTCCATAGATCCCAATGGGAACGTTTGTCCTTTAGAAATGAGCTGAATCCGTAGAACAGGTGAAATCTGCATGCACCCCTTGGGACACAGCTCCAAGGAGCGCCCACCTGAAGCGGGAACCAGGAGTTTGATGAACCCTCAGCAAGGGCCGGTAGGGTCTCCCATGTGCATCGGCCTAACCCTAACCCGAGGGTGCTTCTTCAGACTTCTATCCCCGGTTGCCTGCCCTGGTAGCCCTCTAGGTAGGGGATTCCTTCTTCACATCGGAGGCCTCTGGGTGCCGCCCACTAGGCAAATGGGAAGTTTAGCCCTGTGGAAGACCCTCGGGGAGGGAGAAATCTGCCTGTCCGATCATTCTACCAACACCTTCCTAGGACTCCCACACCACAATCCGGGAATAGGATGTTCCGCCAGGGATACGTCCTCAACTGAGTCCCGTGGAAAGCCTAATTCTGCCCTGACAAATCAGGTCAGCCATTCTCCCAGAGCCAAAGGCTAAGCCTAGGTTACGTGATCAGACTCTGGACACCGGAGGACTGAACCCATGTCCTCCTGTGGATGGGAAAGTCAGTCTGTAGGAAGGACTCAGCCTCTCAGGCAGAAACTGACCCTTTCCTTCTGTGCTATCCAGTACCTTCAGATATATAGAAACCAGCATGCTCCCCTGAGGGCATTCCACCCTCTTGGCCTGTCCCGTCCAAAATTCCATCGCCTGAGGATTCATCTGAGTCCCACCCTCAACTCAGCCCTTGGTGTGCCAGTATTGTGTGGCCAGTTCCGACATGCCTTGTTCCTAAAACATAACCCTAACCCTTACTCTAACCCTCACCTAAACATAACCCTAACCCTAACCCTAACCCTAACCCGAACCGTAACCCTATACCTCACATGAAGCCGTGGTCGGCTGCTCAGCCTTCCAACCTCAGAGGCCTGGTTCCCAAAATCTCCCGATGGAAGAACCCTGAGCCACACTGCAGAATTGCATTGATCACTATATAAAACATGCCTGAATATATTTATTTATTTATTTATAATGATTTTATTTATTTGTTGGACAGACTGAGATCACAAGTAGGCTGTGTTTTTGTCTGAAGGAAGGGGGAATAAGGCTCCCTGCAGTGGGGAGGGCCCCGTGTCAAACTAGATTCCTCTTCCCTGGGATCTTGACCTGGGCCGAGGCAAGAGGTCACATCCAATGAGGTACACAGGTGTTCTGGAAAGCATACCCTATAGCAATGACCTTCAGCCTTAGCATAATGCGAAGCCCAAGTCATGTGCTCAGTCTTCTGTCCTCAAAGGCCTGGTTCCCAAACTCTCCCCATGGGGGAACCCTGAGCTGCCCCGCACAAATGACCTAGATTCCAATAGGAAATCATGCCCTCTCTTTTATATATTTATTATTTATGTATTTATTTATTTATTGCCTCAAGATTTTACTTTTTCACTTTTCAGGGAGCGAAAAGATGTAGGCAGTATTGCACACCCAGAGAAGGGAAAGAAGGCTCCCTGCTGAGGAGACAGCCCGATGTGGGGCTCCATCCAAGGACTCTGGGATCATGTCCTGAGCTGAAGGCAGTGGCCTAACCCACTGACTTACCCAGGTGTTACCAACAGCATTCACTTGTGAAATAACCTTCACGGTAATCCTGATGCAAAGCCCCTGTCCCATGCTCAGGCTTCTGTCCTCAGTAGCCTGGTCCATGAACTCTGCAGATGCGGGAACCCTGAGGTGCACCGCACAATGTCCATAGATCCCAATGGGAACGTTTGCCCTTTAGAAATGAGCTGAATCCGTAGAACAGGTGAAATCTGCATGCACCCCTTGGGACACAGCTCCAAGGAGTGCCCACTGAAGCGGGAACCAGGAGTTTGATGATCCCTCAGCAAGGGCCGGTAGGGCCTCCCATGTGCATCAGCCTAACCCTAACCCGAGGGTGCTTCTTCAGACTTCTATCCCCGGTTGCCAGCACTGGTAGCCCTCTAGGTAGGGGATTCCTTCTTCACATCGCAGGCCCCTGGGTGCCGCCCACTAGGCAAATGGGAAGTTTAGCCCTGTGGAAGACCCTAGGGGAGGGAGAAATCTGCCTGTCCGATCATTCTACCAACACCTTCCTAGGACCCCCACACCACAATCCGGGAATAGGATGGTCCGCCAGGGCTACGTCCTCA
Organism: Mustela nivalis; assembly: GCF_964662115.1. Taxonomy (NCBI): domain Eukaryota; kingdom Metazoa; phylum Chordata; class Mammalia; order Carnivora; family Mustelidae; genus Mustela; species Mustela nivalis. The sequence continues at coordinate 311,184 of NW_028135996.1, read as the reverse complement.
ACTGAGTCCTGTGGAAAGCCTAATTCTGCCCTGACAAATCAGGTCAGCCATTCTCCCAGAGCCAAAGGCTAAGCCTAGGGTACGGGATCAGACTCTGGACACCGGAAAACTGAACCCAGGTCCTCCTGTGGATGGGAAAGTCAGTCTGTAGGAAGGACTCAGCCTCTCAGGCAGAAACTGACCCTTTCCTTCTGTGCTATCCAGTACCTTCAGATATATAGAAACCAGCATGCTCCCCTGAGGGCATTCCACCCTCTTGGCCTGTCCCGTCCAAAATTCCATCGCCTGAGGATTCTGCTGAGTCCCACCCTCAACTCAGCCCTTGGTGTGCCAGTATTGTGTGGCCAGTTCCGAAATGCCTTGTTCCTAATATATAACCCAAACCCTTACTCTAACCCTCACCTAAACATAACCCTAACCCTAACACTAACCCTAACCCTAACCCTATACATCACATGAAGCCGTGGTCGGCTGCTCAGCCTTCCAACCTCAGAGGCCTGGTTCCCAAAATCTCCCGATGGAAGAACCCTGAGCCACACTGCAGAATTGCACTTGATCACTATATAAAACATGCCTGAATATATTTATTTATTTATTTATAATGATTTTATTTATTTGTTGGACAGACTGAGATCACAAGTAGGCTGTGTTTTTGTCTGAAGGAAGGGGGAATAAGGCTCCCTGCAGTGGGGAGGGCCCCGTGTCAAACTAGATTCCTCTTCCCTGGGATCTTGACCTGGGCCGAGGCAAGAGGTCACATCCAATGAGGTACACAGGTGTTCTGGAAAGCATACCCTATAGCAATGACCTTCAGCCTTAGCATAATGCGAAGCCCAAGTCATGTGCTCAGTCTTCTGTCCTCAAAGGCCTGGTTCCCAAACTCTCCCCATGGGGGAACCCAGAGCTGCCCCGCACAAATGACCTAGATTCCAATAGGAAATCATGCCCTCTCTTTTATATATTTATTATTTATGTATTTATTTATTTATTGCCTCAAGATTTTACTTTTTCACTTTTCAGGGAGCGAAAAGATGTAGGCAGTATTGCACACCCAGAGAAGGGAAAGAAGGCTCCCTGCTGAGGAGACAGCCCGATGTGGGGCTCCATCCCAGGACTCTGGGATCATGTCCTGAGCTGAAGGCAGTGGCCTAACCCACTGACTCACCCAGGTGTTACCAACAGCATTCACTTGTGAAATAACCTTCACGGTAATCCTGATGCAAAGCCCCTGTCCCATGCTCAGGCTTCTGTCCTCAGTAGCCTGGTCCATGAACTCTGCAGATGCGGGAACCCTGAGGTGCACCGCACAATGTCCATAGATCCCAATGGGAACGTTTGCCCTTTAGAAATGAGCTGAATCCGTAGAACAGGTGAAATCTGCATGCACCCCTTGGGACACAGCTCCAAGGAGTGCCCACCTGAAGCGGGAACCAGGAGTTTGATGATCCCTCAGCAAGGGCCGGTAGGGCCTCCCATGTGCATCGGCCTAACCCTAACCCGAGGATGCTTCTTTAGACTTCTATCCCTGGTTGCCTGCCCTGGTAGCCCTCTAGGTAGGGGATTCCTTCTTCACATCGCAGGCTTCTGGGTGCCGCCCACTATGATAATGGGAAATTTAGCCCTGTGGAAGACCTCGGGGTGGGAGAAATCTGCCTGTCCGATCATTCTACCAACACCTTCCTAGGACCCCCACACCACAATCCGGGAATAGGATGGTCCGCCAGGGCTACGTCCTCAACTGAGTCCCGTGGAAAGCCTAATTCTGCCCTGACAAATCAGGTCAGCCATTCTCCCAGAGCCAAAGGCTAAGCCTAGGTTACGTGATCAGACTCTGGACACCGGAGGACTGAACCCAGGTCCTCCTGTGGATGGGAAAGTCAGTCTGTAGGAAGGACTCAGCCTCTCAGGCAGAAACTGACCCTTTCCTTCTGTGCTATCCAGTACCTTCAGATATATAGAAACCAGCATGCTCCGCTGAGGGCATTCCACCCTCTTGGCCTGTCCCGTCCAAAATTCCATCGCCTGAGGATTCTGCTGAGTCCCGCCCTCAACTCAGCCCGTGGTGTGCCAGTATTGTGTGGCCAGTTCCGACATGCCTTGTTCCTAAAACATAACCCTAACCCTTACTCTAACCCTCACCTAAACATAACCCTAACCCTAACCCTAACCCTAACCCTAACCCTAACCCTAACCGTATACCTCACATGAAGCCGTGGTCGGCTACTCAGCCTTCCAACCTCAGAGGCCTGGTTCCCAAAATCTCCCGATGGAAGAACCCTGAGCCACACTGCAGAATTGCACTTGATCACTATATAAAACATGCCTGAATATATTTATTTATTTATTTATAATGATTTTATTTATTTGTTGGACAGACTGAGATCAAAAGTAGGCTGTGTTTTTGTCCGAAGGAAGGGGGAATAAGGCTCCCTGCAGTGGGGAGGGCCCCGTGTCAAACTAGATTCCTCTTCCCTGGGATCTTGACCTGGGCCGAGGCAAGAGGTCACATCCAATGAGGTACACAGGTGTTCTGGAAAGCATACCCTATAGCAATGACCTTCAGCCTTAGCATAATGCGAAGCCCAAGTCATGTGCTCAGTCTTCTGTCCTCAAAGGCCTGGTTCCCAATCTCTCCCCATGGGGGAACCCTGAGCTGCCCCGCACAAATGACCTAGATTCCAATAGGAAATCATGCCCTCCCTTTTATATATTTATTATTTATGTATTTATTTATTTATTGCCTCAAGATTTTACTTTTTCACTTTTCAGGGAGCGAAAAGATGTAGGCAGTATTGCACACCCAGAGAAGGGAAAGAAGGCTCCCTGCTGAGGAGACAGCCCGATGTGGGGCTCCATCCCAGGACTCTGGGATCATGTCCTGAGCTGAAGGCAGTGACCTAACCCACTGACTCACCCAGGTGTTACCAACAGCATTCACTTGTGAAATAACCTTCACGGTAATCCTGATGCAAAGCCCCTGTCCCATGCTCAGGCTTCTGTCCTCAGTAGCCTGGTCCATGAACTCTGCAGATGCGGGAACCCTGAGGTGCACCGCACAATGTCCATAGATCCCAATGGGAACGTTTGCCCTTTAGAAATGAGCTGAATCCGTAGAACAGGTGAAATCTGCATGCACCCCTTGGGACACAGCTCCAAGGAGCGCCCACCTGAAGCGGGAACCAGGAGTTTGATGATCCCTCAGCAAGGGCCGGTAGGGCCTCCCATGTGCATCGGCCTAACCCTAAACCGAGGGTGCTTCTTCAGACTTCTATTTCCGGTTGCCTGCCCTGGTAGCCCTCTAGGTAGGGGATTCCTTCTTCACATTGCAGGCCTCTGGGTGCCGCCCACTAGGCAAATGGGAAGTTTAGCCCTGTGGAAGACCCTCGGGGAGGGAGAAATCTGCCTGTCCGATCATTGTACCAACACCTTCCTAGGACCCCCACACCACAATCCGGGAATAGGATGGTCCGCCAAGGCTACGTCCTCAACTGAGTCACGTGGAAAGCCTAATTCTGCCCTGACAAATCAGGTCAGCCATTCTCCCAGAGCCAAAGGCTAAGCCTAGGTTACGGGATCAGACTCTGGACACCGGAGGACTGAACCCAGGTCCTTCTGTGGATGGGAAAGTCAGTCTGTAGGAAGGACTCAGCCTCTCAGGCAGAAACTGACCCTTTCTTTCTGTGCTATCCAGTACCTTCAGATATATAGAAACCAGCATGCTCCCCTGAGGGCATTCCACCCTCTTGGCCTGTCCCGTCCAAAATTCCATCGCCTGAGGATTCTGCTGAGTCCCACCCTCAACTCAGCCCTTGGTGTGCCAGTATAGTGGCCAGTTCCGACATGCCTTGTTCCTAAGACATAACCCTAACCCTTACTCTAACCCTCACCTAAACATAACCCTAACCCTAACCCTAACCCTAACCCTAACCCTAACCGTATACCTCACATGAAGCCGTGGTCGGCTGCTCAGCCTTCCAACCTCAGAGGCCTGGTTCCCAAAATCTCCCGATGGAAGAACCCTGAGCCACACTGCAGAATTGCACTTGATCACTATATAAAACATGCCTGAATATATTTATTTATTTATTTATAATGATTTTATTTATTTGTTGGACAGACTGAGATCACAAGTAGGCTGTGTTTTTGTCCGAAGGCAGGGGGAATAAGGCTCCCTGCAGTGGGGAGGGCCCCGTGTCAAACTAGATTCCTCTTCCCTGGGATCTTGACCTGGGCCGAGGCAAGAGGTCACATCCAATGAGGTACACAGGTGTTCTGGAAAGCATACCCTATAGCAATGACCTTCAGCCTTAGCATAATGCGAAGCCCAAGTCATGTGCTCAGTCTTCTGTCCTCAAAGGCCTGGTTCCCAAACTCTCCCCATGGGGGAACCCTGAGCTCCCTGCACAAATGACCTAGATTCCAATAGGAAATCATACCCTCCCTTTTATATATTTATTATTTATGTATTTATTTATTCATTGCTTCAAGATTTTACTTTTTCACTTTGCAGGGAGCAAACAGATGTAGGCAGTGGTGGACGCCCAGAGAAGGGAAAGAAGGCTCCCTGCTGAGGAGACAGCCCGATGTGGGGCTCCATCCCAGGACTCTGGGATCATGTCCTGAGCTGAAGGCAGTGGCCTAACCCACTGACTCACCCAGGTGTTACCAACAGCATTCACTTGTGAAATAACCTTCACGGTAATCCTGATGCAAAGCCCTTGTCCCATGCTCAGGCTTCTGTCCTCAGTAGCCTGGTCCATGAACTCTGCAGATGCGGGAACCCTGAGGTGCACCGCACAATGTCCATAGATCCCAATGGGAACGTTTGCCCTTTAGAAATGAGCTGAATCCGTAGAACAGGTGAAATCTGCATGCACCCCTTGGGACACAGCTCCAAGGAGCGCCCACCTGAAGCAGGAACCAGGAGTTTGATGATCCCTCAGCAAGGGCCGGTAGGGCCTCCCATGTGCATCGGCCTAACCCTAACCCGAGGGTGCTTCTTCAGACTTCTATTTCCGGTTGCCTGCCCTGGTAGCCCTCTAGGTAGGGGATTCCTTCTTCACATCGCAGGCCTCTGGGTGCCGACCACTAGGCAAATGGGAAGTTTAGCCCTGTGGAAGTCCCTCGGGGAGAGAGAAATCTGCCTGTCCGATCATTCTACCAACACCTTCCTAGGACCCCCACACCACAATCCGGGAATAGGATGGTCCGCCAGGGCTACGTCCTCAACTGAGTCCCGTGGAAAGCCTAATTCTGCCCTGACAAATCAGGTCAGCCATTCTCCCAGAGCCAAAGGCTAAGCCTAGGTTACGGGATCAGACTCTGGACACCGGAGGACTGAACCCAGGTCCTCCTGTGGATGGGAAAGTCAGTCTGTAGGAAGGACTCAGCCTCTCAGGCAGAAACTGACCCTTTCCTTCTGTGCTATCCAGTACCTTCAGATATATAGAAACCAGCATGCTCCCCTGAGGGCATTCCACCCTCTTGGCCTGTCCCGTCCAAAATTCCATCGCCTGAGGATTCTGCTGAGTCCCACCCTCAACTCAGCCCTTGGTGTGCCAGTATTGTGTGGCCAGTTCCGACATGCCTTGTTCCTAAGACATAACTCTAACCCTTACTCTAACCCTCACCTAAACATAACCCTAACCCTAACCCTAACCCTAACCGTATACCTCACATGAAGCCGTGGTCGGCTGCTCAGCCTTCCAACCTCAGAGGCCTGGTTCCCAAAATCTCCCGATGGAAGAACCCTGAGCCACACTGCAGAATTGCACTTGATCACTATATAAAACATGCCTGAATATATTTATTTATTTATTTATAATGATTTTATTTATTTGTTGGACAGACTGAGATCACAAGTAGGCTGTGTTTTTGTCCGAAGGAAGGGGGAATAAGGCTCCCTGCAGTGGGGAGGGCCCCGTGTCAAACTAGATTCCTCTTCCCTGGGATCTTGACCTGGGCCGAGGCAAGAGGTCACATCCAATGAGGTACACAGGTGTTCTGGAAAGCATACCCAATAGCAATGACCTTCAGCCTTAGCATAATGCGAAGCCCAAGTCATGTGCTCAGTCTTCTGTCCTCAAAGGCCTGGTTCCCAATCTCTCCCCATGGGGGAACCCTGAGCTGCCCCGCACAAATGACCTAGATTCCAATAGGAAATCATGCCCTCCCTTTTATATATTTATTATTTATGTATTTATTTATTTATTGCCTCAAGATTTTACTTTTTCACTTTTCAGGGAGCGAAAAGATGTAGGCAGTATTGCACACCCAGAGAAGGGAAAGAAGGCTCCCTGCTGAGGAGACAGCCCGATGTGGGGCTCCATCCCAGGACTCTGGGATCATGTCCTGAGCTGAAGGCAGTGACCTAACCCACTGACTCACCCAGGTGTTACCAACAGCATTCACTTGTGAAATAACCTTCACGGTAATCCTGATGCAAAGCCCCTGTCCCATGCTCAGGCTTCTGTCCTCAGTAGCCTGGTCCATGAACTCTGCAGATGCGGGAACCCTGAGGTGCACCGCACAATGTCCATAGATCCCAATGGGAACGTTTGCCCTTTAGAAATGAGCTGAATCCGTAGAACAGGTGAAATCTGCATGCACCCCTTGGGACACAGCTCCAAGGAGCGCCCACCTGAAGCGGGAACCAGGAGTTTGATGATCCCTCAGCAAGGGCCGGTAGGGCCTCCCATGTGCATCGGCCTAACCCTAAACCGAGGGTGCTTCTTCAGACTTCTATTTCCGGTTGCCTGCCCTGGTAGCCCTCTAGGTAGGGGATTCCTTCTTCACATTGCAGGCCTCTGGGTGCCGCCCACTAGGCAAATGGGAAGTTTAGCCCTGTGGAAGACCCTCGGGGAGGGAGAAATCTGCCTGTCCGATCATTGTACCAACACCTTCCTAGGACCCCCACACCACAATCCGGGAATAGGATGGTCCGCCAGGGCTACGTCCTCAACTGAGTCACGTGGAAAGCCTAATTCTGCCCTGACAAATCAGGTCAGCCATTCTCCCAGAGCCAAAGGCTAAGCCTAGGTTACGGGATCAGACTCTGGACACCGGAGGACTGAACCCAGGTCCTTCTGTGGATGGGAAAGTCAGTCTGTAGGAAGGACTCAGCCTCTCAGGCAGAAACTGACCCTTTCTTTCTGTGCTATCCAGTACCTTCAGATATATAGAAACCAGCATGCTCCCCTGAGGGCATTCCACCCTCTTGGCCTGTCCCGTCCAAAATTCCATCGCCTGAGGATTCTGCTGAGTCCCACCCTCAACTCAGCCCTTGGTGTGCCAGTATAGTGGCCAGTTCCGACATGCCTTGTTCCTAAGACATAACCCTAACCCTTACTCTAACCCTCACCTAAACATAACCCTAACCCTAACCCTAACCCTAACCCTAACCCTAACCGTATACCTCACATGAAGCCGTGGTCGGCTGCTCAGCCTTCCAACCTCAGAGGCCTGGTTCCCAAAATCTCCCGATGGAAGAACCCTGAGCCACACTGCAGAATTGCACTTGATCACTATATAAAACATGCCTGAATATATTTATTTATTTATTTATAATGATTTTATTTATTTGTTGGACAGACTGAGATCACAAGTAGGCTGTGTTTTTGTCCGAAGGCAGGGGGAATAAGGCTCCCTGCAGTGGGGAGGGCCCCGTGTCAAACTAGATTCCTCTTCCCTGGGATCTTGACCTGGGCCGAGGCAAGAGGTCACATCCAATGAGGTACACAGGTGTTCTGGAAAGCATACCCTATAGCAATGACCTTCAGCCTTAGCATAATGCGAAGCCCAAGTCATGTGCTCAGTCTTCTGTCCTCAAAGGCCTGGTTCCCAAACTCTCCCCATGGGGGAACCCTGAGCTGCCCCGCACAAATGACCTAGATTCCAATAGGAAATCATACCCTCCCTTTTATATATTTATTATTTATGTATTTATTTATTCATTGCTTCAAGATTTTACTTTTTCACTTTGCAGGGAGCAAACAGATGTAGGCAGTGTTGGACGCCCAGAGAAGGGAAAGAAGGCTCCCTGCTGAGGAGACAGCCCGATGTGGGGCTCCATCCCAGGACTCTGGGATCATGTCCTGAGCTGAAGGCAGTGGCCTAACCCACTGACTCACCCAGGTGTTACCAACAGCATTCACTTGTGAAATAACCTTCACGGTAATCCTGATGCAAAGCCCTTGTCCCATGCTCAGGCTTCTGTCCTCAGTAGCCTGGTCCATGAACTCTGCAGACGTGGGAACCCTGAGGTGCACCGCACAATGTCCATAGATCCCAATGGGAACGTTTGCCCTTTAGAAATGAGCTGAATCCGTAGAACAGGTGAAATCTGCATGCACCCCTTGGGACACAGCTCCAAGGAGCGCCCACCTGAAGCAGGAACCAGGAGTTTGATGATCCCTCAGCAAGGGCCGGTAGGGCCTCCCATGTGCATCGGCCTAACCCTAACCCGAGGGTGCTTCTTCAGACTTCTATTTCCGGTTGCCTGCCCTGGTAGCCCTCTAGGTAGGGGATTCCTTCTTCACATCGCAGGCCTCTGGGTGCCGCCCACTAGGCAAATGGGAAGTTTAGCCCTGTGGAAGTCCCTCGGGGAGAGAGAAATCTGCCTGTCCGATCATTCTACCAACACCTTCCTAGGACCCCCACACCACAATCCGGGAATAGGATGGTCCGCCAGGGCTACGTCCTCAACTGAGTCCCGTGGAAAGCCTAATTCTGCCCTGACAAATCAGGTCAGCCATTCTCCCAGAGCCAAAGGCTAAGCCTAGGTTACGGGATCAGACTCTGGACACCGGAGGACTGAACCCAGGTCCTCCTGTGGATGGGAAAGTCAGTCTGTAGGAAGGACTCAGCCTCTCAGGCAGAAACTGACCCTTTCCTTCTGTGCTATCCAGTACCTTCAGATATATAGAAACCAGCATGCTCCCCTGAGGGCATTCCACCCTCTTGGCCTGTCCCGTCCAAAATTCCATCGCCTGAGGATTCTGCTGAGTCCCACCCTCAACTCAGCCCTTGGTGTGCCAGTATTGTGTGGCCAGTTCCGACATGCCTTGTTCCTAAGACATAACTCTAACCCTTACTCTAACCCTCACCTAAACATAACCCTAACCCTAACCCTAACCCTAACCGTATACCTCACATGAAGCCGTGGTCGGCTGCTCAGCCTTCCAACCTCAGAGGCCTGGTTCCCAAAATCTCCCAATGGAAGAACCCTGAGCCACACTGCAGAATTGCACTTGATCACTATATAAAACATGCCTGAATATATTTATTTATTTATTTATAATGATTTTATTTATTTGTTGGACAGACTGAGATCACAAGTAGGCTGTGTTTTTGTCCGAAGGAAGGGGGAATAAGGCTCCCTGCAGTGGGGAGGGCCCCGTGTCAAACTAGATTCCTCTTCCCTGGGATCTTGACCTGGGCCGAGGCAAGAGGTCACATCCAATGAGGTACACAGGTGTTCTGGAAAGCATACCCAATAGCAATGACCTTCAGCCTTAGCATAATGCGAAGCCCAAGTCATGTGCTCAGTCTTCTGTCCTCAAAGGCCTGGTTCCCAATCTCTCCCCATGGGGGAACCCTGAGCTGCCCCGCACAAATGACCTAGATTCCAATAGGAAATCATGCCCTCCCTTTTATATATTTATTATTTATGTATTTATTTATTTATTGCCTCAAGATTTTACTTTTTCACTTTTCAGGGAGCGAAAAGATGTAGGCAGTATTGCACACCCAGAGAAGGGAAAGAAGGCTCCCTGCTGAGGAGACAGCCCGATGTGGGGCTCCATCCCAGGACTCTGGGATCATGTCCTGAGCTGAAGGCAGTGACCTAACCCACTGACTCACCCAGGTGTTACCAACAGCATTCACTTGTGAAATAACCTTCACGGTAATCCTGATGCAAAGCCCCTGTCCCATGCTCAGGCTTCTGTCCTCAGTAGCCTGGTCCATGAACTCTGCAGATGCGGGAACCCTGAGGTGCACCGCACAATGTCCATAGATCCCAATGGGAACGTTTGCCCTTTAGAAATGAGCTGAATCCGTAGAACAGGTGAAATCTGCATGCACCCCTTGGGACACAGCTCCAAGGAGCGCCCACCTGAAGCGGGAACCAGGAGTTTGATGATCCCTCAGCAAGGGCCGGTAGGGCCTCCCATGTGCATCGGCCTAACCCTAAACCGAGGGTGCTTCTTCAGACTTCTATTTCCGGTTGCCTGCCCTGGTAGCCCTCTAGGTAGGGGATTCCTTCTTCACATTGCAGGCCTCTGGGTGCCGCCCACTAGGCAAATGGGAAGTTTAGCCCTGTGGAAGACCCTCGGGGAGGGAGAAATCTGCCTGTCCGATCATTGTACCAACACCTTCCTAGGACCCCCACACCACAATCCGGGAATAGGATGGTCCGCCAGGGCTACGTCCTCAACTGAGTCACGTGGAAAGCCTAATTCTGCCCTGACAAATCAGGTCAGCCATTCTCCCAGAGCCAAAGGCTAAGCCTAGGTTACGGGATCAGACTCTGGACACCGGAGGACTGAACCCAGGTCCTTCTGTGGATGGGAAAGTCAGTCTGTAGGAAGGACTCAGCCTCTCAGGCAGAAACTGACCCTTTCTTTCTGTGCTATCCAGTACCTTCAGATATATAGAAACCAGCATGCTACCCTGAGGGCATTCCACCCTCTTGGCCTGTCCCGTCCAAAATTCCATCGCCTGAGGATTCTGCTGAGTCCCACCCTCAACTCAGCCCTTGGTGTGCCAGTATAGTGGCCAGTTCCGACATGCCTTGTTCCTAAGACATAACCCTAACCCTTACTCTAACCCTCACCTAAACATAACCCTAACCCTAACCCTAACCCTAACCCTAACCCTAACCGTATACCTCACATGAAGCCGTGGTCGGCTGCTCAGCCTTCCAACCTCAGAGGCCTGGTTCCCAAAATCTCCCGATGGAAGAACCCTGAGCCACACTGCAGAATTGCACTTGATCACTATATAAAACATGCCTGAATATATTTATTTATTTATTTATAATGATTTTATTTATTTGTTGGACAGACTGAGATCACAAGTAGGCTGTGTTTTTGTCCGAAGGCAGGGGGAATAAGGCTCCCTGCAGTGGGGAGGGCCCCGTGTCAAACTAGATTCCTCTTCCCTGGGATCTTGACCTGGGCCGAGGCAAGAGGTCACATCCAATGAGGTACACAGGTGTTCTGGAAAGCATACCCTATAGCAATGACCTTCAGCCTTAGCATAATGCGAAGCCCAAGTCATGTGCTCAGTCTTCTGTCCTCAAAGGCCTGGTTCCCAAACTCTCCCCATGGGGGAACCCTGAGCTCCCTGCACAAATGACCTAGATTCCAATAGGAAATCATACCCTCCCTTTTATATATTTATTATTTATGTATTTATTTATTCATTGCTTCAAGATTTTACTTTTTCACTTTGCAGGGAGCAAACAGATGTAGGCAGTGTTGGACGCCCAGAGAAGGGAAAGAAGGCTCCCTGCTGAGGAGACAGCCCGATGTGGGGCTCCATCCCAGGACTCTGGGATCATGTCCTGAGCTGAAGGCAGTGGCCTAACCCACTGACTCACCCAGGTGTTACCAACAGCATTCACTTGTGAAATAACCTTCACGGTAATCCTGATGCAAAGCCCTTGTCCCATGCTCAGGCTTCTGTCCTCAGTAGCCTGGTCCATGAACTCTGCAGACGTGGGAACCCTGAGGTGCACCGCACAATGTCCATAGATCCCAATGGGAACGTTTGCCCTTTAGAAATGAGCTGAATCCGTAGAACAGGTGAAATCTGCATGCACCCCTTGGGACACAGCTCCAAGGAGCGCCCACCTGAAGCAGGAACCAGGAGTTTGATGATCCCTCAGCAAGGGCCGGTAGGGCCTCCCATGTGCATCGGCCTAACCCTAACCCGAGGGTGCTTCTTCAGACTTCTATTTCCGGTTGCCTGCCCTGGTAGCCCTCTAGGTAGGGGATTCCTTCTTCACATCGTAGGCCTCTGGGTGCCGCCCACTAGGCAAATGGGAAGTTTAGCCCTGTGGAAGTCCCTCGGGGAGAGAGAAATCTGCCTGTCCGATCATTCTACCAACACCTTCCTAGGACCCCCACACCACAATCCGGGAATAGGATGGTCCGCCAGGGCTACGTCCTCAACTGAGTCCCGTGGAAAGCCTAATTCTGCCCTGACAAATCAGGTCAGCCATTCTCCCAGAGCCAAAGGCTAAGCCTAGGTTACGGGATCAGACTCTGGACACCGGAGGACTGAACCCAGGTCCTCCTGTGGATGGGAAAGTCAGTCTGTAGGAAGGACTCAGCCTCTCAGGCAGAAACTGACCCTTTCCTTCTGTGCTATCCAGTACCTTCAGATATATAGAAACCAGCATGCTCCCCTGAGGGCATTCCACCCTCTTGGCCTGTCCCGTCCAAAATTCCATCGCCTGAGGATTCTGCTGAGTCCCACCCTCAACTCAGCCCTTGGTGTGCCAGTATTGTGTGGCCAGTTCCGACATGCCTTGTTCCTAAGACAAAACTCTAACCCTTACTCTAACCCTCACCTAAACATAACCCTAACCCTAACCCTAACCCTAACCGTATACCTCACATGAAGCCGTGGTCGGCTGCTCAGCCTTCCAACCTCAGAGGCCTGGTTCCCAAAATCTCCCGATGGAAGAACCCTGAGCCACACTGCAGAATTGCACTTGATCACTATATAAAACATGCCTGAATATATTTATTTATTTATTTATAATGATTTTATTTATTTGTTGGACAGACTGAGATCACAAGTAGGCTGTGTTTTTGTCTGAAGGAAGGGGGAATAAGGCTCCCTGCAGTGGGGAGGGCCCCGTGTCAAACTAGATTCCTCTTCCCTGGGATCTTGACCTGGACCGAGGCAAGAGGTCACATCCAATGAGGTACACAGGTGTTCTGGAAAGCATACCCTATAGCAATGACCTTCAGCCTTAGCATAATGCGAAGCCCAAGTCATGTGCTCAGTCTTCTGTCCTCAAAGGCCTGGTTCCCAAACTCTCCCCATGGGGGAACCCTGAGCTGCCCCGCACAAATGACCTAGATTCCAATAGGAAATCATGCCCTCTCTTTTATATATTTATTATTTATGTATTTATTTATTTATTGCCTCAAGATTTTACTTTTTCACTTTGCAGGGAGCGAAAAGATGTAGGCAGTATTGCACACCCAGAGAAGGGAAAGAAGGCTCCCTGCTGAGGAGACAGCCCGATGTGGGGCTCCATCCCAGGACTCTGGGATCATGTCCTGAGCTGAAGGCAATGGCCTTACCCACTGACTCACCCAGGTGTTACCAACAGCATTCACTTGTGAAATAACCTTCACGGTAATCCTGATGCAAAGCCCCTGTCCCATGCTCAGGCTTCTGTCCTCAGTAGCCTGGTCCATGAACTCTGCAGATGCGGGAACCCTGAGGTGCACCGCACAATGTCCATAGATCCCAATGGGAACGTTTGCCCTTTAGAAATGAGCTGAATCCGTAGAACAGGTGAAATCTGCATGCACCCCTTGGGACACAGCTCCAAGGAGTGCCCACCTGAAGCGGGAACCAGGAGTTTGATGATCCCTCAGCAAGGGCCGGTAGGGCTTCCCATGTGCATCGGCCTAACCCTAACCCGAGTGTGCTTCTTCAGACTTCTATCCCCGGTTGCCAGCACTGGTAGCCCTCTAGGTAGGGGATTCCTTCTTCACATCGCAGGCCCCTGGGTGCCGCCCACTAGGCAAATGGGAAGTTTAGCCCTGTGGAAGACCCTAGGGGAGGGAGAAATCTGCCTGTCCGATCATTCTACCAACACATTCCTAGGACTCCCACACCACAATCCGGGAATAGGATGGTCCGCCAGGGCTACGTCCTCAACTGTGTCCTGTGGAAAGCCTAATTCTGCCGTGACAAATCAGGTCAGCCATTCTCCCAGAGCCAAACTCTAAGCCTAGGGTACGGGATCATACTCTGGACACCGGAAAACTGAACCCAGGTCCTCCTGTGGATGGGAAAGTCAGTCTGTAGGAAGGACTCAGCCTCTCAGGCAGAAACTGACCCTTTCCTTCTGTGCTATCCAGTACCTTCAGATATATAGAAACCAGCATGCTACCCTGAGGGCATTCCACCCTCTTGGCCTGTCCCGTCCAAAATTCCATCGCCTGAGGATTCTGCTGAGTCCCACCCTCAACTCAGCCCTTGGTGTGCCAGTATTGTGTGGCCAGTTCCGAAATGCCTTGTTCCTAAGACATAACCATAACCCTTACTCTAACCCTCACCTAAACATAATCCTAACCCTAACCCTAACTCTAACCCTATACCTCACATGAAGCCGTCGTCGGCTGCTCAGCCTTCCAAGCTCAGAGGCCTGGTTCCCAAAATCTCCCGATGGAAGAACCCTGAGCCACACTGCAGAATTGCACTTGACCACTATATAAAACATGCCTGAATATATTTATTTATTTATTTATTTATAATGATTTTATTTATTTGTTGGACAGACTGAGATCACAAGTAGGCTGTGTTTTGTCTGAAGGAAGGGGGAATAGTGCTCCCTGCAGTGGGGAGGGCCCCGTATCAAACTAGATTCCTCTTCCCTGGGATCTTGACCTGGGCCGAGGCAAGAGGTCACATCCAATGAGGTACACAGGTGTTCTGGAAAGCATACCCTATAGCAATGACCTTCAGCCTTAGCATAATACGAAGCCCAAGTCATGTGCTCAGTCTTCTGTCCTCAAAGGCCTGGTTCCCAAACTCTCCCCATGGGGGAACCCTGAGCTGCCCCGCACAAATGACCTAGATTCCAATAGGAAATCATGCCCTCTCTTTTATATATTTATTATTTATGTATTTATTTATTTATTGCCTCAAGATTTTACTTTTTCACTTTGCAGGAAGCGAAAAGATGTAGGCAGTGTTGCACGCCCAGAGAAGGGAAAGAAGGCTCCCTGCTGAGGAGACAGCCCGATGTGGGGCTCCATCCCAGGACTCTGGGATCATGTCCTGAGCTGAAGGCAATGGCCTAACCCACTGACTCACCCAGGTGTTACCAACAGCATTCACTTGTGAAATAACCTTCACGGTAATCCGGATGCAAAGCCCCTGTCCCATGCTCAGGCTTCTGTCCTCAGTAGCCTGGTCCATGAACTCTGCAGATGCGGGAACCCTGAGGTGCACCGCACAATGTCCATAGATCCCAATGGGAACGTTTGCCCTTTAGAAATGAGCTGAATCCGTAGAACAGGTGAAATCTGCATGCACCCCTTGGGACACAGCTCCAAGGAGCGCCCACCTGAAGCGGGAACCAGGAGTTTGATGATCCCTCAGCAAGGGCCGGTAGGGCCTCCCATGTGCATCGGCCTAACCCTAACCCGAGGGTGCTTCTTCAGACTTCTATCCCCGGTTGCCTGCCCTGGTAGCCCTCTATTAGGGGATTCCTTCTTCACATCGCAGGCCTCTGGGTGCTGCCCACTAGGCAAATGGAAAGTTTAGCCCTGTGGAAGACCCTCGGGGCGGGAGAAATCTGCCTGTCCCATCATTCTACCAACACCTTCCTAGGACCCCCACACCACAATCCGGGAATAGGATGGTCCGCCAGGGCTACGTCCTCAACTGAGTCCCGTGGAAAGCCTAATTCTGCCCTGACGAATCAGGTCAGCCATTCTCCCAGAGCCAAAGGCTAAGCCTAGGTTACGTGATCAGACTCTGGACACCGGAGGACTGAACCCAGGTCCTCCTGTGGATGGGAAAGTCAGTCTGTAGGAAGGACTCAGCCTCTCAGGCAGAAACTGACCCTTTCCTTCTGTGCTATACAGTACCTTCAGATATATAGAAACCAGCATGCTCCCCTGAGGGCATTCCACCCTCTTGGCCTGTCCCGTCCAAAATTCCATCGCCTGAGGATTCTGCTGAGTCCCACCCTCAACTCAGCCCTTGGTGTGCCAGTATTGTGTGGCCAGTTCCGACATGCCTTGTTCCTAAAACATAACCCTAACCCTTACTCTAACCCTCACCTAAACATAACCCTAACCCTAACCCTAACCCTAACCGTAACCCTATACCTCACGTGAATCCGTGGTCGGCTGCTCAGCCTTCCAACCTCAGAGGCCTGGTTCCCAAAATCTCCCGATGGAAGAACCCTGAGCCACACTGCAGAATTGCACTTGATCACTATATAAAACATGCCTGAATATATTTATTTATTTATTTATAATGATTTTATTTATTTGTTGGACAGACTGAGATCACAAGTAGGCTGTGTTTTTGTGGGAAGGAAGGGGGAATAAGGCTCCCTGCAGTGGGGAGGGCCCCGTGTCAAACTAGATTCCTCTTCCCTGGGATCTTGACCTGGGCCGAGGCAAGAGGTCACATCCAATGAGGTACACAGGTGTTCTGGAAAGCATACCCTATAGCAATGACCTTCAGCCTTAGCATAATGCGAAGCCCAAGTCATGTGCTCAGTCTTCTGTCCTCAAAGGCCTGGTTCCAAAACTCTCCCCATGGGGGAACCCTGAGCTGCCCCGCACAAATGACCTAGATTCCAATAGGAAATCATGCCCTCTCTTTTATATATTTGTTATTTATGTATTTATTTATTTATTGCCTCAAGATTTTACTTTTTCACTTTGCAGGGAGCGAAAAGATGTAGGCAGTATTGCACACCCAGAGAAGGGAAAGAAGGCTCCCTGCTGAGGAGACAGCCCGATGTGGGGCTCCATCCCAGGACTCTGGGATCATGTCCTGAGCTGAAGGCAGTGGCCTAACCCACTGACTCACCCAGGTGTTACCAACAGCATTCACTTGTGAAATAACCTTCACGGTAATCCTGATGCAAAGCCCCTGTCCCATGCTCAGGCTTCTGTCCTCAGTAGCCTGGTCCATGAACTCTGCAGATGCGGGAACCCTGAGGTGCACCGCACAATGTCCATAGATCCCAATGGGAACGTTTGCCCTTTAGAAATGAGCTGAATCCGTAGAACAGGTGAAATCTGCATGCACCGCTTGGGACACAGCCCCAAGGAGTGCCCACCTGAAGGGGGAACCAGGAGTTTGATGATCCCTCAGCAAGGGCCGGTAGGGCCTCCCATGTGCATCGGCCTAACCCTAACCCGAGGGTGCTTCTTCAGACTTCTATCCCCGGTTGCCAGCACTGGTAGCCCTCTAGGTAGGGGATTCCTTCTTCACATCGCAGGCCCCTGGGTGCCGCCCACTAGGCAAATGGGAAGTTTAGCCCTGTGGAAGACCCTAGGGGAGGGAGAAATCTGCCTGTCCGATCATTCTACCAACACCTTCCTAGGACTCCCACACCACAACCGGGAATAGGATGGTCCGCCAGGGCTACGTCCTCAACTGAGTCCTGTGGAAAGCCTAATTCTGCCCTGACAAATCAGGTCAGCCATTCTCCCAGAGCCAAAGGCTAAGCCTAGGTTACGTGATCAGACTCTGGACACCGGAAAACTGAACCCAGGTCCTCCTGTGGATGGGAAAGTCAGTCTGTAGGAAGGACTCAGCCTCTCAGGCAGAAACTGACCCTTTCTTTCTGTGCTATCCAGTACCTTCAGATATATAGAAACCAGCATGCTCCCCTGAGGGCATTCCACCCTCTTGGCCTGTCCCGTCCAAAATTCCATCGCCTGAGGATTCTGCTGAGTCCAACCCTCAACTCAGCCCTTGGTGTGCCAGTATTGTGTGGCCAGTTCCGAAATGTCTTGTTCCTAATATATAACCCAAACCCTTACTCTAACCCTCACCTAAACATAACCCTAACCCTAACACTAACCCTAACCCTAACCCTATACCTCACATGAATCCGTGGTCGGCTGCTCAGCCTTCCAACCTCAGAGGCCTGGTTCCCAAAATCTCCCGATGGAAGAACCCTGAGCCACACTGCAGAATTGCACTTGATCACTATATAAAACATGCCTGAATATGTATTTTTTTTAATAATGATTTCATTTATTTGTTGGACAGTCTGAGATCACAAGTAGGCTGTGTTTTTGTGGGAAGGAAGGGGGAATAAGGCTCCCTGCAGTGGGGAGGGCCCCGTGTCAAACTAGATTCCTCTTCCCTGGGATCTTGACCTGGGCCGAGGCAAGAGGTCACATCCAATGAGGTACACAGGTGTTCTGGAAAGCATACCCTATAGCAATGACCTTCAGCCTTAGCATAATGCGAAGCCCAAGTCATGTGCTCAGTCTTCTGTCCTCAAAGGCCTGGTTCCAAAACTCTCCCCATGGGGGAACCCTGAGCTGCCCCGCACAAATGACCTAGATTCCAATAGGAAATCATGCCCTCTCTTTTATATATTTATTATTTATGTATTTATTTATTTATTGCCTCACGATTTTACTTTTTCACTTTGCAGGGAGCGAAAAGATGTAGGCAGTATTGCACACCCAGAGAAGGGAAAGAAGGCTCCCTGCTGAGGAGACAGCCCGATGTAGGGCTCCATCCCAGGACTCTGGGATCATGTCCTGAGCTGAAGGCAGTGGCCTAACCCACTGACTCACCCAGGTGTTACCAACAGCATTCACTTGTGAAATAACCTTCACGGTAATCCTGATGCAAAGCCCCTGTCCCATGCTCAGGCTTCTGTCCTCAGTAGCCTGGTCCATGTACTCTGCAGATGCGGGAACCCTGAGGTGCACCGCACAATGTCCATAGATCCCAATGGGAACGTTTCCCCTTAAGAAATGAGCTGAATCCGTAGAACAGGTGAAATCTGCATGCACCCCTTCGGACACAGCTCCAAGGAGTGCCCACTGAAGCGGGAACCAGGAGTTTGATGATCCCTCAGCAAGGGCCGGTAGGGCCTCCCATGTGCATCGGCCTAACCCTAACCCGAGGGTGCCTCTTCAGACTTCTATCCCCGGTTGCCAGCACTGGTAGCCCTCTAGGTAGGGGATTCCTTCTTCACATCGCAGGCCCCTGGGTGCCGCCCACTAGGCAAATGGGAAGTTTAGCCCTGTGGAAGACCCTAGGGGAGGGAGAAATCTGCCTGTCCGATCATTCTACCAACACCTTCCTAGGACTCCCACACCACAATCCGGGAATAGAATGGTCCGCCAGGGAACGTCCTCAACTGAGTCCTGTGGAAAGCCTAATTCTGCCCTGACAAATCAGGTCAGCCATTCTCCCAGAGCCAAAGGCTAATCCTACGTTACGTGATCAGACTCTGGACACCGTAAAACTGAACCCAGGTCCTCCTGTGGATGGGAAAGTCAGTCTGGAGGAAGGACTCAGCCTCTCAGGCAGAAACTGACCCTTTCCTTCTGTGCTATCCAGTACCTTCAGATATATAGAAACCAGCATGCTCCACTGAGGTCATTCGACCCTCTTGGCCTGTCCCGTCCAAAATTCCATCGCCTGAGGATTCTGCTGAGTCCCACCCTCAACTCAGCCCTTGGTGTGCCAGTATTGTGTGGCTAGTTCCGAAATGCCTTGTTCCTAAGACATAACCATAACCCTTACTCTAACCCTCACCTAAACATAATCCTAACCCTAACCCTAACTCTAACCCTATACCTCACATGAAGCGTCGTCGGCTGCTCAGCCTTCCAAACTCAGAGGCCTGGTTCCCAAAATCTCCCGATGGAAGAACCCTGAGCCACACTGCAGAATTGCACTTGAGCACTATATAAACATGCCTGAATATATTTATTTATTTATTTATAATGATTTTATTTATTTGTTGGACAGACTGAGATCACAAGTAGGCTGTGTTTTTGTCTGAAGGAAGGGGTTTAAGGCTCCCTGCAGTGGGCAGGGCCCCGTGTCAAACTAGATTCCTCTTCCCTGGGATCTTGACCTGGGCCGAGGCAAGAGGTCACATCCAATGAGGTACACAGGTGTTCTGGAAAGCATACCCTATAGCAATGACCTTCAGCCTTAGCATAATGCGAAGCCCAAGTCATGTGCTCACTCTTCTGTCCTCAAAGGCCTGGTTCCCAAACTCTCCCCATGGGGGAACCCTGAGCTGCCCCGCACAAATGACCTAGATTCCAATAGGAAATCATGCCCTCTCTTTTATATATTTATTATTTATGTATTTATTTATTTATTGCCTCAAGATTTTACTTTTTCACTTTGCAGGAAGCGAAAAGATGTAGGCAGTGTTGCACGCCCAGAGAAGGGAAAGAAGGCTCCCTGCTGAGGAGACAGCCCGATGTGGGGCTCCATCCCAGGACTCTGGGATCATGTCCTGAGCTGAAGGCAATGGCCTAACCCACTGACTCACCCAGGTGTTACCAACAGCATTCACTTGTGAAATAACCTTCACGGTAATCCTGATGCAAAGCCCCTGTCCCATGCTCAGGCTTCTGTCCTCAGTAGCCTGGTCCATGAACTCTGCAGATGCGGGAACCCTGAGGTGCACCGCACAATGTCCATAGATCCCAATGGGAACGTTTGCCCTTTAGAAAAGAGCTGAATCCGTAGAACAGGTGAAATCTGCATGCACCCCTTGGGACACAGCTCCAAGGAGCGCCCACCTGAAGCGGGAACCAGGAGTTTGATGATCCCTCAGCAAGGGCCTGTAGGGCCTCCCATGTGCATCGGCCTAACCCTAACCCGAGGGTGCTTCTTCAGACTTCTATCCCCGGTTGCCTGCCCTGGTAGCCCTCTAGGTAGGGGATTCCTTCTTCACATCGCAGGCCTCTGGGTGCCGCCCACTAGGCAAATGGGATGTTTAGCCCTGTGGAAGACCCTCGGGGAGGGAGAAATCTGCCTGTCCGATCATTCTACCAACACCTTCCTAGGACCCCCACACCACAATCCGGGAATAGGATGGTCCGCCAGGGCTACGTCCTCAACTGAGTCCCGTGGAAAGCCTAATTCTGCCCTGACGAATCAGGTCAGCCATTCTCCCAGAGCCAAAGGCTAAGCCTAGGTTACGTGATCAGACTCTGGACACCGGAGGACTGAACCCAGGTCCTCCTGTGGATGGGAAAGTCAGTCTGTAGGAAGGACTCAGCCTCTCAGGCAGAAACTGACCCTTTCCTTCTGTGCTATCCAGTACCTTCAGATATATAGAAACCAGCATGCTCCCCTGAGGGCATTCCACCCTCTTGGCCTGTCCCGTCCAAAATTCCATCGCCTGAGGATTCTGCTGAGTCCCACCCTCAACTCAGCCCTTGGTGTGCCAGTATTGTGTGGCCAGTTCCGACATGCCTTGTTCCTAAAACATAACCCTAACCCTTACTCTAACCCTCACCTAAACATAACCCTAACCCTAACCCTAACCCTAACCGTAACCCTATACCTCATATGAAGCCGTGGTCGGCTGCTCAGCCTTCCAACCTCAGAGGCCTGGTTCCCAAAATCTCCCGATGGAAGAACCCTGAGCCACACTGCAGAATTGCACTTGATCACTATATAAAACATGCCTGAATATATTTATTTATTCATTTATAATGATTTTATTTATTTGTTGGACAGACTGAGATCACAAGTAGGCTGTGTTTTTGTCCGAAGGAAGGGGGAATAAGGCTCCCTGCAGTGGGGAGGGCCCCGTGTCAAACTAGATTCCTCTTCCCTGGGATCTTGACCTGGGCCGAGGCAAGAGGTCACATCCAATGAGGTACACAGGTGTTCTGGAAAGCATACCCTATAGCAATGACCTTCAGCCTTAGCATAATGCGAAGCCCAAGTCATGTGCTCAGTCTTCTGTCCTCAAAGGCCTGGTTCCCAAACTCTCCCCATGGGGGAACCCTGAGCTGCCCCGCACAAATGATCTAGATTCCAATAGGAAATCATGCCCTCTCTTTTATATATTTATTATTTATGTATTTATTTATTTATTGCTTCAAGATTTTACTTTTTCACTTTGCAGGGAGCGAAAAGATGTAGGCAGTGTTGCACGCCCAGAGAAGGGAAAGAAGGCTCCCTGCTGAGGAGACAGCCCGATGTGGGGCTCCATCCCAGGACTCTGGGATCATGTCCTGAGCTGAAGGCAATGGCCTAACCCACTGACTCACCCAGGTGTTACCAACAGCATTCACTTGTGAAATAACCTTCACGGTAATCCGGATGCAAAGCCCCTGTCCCATGCTCAGGCTTCTGTCCTCAGTAGCCTGGTCCATGAACTCTGCAGATGCGGGAACCCTGAGGTGCACCGCACAATGTCCATAGATCCCAATGGGAACGTTTGCCCTTTAGAAATGAGCTGAATCCGTAGAACAGGTGAAATCTGCATGCACCCCTTGGGACACAGCTCCAAGGAGCGCCCACCTGAAGCGGGAACCAGGAGTTTGATGATCCCTCAGCAAGGGCCGGTAGGGCCTCCCATGTGCATCGGCCTAACCCTAACCCGAGGGTGCTTCTTCAGACTTCTATCCCCGGTTGCCTGCCCTGGTAGCCCTCTATTAGGGGATTCCTTCTTCACATCGCAGGCCTCTGGGTGCTGCCCACTAGGCAAATGGAAAGTTTAGCCCTGTGGAAGACCCTCGGGGCGGGAGAAATCTGCCTGTCCCATCATTCTACCAACACCTTCCTAGGACCCCCACACCACAATCCGGGAATAGGATGGTCCGCCAGGGCTACGTCCTCAACTGAGTCCCGTGGAAAGCCTAATTCTGCCCTGACGAATCAGGTCAGCCATTCTCCCAGAGCCAAAGGCTAAGCCTAGGTTACGTGATCAGACTCTGGACACCGGAGGACTGAACCCAGGTCCTCCTGTGGATGGGAAAGTCAGTCTGTAGGAAGGACTCAGCCTCTCAGGCAGAAACTGACCCTTTCCTTCTGTGCTATTCAGTACCTTCAGATATATAGAAACCAGCATGCTCCCCTGAGGGCATTCCAC
The DNA here is from genome assembly GCF_964662115.1 of Mustela nivalis. Lineage (NCBI taxonomy): Eukaryota > Metazoa > Chordata > Mammalia > Carnivora > Mustelidae > Mustela > Mustela nivalis. The sequence goes on along the minus strand of NW_028135996.1, from coordinate 288,356 downwards.
CCTCTTGGCCTGTCCCGTCCAAAATTCCATCGCCTGAGGATTCTGCTGAGTCCCACCCTCAACTCAGCCCTTGGTGTGCCAGTATTGTGTGGCCAGTTCCGACATGCCTTGTTCCTAAAACATAACCCTAACCCTTACTCTAACCCTCACCTAAACATAACCCTAACCCTAACCCTAACCCTAACCGTAACCCTATACCTCACGTGAATCCGTGGTCGGCTGCTCAGCCTTCCAACCTCAGAGGCCTGGTTCCCAAAATCTCCCGATGGAAGAACCCTGAGCGACACTGCAGAATTGCACTTGAGCACTATATAAAACATGCCTGAATATATTTATTTATTTATTTATAATGATTTTATTTATTTGTTGGACAGACTGAGATCACAAGTAGGCTGTGTTTTTGTCTGAAGGAAGGGGGAATAAGGCTCCCTGCAGTGGGGAGGGCCCCGTGTCAAACTAGATTCCTCTTCCCTGGGATCTTGACCTGGGCCGAGGCAAGAGGTCACATCCAATGAGGTACACAGGTGTTCTGGAAAGCATACCCTATAGCAATGACCTTCAGCCTTAGCATAATGCGAAGCCCAAGTCATGTGCTCAGTCTTCTGTCCTCAAAGGCCTGGTTCCAAAACTCTCCCCATGGGGGAACCCTGAGCTGCCCCGCACAAATGACCTAGATTCCAATAGGAAATCATGCCCTCTCTTTTATATATTTGTTATTTATGTATTTATTTATTTATTGCCTCAAGATTTTACTTTTTCACTTTGCAGGGAGCGAAAAGATGTAGGCAGTATTGCACACCCAGAGAAGGGAAAGAAGGCTCCCTGCTGAGGAGACAGCCCGATGTGGGGCTCCATCCCAGGACTCTGGGATCATGTCCTGAGCTGAAGGCAGTGGCCTAACCCACTGACTCACCCAGGTGTTACCAACAGCATTCACTTGTGAAATAACCTTCACGGTAATCCTGATGCAAAGCCCCTGTCCCATGCTCAGGCTTCTGTCCTCAGTAGCCTGGTCCATGAACTCTGCAGATGCGGGAACCCTGAGGTGCACCGCACAATGTCCATAGATCCCAATGGGAACGTTTGCCCTTTAGAAATGAGCTGAATCCGTAGAACAGGTGAAATCTGCATGCACCGCTTGGGACACAGCCCCAAGGAGTGCCCACCTGAAGGGGGAACCAGGAGTTTGATGATCCCTCAGCAAGGGCCGGTAGGGCCTCCCATGTGCATCGGCCTAACCCTAACCCGAGGGTGCTTCTTCAGACTTCTATCCCCGGTTGCCAGCACTGGTAGCCCTCTAGGTAGGGGATTCCTTCTTCACATCGCAGGCCCCTGGGTGCCGCCCACTAGGCAAATGGGAAGTTTAGCCCTGTGGAAGACCCTAGGGGAGGGAGAAATCTGCCTGTCCGATCATTCTACCAACACCTTCCTAGGACTCCCACACCACAACCGGGAATAGGATGGTCCGCCAGGGCTACGTCCTCAACTGAGTCCTGTGGAAAGCCTAATTCTGCCCTGACAAATCAGGTCAGCCATTCTCCCAGAGCCAAAGGCTAAGCCTAGGTTACGTGATCAGACTCTGGACACCGGAAAACTGAACCCAGGTCCTCCTGTGGATGGGAAAGTCAGTCTGTAGGAAGGACTCAGCCTCTCAGGCAGAAACTGACCCTTTCTTTCTGTGCTATCCAGTACCTTCAGATATATAGAAACCAGCATGCTCCCCTGAGGGCATTCCACCCTCTTGGCCTGTCCCGTCCAAAATTCCATCGCCTGAGGATTCTGCTGAGTCCAACCCTCAACTCAGCCCTTGGTGTGCCAGTATTGTGTGGCCAGTTCCGAAATGTCTTGTTCCTAATATATAACCCAAACCCTTACTCTAACCCTCACCTAAACATAACCCTAACCCTAACACTAACCCTAACCCTAACCCTATACCTCACATGAATCCGTGGTCGGCTGCTCAGCCTTCCAACCTCAGAGGCCTGGTTCCCAAAATCTCCCGATGGAAGAACCCTGAGCCACACTGCAGAATTGCACTTGATCACTATATAAAACATGCCTGAATATGTATTTTTTTTAATAATGATTTCATTTATTTGTTGGACAGTCTGAGATCACAAGTAGGCTGTGTTTTTGTGGGAAGGAAGGGGGAATAAGGCTCCCTGCAGTGGGGAGGGCCCCGTGTCAAACTAGATTCCTCTTCCCTGGGATCTTGACCTGGGCCGAGGCAAGAGGTCACATCCAATGAGGTACACAGGTGTTCTGGAAAGCATACCCTATAGCAATGACCTTCAGCCTTAGCATAATGCGAAGCCCAAGTCATGTGCTCAGTCTTCTGTCCTCAAAGGCCTGGTTCCCAAACTCTCCCCATGGGGGAACCCTGAGCTGCCCCGCACAAATGACCTAGATTCAAATAGGAAATCATGCCCTCTCTTTTATATATTTATTATTTATGTATTTATTTATTTATTGCCTCACGATTTTACTTTTTCACTTTGCAGGGAGCGAAAAGATGTAGGCAGTATTGCACACCCAGAGAAGGGAAAGAAGGCTCCCTGCTGAGGAGACAGCCCGATGTGGGGCTCCATCCCAGGACTCTGGGATCATGTCCTGAGCTGAAGGCAGTGGCCTAACCCACTGACTCACCCAGGTGTTACCAACCGCATTCACTTGTGAAATAACCTTCACGGTAATCCTGATGCAAAGCCCCTGTCCCATGCTCAGGCTTCTGTCCTCAGTAGCCTGGTCCATGTACTCTGCAGATGCGGGAACCCTGAGGTGCACCGCACAATGTCCATAGATCCCAATGGGAACGTTTGCCCTTTAGAAATGAGCTGAATCCGTAGAACAGGTGAAATCTGCATGCACCCCTTCGGACACAGCTCCAAGGAGTGCCCACTGAAGCGGGAACCAGGAGTTTGATGATCCCTCAGCAAGGGCCGGTAGGGCCTCCCATGTGCATCGGCCTAACCCTAACCCGAGGCTGCCTCTGCAGACTTCTATCCCCGGTTGCCAGCACTGGTAGCCCTCTAGGTAGGGGATTCCTTCTTCACATCGCAGGCCCCTGGGTGCCGCCCACTAGGCAAATGGGAAGTTTAGCCCTGTGGAAGACCCTAGGGGAGGGAGAAATCTGCCTGTCCGATCATTCTACCAACACCTTCCTAGGACTCCCACACCACAATCCGGGAATAGAATGGTCCGCCAGGGAACGTCCTCAACTGAGTCCTGTGGAAAGCCTAATTCTGCCCTGACAAATCAGGTCAGCCATTCTCCCAGAGCCAAAGGCTAATCCTACGTTACGTGATCAGACTCTGGACACCGTAAAACTGAACCCAGGTCCTCCTGTGGATGGGAAAGTCAGTCTGGAGGAAGGACTCAGCCTCTCAGGCAGAAACTGACCCTTTCCTTCTGTGCTATCCAGTACCTTCAGATATATAGAAACCAGCATGCTCCCCTGAGGTCATTCGACCCTCTTGGCCTGTCCCGTCCAAAATTCCATCGCCTGAGGATTCTGCTGAGTCCCACCCTCAACTCAGCCCTTGGTGTGCCAGTATTGTGTGGCTAGTTCCGAAATGCCTTGTTCCTAAGACATAACCATAACCCTTACTCTAACCCTCACCTAAACATAATCCTAACCCTAACCCTAACTCTAACCCTATACCTCACATGAAGCGTCGTCGGCTGCTCAGTCTTCCAAACTCAGAGGCCTGGTTCCCAAAATCTCCCGATGGAAGAACCCTGAGCCACACTGCAGAATTGCACTTGAGCACTATATAAACATGCCTGAATATATTTATTTATTTTTTTATAATGATTTTATTTATTTGTTGGACAGACTGAGATCACAAGTAGGCTGTGTTTTTGTCTGAAGGAAGGGGGATTAAGGCTTCCTGCAGTGGGCAGGGCCCCGTGTCAAACTAGATTCCTCTTCCCTGGGATCTTGACCTGGGCCGAGGCAAGAGGTCACATCCAATGAGGTACACAGGTGTTCTGGAAAGCATACCCTATAGCAATGACCTTCAGCCTTAGCATAATGCGAAGCCCAAGTCATGTGCTCACTCTTCTGTCCTCAAAGGCCTGGTTCCCAAACTCTCCCCATGGGGGAACCCTGAGCTGCCCCGCACAAATGACCTAGATTCCAATAGGAAATCATGCCCTCTCTTTTATATATTTATTATTTATGTATTTATTTATTTATTGCCTCAAGATTTTACTTTTTCACTTTGCAGGAAGCGAAAAGATGTAGGCAGTGTTGCACGCCCAGAGAAGGGAAAGAAGGCTCCCTGCTGAGGAGACAGCCCGATGTGGGGCTCCATCCCAGGACTCTGGGATCATGTCCTGAGCTGAAGGCAATGGCCTAACCCACTGACTCACCCAGGTGTTACCAATAGCATTCACTTGTGAAATAACCTTCACGGTAATCCTGATGCAAAGCCCCTGTCCCATGCTCAGGCTTCTGTCCTCAGTAGCCTGGTCCATGAACTCTGCAGATGCGGGAACCCTGAGGTGCACCGCACAATGTCCATAGATCCGAATGGGAACGTTTGCCCTTTAGAAAAGAGCTGAATCCGTAGAACAGGTGAAATCTGCATGCACCCCTTGGGACACAGCTCCAAGGAGCGCCCACCTGAAGCGGGAACCAGGAGTTTGATGATCCCTCAGCAAGGGCCGGTAGGGCCTCCCATGTGCATCGGCCTAACCCTAACCCGAGGGTGCTTCTTCAGACTTCTATCCCCGGTTGCCTGGCCTGGTAGCCCTCTAGGTAGGGGATTCCTTCTTCACATCGCAGGCCTCTGGGTGCCGCCCACTAGGCAAATGGGAAGTTTAGCCCTGTGGAAGACCCTCGGGGAGGGAGAAATCTGCCTGTCCGATCATTCTACCAACACCTTCCTAGGACCCCCACACCACAATCCGGGAATAGGATGGTCCGCCAGGGCTACCTCCTCAACTGAGTCCCGTGGAAAGCCTAATTCTGCCTTGACGAATCAGGTCAGCCATTCTCCCAGAGCCAAAGGCTAAGCCTAGGTTACGTGATCAGACTCTGGACACCGGAGGACTGAACCCAGGTCCTCCTGTGGATGGGAAAGTCAGTCTGTAGGAAGGACTCAGCCTCTCAGGCAGAAACTGACCCTTTCCTTCTGTGCTATCCAGTACCTTCAGATATATAGAAACCAGCATGCTCCCCTTAGGGCATTCCACCCTCTTGGCCTGTCCCGTCCAAAATTCCATCGCCTGAGGATTCTGCTGAGTCCCACCCTCAACTCAGCCCTTGGTGTGCCAGTATTGTGTGGCCAGTTCCGACATGCCTTGTTCCTAAAACATAACCCTAACCCTTACTCTAACCCTCACCTAAACATAACCCTAACCCTAACCCTAACCCTAACCGTAACCCTATACCTCATATGAAGCCGTGGTCGGCTGCTCAGCCTTCCAACTTCAGAGGCCTGGTTCCCAAAATCTCCCGATGGAAGAACCCTGAGCCACACTGCAGAATTGCACTTGATCACTATATAAAACATGCCTGAATATATTTATTTATTCATTTATAATGATTTTATTTATTTGTTGGACAGACTGAGATCACAAGTAGGCTGTGTTTTTGTCCGAAGGAAGGGGGAATAAGGCTCCCTGCAGTGGGGAGGGCCCCGTGTCAAACTAGATTCCTCTTCCCTGGGATCTTGACCTGGGCCGAGGCAAGAGGTCACATCCAATGAGGTACACAGGTGTTCTGGAAAGCATACCCTATAGCAATGACCTTCAGCCTTAGCATAATGCGAAGCCCAAGTCATGTGCTCAGTCTTCTGTCCTCAAAGGCCTGGTTCCCAAACTCTCCCCATGGGGGAACCCTGAGCTGCCCCGCACAAATGACCTAGATTCCAATAGGAAATCATGCCCTCTCTTTTATATATTTATTATTTATGTATTTATTTATTTATTGCCTCAAGATTTTACTTTTTCACTTTGCAGGGAGCGAAAAGATGTAGGCAGTATTGCACACCCAGAGAAGGGAAAGAAGGCTCCCTGCTGAGGAGACAGCCCGATGTGGGGCTCCATCCCAGGACTCTGGGATCATGTCCTGAGCTGAAGGCAGTGGCCTAACCCACTGACTCACCCAGGTGTTACCAACAGCATTCACTTGTGAAATAACCTTCACGGTAATCCTGATGCAAAGCCCCTGTCCCATGCTCAGGCTTCTGTCCTCAGTAGCCTGGTCCATGAACTCTGCAGATGCGGGAACCCTGAGGTGCACCGCACAATGTCCATAGATCCCAATGGGAACGTTTGCCCTTTAGAAATGAGCTGAATCCGTAGAACAGGTGAAATCTGCATGCACCCCTTGGGACACAGCTCCAAGGAGCGCCCACCTGAAGCGGGAACCAGGAGTTTGATGATCCCTCAGCAAGGGCCGGTAGGGCCTCCCATGTGCATCGGCCTAACCCTAACCCGAGGGTGCTTCTTCAGACTTCTATCCCCGGTTGCCTGCCCTGGTAGCCCTCTAGGTAGGGGATTCCTTCTTCATATCGCAGGCCTCTGGGTGCCGCCCTCTAGGCAAATGGGAAGTTTAGCCCTGTGGAAGACCCTCGGGGAGGGAGAAATCTGCCTGTCCGATCATTCTACCAACACCTTCCTAGGACCCCCACACCACAATCCGGGAATAGGATGGTCCGCCAGGGCTACGTCCTCAACTGAGTCCCGTGGAAAGCCTAATTCTGCCCTGACGAATCAGGTCAGCCATTCTCCCAGAGCCAAAGGCTAAGCCTAGGTTACGTGATCAGACTCTGGACACCGGAGGACTGAACCCAGGTCCTCCTGTGGATGGGAAAGTCAGTCTGTAGGAAGGACTCAGCCTCTCAGGCAGAAACTGACCCTTTCCTTCTGTGCTATCCAGTACCTTCAGATATATAGAAACCAGCATGCTCCCCTGAGGGCATTCCACCCTCTTGGCCTGTCCCGTCCATAATTCCATCGCCTGAGGATTCTGCTGAGTCCCACTCTCAATTCAGCCCTTGGTGTGCCAGTATTGTGTGGCCAGTTCCGACATGCCTTGTTCCTAAAACATAACCCTAACCCTTACTCTAACCCTCACCTAAACATAACCCTAACCCTAACACTAACCCTAACCCTAACCCTATACCTCACATGAAGCCGTGGTCGGCTGCTCAGCCTTCCAACCTCAGAGGCCTGGTTCCCAAAATCTCCCGATGGAAGAACCCTGAGCCACACTACAGAATTGCACTTGATCACTATATAAAACATGCCTGAATATATTTATTTATTCATTTATAATGATTTTATTTATTTGTTGGACAGACTGAGATCACAAGTAGGCTGTGTTTTTGTCCGAAGGAAGGGGGAATAAGGCTCCCTGCAGTGGGGAGGGCCCCGTGTTAAACTAGATTCCTCTTCCCTGGGATCTTGACCTGGGCCGAGGCAAGAGGTCACATCCAATGAGGTACACAGGTGTTCTGGAAAGCATACCCTATAGCAATGACCTTCAGCCTTAGCATAATGCGAAGCCCAAGTCATGTGCTCACTCTTCTGTCCTCAAAGGCCTGGTTCCCAAACTCTCCCCATGGGGGAACCCTGAGCTGCCCCGCACAAATGACCTAGATTCCAATAGGAAATCATGCCCTCTCTTTTATATATTTATTATTTATGTATTTATTTATTTATTGCCTCAAGATTTTACTTTTTCACTTTGCAGGGAGCGAAAAGATGTAGGCAGTATTGCACACCCAGAGAAGGGAAAGAAGGCTCCCTGCTGAGGAGACAGCCCGATGTGGGGCTCCATCCCAGGACTCTGGGATCATGTCCTGAGCTGAAGGCAGTGGCCTAACCCACTGACTCACCCAGGTGTTACCAACAGCATTCACTTGTGAAATAACCTTCACGGTAATCCTGATGCAAAGCCCCTGTCCCATGCTCAGGCTTCTGTCCTCAGTAGCCTGGTCCATGAACTCTGCAGATGCGGGAACCCTGAGGTGCACCGCACAATGTCCATAGATCCCAATGGGAACGTTTGTCCTTTAGAAATGAGCTGAATCCGTAGAACAGGTGAAATCTGCATGCACCCCTTGGGACACAGCTCCAAGGAGCGCCCACCTGAAGCGGGAACCAGGAGTTTGATGATCCCTCAGCAAGGGCCGGTAGGGTCTCCCATGTGCATCGGCCTAACCCTAACCCGAGGGTGCTTCTTCAGACTTCTATCCCCGGTTGCCTGCCCTGGTAGCCCTCTAGGTAGGGGATTCCTTCTTCACATCGGAGGCCTCTGGGTGCCGCCCACTAGGCAAATGGGAAGTTTAGCCCTGTGGAAGACCCTCGGGGAGGGAGAAATCTGCCTGTCCGATCATTCTACCAACACCTTCCTAGGACTCCCACACCACAATCCGGGAATAGGATGTTCCGCCAGGGATACGTCCTCAACTGAGTCCCGTGGAAAGCCTAATTCTGCCCTGAGGAATCAGGTCAGCCATTCTCCCAGAGCCAAAGGCTAAGCCTAGGTTACGTGATCAGACTCTGGACACCGGAGGACTGAACCCATGTCCTCCTGTGGATGGGAAAGTCAGTCTGTAGGAAGGACTCAGCCTCTCAGGCAGAAACTGACCCTTTCCTTCTGTGCTATCCAGTACCTTCAGATATATAGAAACCAGCATGCTCCCCTGAGGGCATTCCACCCTCTTGGCCTGTCCCGTCCAAAATTCCATCGCCTGAGGATTCTGCTGAGTCCCACCCTCAACTCAGCCCTTGGTGTGCCAGTATTGTGTGGCCAGTTCCGACATGCCTTGTTCCTAAAACATAACCCTAACCCTTACTCTAACCCTCACCTAAACATAACCCTAACCCTAACCCTAACCCTAACCCGAACCGTAACCCTATACCTCACATGAAGCCGTGGTCGGCTGCTCAGCCTTCCAACCTCAGAGGCCTGGTTCCCAAAATCTCCCGATGGAAGAACCCTGAGCCACACTGCAGAATTGCACTTGATCACTATATAAAACATGCCTGAATATATTTATTTATTTATTTATAATGATTTTATTTATTTGTTGGACAGACTGAGATCACAAGTAGGCTGTGTTTTTGTCTGAAGGAAGGGGGAATAAGGCTCCCTGCAGTGGGGAGGGCCCCGTGTCAAACTAGATTCCTCTTCCCTGGGATCTTGACCTGGGCCGAGGCAAGAGGTCACATCGAATGAGGTACACAGGTGTTCTGGAAAGCATACCCTATAGCAATGACCTTCAGCCTTAGCATAATGCGAAGCCCAAGTCATGTGCTCAGTCTTCTGTCCTCAAAGGCCTGGTTCCCAAACTCTCCCCATGGGGGAACCCTGAGCTGCCCCGCACAAATGACCTAGATTCCAATAGGAAATCATGCCCTCTCTTTTATATATTTATTATTTATGTATTTATTTATTTATTACCTCAAGATTTTACTTTTTCACTTTGCAGGGCGCGAAAAGATGTAGGCAGTGTTGCACGCCCAGAGAAGGGAAAGAAGGCTCCCTGATGAGGAGACAGCCCGATGTGGGGCTCCATCCCAGGACTCTGGGATCATGTCCTGAGCTGAAGGCAGTGGCCTAACCCACTGACTCACCCAGGTGTTACCAACAGCATTCACTTGTGAAATAACCTTCACGGTAATCCTGATGCAAATCCCCTGTCCCATGCTCAGGCTTCTGTCCTCAGTAGCCTGGTCCATGAACTCTGCAGATGCGGGAACACTGAGGTGTACCGCACAATGTCCATAGATCCCAATGGGAACGTTTGCCATTTAGAAATGAGCTGAATCCGTAGAACAGGTGAAATCTGCATGCACCCCTTGGGACACAGCTCCAAGGAGTGCCCACCTGAAGCGGGAACCAGGAGTTTGATGATCCCTCAGCAAGGGCCGGTAGGGCCTCCCATGTGCATCGGCCTAACCCTAACCCGAGGATGCTTCTTTAGACTTCTATCCCTGGTTGCCTGCCCTGGTAGCCCTCTAGGTAGGGGATTCCTTCTTCACATCGCAGGCTTCTGGGTGCCGCCCACTATGATAATGGGAAATTTAGCCCTGTGGAAGACCTCGGGGTGGGAGAAATCTGCCTGTCCGATCATTCTACCAACACCTTCCTAGGACCCCCACACCACAATCCGGGAATAGGATGGTCCGCCAGGGCTACGTCCTCAACTGAGTCCCGTGGAAAGCCTAATTCTGCCCTGACAAATCAGGTCAGCCATTCTCCCAGAGCCAAAGGCTAAGCCTAGGTTACGTGATCAGACTCTGGACACCGGAGGACTGAACCCAGGTCCTCCTGTGGATGGGAAAGTCAGTCTGTAGGAAGGACTCAGCCTCTCAGGCAGAAACTGAACCTTTCCTTCTGTGCTATCCAGTACCTTCAGATATATAGAAACCAGCATGCTCCGCTGAGGGCATTCCACCCTCTTGGCCTGTCCCGTCCAAAATTCCATCGCCTGAGGATTCTGCTGAGTCCCACCCTCAACTCAGCCCGTGGTGTGCCAGTATTGTGTGGCCAGTTCCGACATGCCTTGTTCCTAAAACATAACCCTAACCCTTACTCTAACCCTCACCTAAACATAACCCTAACCCTAACCCTAACCCTAACCCTAACCCTAACCCTAACCGTATACCTCACATGAAGCCGTGGTCGGCTACTCAGCCTTCCAACCTCAGAGGCCTGGTTCCCAAAATCTCCCGATGGAAGAACCCTGAGCCACACTGCAGAATTGCACTTGATCACTATATAAAACATGCCTGAATATATTTATTTATTTATTTATAATGATTTTATTTATTTGTTGGACAGACTGAGATCACAAGTAGGCTGTGTTTTTGTCCGAAGGAAGGGGGAATAAGGCTCCCTGCAGTGGGGAGGGCCCCGTGTCAAACTAGATTCCTCTTCCCTGGGATCTTGACCTGGGCCGAGGCAAGAGGTCACATCCAATGAGGTACACAGGTGTTCTGGAAAGCATACCCAATAGCAATGACCTTCAGCCTTAGCATAATGCGAAGCCCAAGTCATGTGCTCAGTCTTCTGTCCTCAAAGGCCTGGTTCCCAATCTCTCCCCATGGGGGAACCCTGAGCTGCCCCGCACAAATGACCTAGATTCCAATAGGAAATCATGCCCTCCCTTTTATATATTTATTATTTATGTATTTATTTATTTATTGCCTCAAGATTTTACTTTTTCACTTTTCAGGGAGCGAAAAGATGTAGGCAGTATTGCACACCCAGAGAAGGGAAAGAAGGCTCCCTGCTGAGGAGACAGCCCGATGTGGGGCTCCATCCCAGGACTCTGGGATCATGTCCTGAGCTGAAGGCAGTGACCTAACCCACTGACTCACCCAGGTGTTACCAACAGCATTCACTTGTGAAATAACCTTCACGGTAATCCTGATGCAAAGCCCCTGTCCCATGCTCAGGCTTCTGTCCTCAGTAGCCTGGTCCATGAACTCTGCAGATGCGGGAACCCTGAGGTGCACCGCACAATGTCCATAGATCCCAATGGGAACGTTTGCCCTTTAGAAATGAGCTGAATCCGTAGAACAGGTGAAATCTGCATGCACCCCTTGGGACACAGCTCCAAGGAGTGCCCACCTGAAGCGGGAACCAGGAGTTTGATGATCCCTCAGCAAGGGCCGGTAGGGCCTCCCATGTGCTTCGGCCTAACCCTAACCCGAGGGTGCTTCTTCAGACTTCTATCCCCGGTTGCCAGCACTGGTAGCCCTCTAGGTAGGGGATTCCTTCTTCACATCGCAGGCCCCTGGGTGCCGCCCACTAGGCAAATGGGAAGTTTAGCCCTGTGGAAGACCCTAGGGGAGGGAGAAATCTGCCTGTCCGATCATTCTACCAACACCTTCCTAGGACTCCCACACCACAATCCGGGAATAGGATGGTTCGCCAGGGCTACGTCCTCAACTGAGTCCTGTGGAAAGCCTTATTTTGCCCTGACAAATCAGGTCAGCCATTCTCCCAGAGCCAAAGGCTAAGCCTAGGTTACGTGATCTGACTCTGGACACCGGAAAACTGAACCCAGGTCCTCCTGTGGATGGGAAAGTCAGTCTGTAGGAAGGACTCAGCCTCTCAGGCAGAAACTGACCCTTTCCTTCTGTGCTATCCAGTACCTTCAGATATATAGAAACCAGCATGCTCCCCTGAGGGCATTCCACCCTCTTGGCCTGTCCCGTCCAAAATTCCATCGCCTGAGGATTCTGCTGAGTCCCACCCTCAACTCAGCCCTTGGTGTGCCAGTATTGTGTGGCCAGTTCCGAAATGCCTTGTTCCTAATATAAACCCAAACCCTTACTCTAACCCTCACCTAAACATAACCCTAACCCTAACACTAACCCTAACCCTAACCCTATACCTCACATGAAGCCGTGGTCGGCTGCTCAGCCTTCCAACCTCAGAGGCCTGGTTCCCAAAATCTCCCGATGGAAGAACCCTGAGCCACACTGCAGAATTGCACTTGATCACTATATAAAACATGCCTGAATATATTTATTTATTTATTTATAATGATTTTATTTATTTGTTGGACAGACTGAGATCACAAGTAGGCTGTGTTTTTGTCTGAAGGAAGGGGGAATAAGGCTCCCTGCAGTGGGGAGGGCCCCGTGTCAAACTAGATTCCTCTTCCCTGGGATCTTGACCTGGGCCGAGGCAAGAGGTCACATCCAATGAGGTACACAGGTGTTCTGGAAAGCATACCCTATAGCAATGACCTTCAGCCTTAGCATAATGCGAAGCCCAAGTCATGTGCTCAGTCTTCTGTCCTCAAGACCTGGTTCCCAAACTCTCCCCATGGGGGAACCCTGAGCTGCCCCGCACAAATGACCTAGATTCCAATAGGAAATCATGCCCTCTCTTTTATATATTTATTATTTATGTATTTATTTATTTATTACCTCAAGATTTTACCTTTTCACTTTGCAGGGCGCGAAAAGATGTAGGCAGTGTTGCACGCCCAGAGAAGGGAAAGAAGGCTCCCTGATGAGGAGACAGCCCGATGTGGGGCTCCATCCCAGGACTCTGGGATCATGTCCTGAGCTGAAGGCAGTGGCCTAACCCACTGACTCACCCAGGTGTTACCAACAGCATTCACTTGTGAAATAACCTTCACGGTAATCCTGATGCAAAGCCCCTGTCCCATGCTCAGGCTTCTGTCCTCAGTAGCCTGGTCCATGAACTCTGCAGATGCGGGAACCCTGAGGTGTACCGCACAATGTCCATAGATCCCAATGGGAACGTTTGCCCTTTAGAAATGAGCTGAATCCGTAGAACAGGTGAAATCTGCATGCACCCCTTGGGACACAGCTCCAAGGAGTGCCCACCTGAAGCGGGAACCAGGAGTTTGATGATCCCTCAGCAAGGGCCGGTAGGGCCTCCCATGTGCATCGGCCTAACCCTAACCCGAGGATGCTTCTTTAGACTTCTATCCCTGGTTGCCTGCCCTGGTAGCCCTCTAGGTAGGGGATTCCTTCTTCACATCGCAGGCTTCTGGGTGCCGCCCACTATGATAATGGGAAATTTAGCCCTGTGGAAGACCTCGGGGTGGGAGAAATCTGCCTGTCCGATCATTCTACCAACACCTTCCTAGGACCCCCACACCACAATCCGGGAATAGGATGGTCCGCCAGGGCTACGTCCTCAACTGAGTCCCGTGGAAAGCCTAATTCTGCCCTGACAAATCAGGTCAGCCATTCTCCCAGAGCCAAAGGCTTAGCCTAGGTTACGGGATCAGACTCTGGACACCGGAGGACTGAACCCAGGTCCTCCTGTGGATGGGAAAGTCAGTCTGTAGGAAGGACTCAGCCTCTCAGGCACAAACTGACCCTAGCCTTCTGTGCTATCCAGTACCTTCAGATATACAGAAACCAGCATGCTACCCTGAGGGCATTCCACCCTCTTGGCCTGTCCCGTCCAAAATTCCATCGCCTGAGGATTCTACTGAGTCCCACCCTCAACTCAGCCCTTGGTGTGCCAGTATTGTGTGGCCAGTTCCGACATGCCTTGTTCCTAAGACATAACCCTAACCCTTACGCTAACCCTCACCTAAACATAACCCTAACCCTAACCCTAACCCTAACCCTAACCCTAACCGTATACCTCACATGAAGCCGTGGTCGGCTGCTCAGCCTTCCAACCTCAGAGGCCTGGTTCCCAAAATCTCCCGATGGAAGAACCCTGAGCCACACTGCAGAATTGCACTTGATCACTATATAAAAAATGCCTGAATATATATATTTATTTATTTATAATGATTTTAATTATTTGTTGGACAGACTGAGATCACAAGTAGGCTGTGTTTTTGTCCGAAGGAAGGGGGAATAAGGCTCCCTGCAGTGGGGAGGGCCCCGTGTCAAACTAGATTCCTCTTCCCTGGGATCTTGACCTGGGCCGAAGCAAGAGGTCACATCCAATGAGGTACACAGGTGTTCTGGAAAGCATACCCTATAGCAATGACCTTCAGCCTTAGCATAATGCGAAGCCCAAGTCATGTGCTCAGTCTTCTGTCCTCAAAGGCCTCGTTCCCAAACTCTCCCCATGGGGGAACCCTGAGCTGCCCCGCACAAATGACCTAGATTCCAATAGGAAATCATGCCCTCTCTTTTATATATTTATTATTTATGTATTTATTTATTTATTGCCTCAAGATTTTACTTTTTCACTTTTCAGGGAGCGAAAAGATGTAGGCAGTATTGCACACCCAGAGAAGGGAAAGAAGGCTCCCTGCTGAGGAGACAGCCCGATGTGGGGCTCCATCCTAGGACTCTGGGATCATGTCCTGAGCTGAAGGCAGTGGCCTAACCCACTGACTCACCCAGGTGTTACCAACAGCATTCACTTGTGAAATAACCTTCACGGTAATCCTGATGCAAAGCCCCTGTCCCATGCTCAGGCTTCTGTCCTCAGTAGCCTGGTCCATGAACTCTGCAGATGCGGGAACCCTGAGGTGCACCGCACAATGTCCATAGATCCCAATGGGAACGTTTGCCCTTTAGAAATGAGCTGAATCCGTAGAACAGGTGAAATCTGCATGCACCCCTTGGGACACAGCTCCAAGGAGTGCCCACCTGAAGCGGGAACCAGGAGTTTGATGATCCCTCAGCAAGGGCCGGTAGGGCCTCCCATGTGCATCGGCCTAACCCTAACCCGAGGGTGCTTCTTCAGACTTCTATCCCCGGTTGCCAGCACTGGTAGCCCTCTAGGTAGGGGATTCCTTCTTCACATCGCATGCCCCTGGGTGCCGCCCACTAGGCAAATGGGAAGTTTAGCCCTGTGGAAGACCCTAGGGGAGGGAGAAATCTGCCTGTCCGATCATTCTACCAACACCTTCCTAGGACTCCCACACCACAATCCAGGAATAGGATGGTCCGCCAGGGCTACGTCCTCAACTGAGTCCTGTGGAAAGCCTAATTCTGCCCTGACAAATCAGGTCAGCCATTCTCCCAGAGCCAAAGGCTAAGCCTAGGTTACGTGATCAGACTCTGGACACCGGAAAAATGAACCCAGGTCCTCCTGTGGATGGGAAAGTCAGTCTGTAGGAAGGACTCAGCCTCTCAGGCAGAAACTGACCCTTTCCTTCTGTGCTATCCAGTACCTTCAGATATATAGAAACCAGCATGCTCCCCTGAGGGCATTCCACCCTCTTGGCCTGTCCCGTCCAAAATTCCATCGCCTGAGGATTCTGCTGAGTCCCACCCTCAACTCAGCCCTTGGTGTGCCAGTATTGTGTGGCCAGTTCCGAAATGCCTTGTTCCTAATATATAACCCAAACCCTTACTCTAACCCTCACCTAAACATAACCCTAAGCCTAACACTAACCCTAACCCTAACCCTATACATCACATGAAGCCGTGGTCGGCTGCTCAGCCTTCCAACCTCAGAGGCCTGGTTCCCAAAATCTCCCGATGGAAGAACCCTGAGCCACACTGCAGAATTGCACTTGATCACTATATAAAACATGCCTGAATATATTTATTTATTTATTTATAATGATTTTATTTATTTGTTGGACAGACTGAGATCACAAGTAGGCTGTGTTTTTGTCTGAAGGAAGGGGGAATAAGGCTCCCTGCAGTGGGGAGGGCCCCGTGTCAAACTAGATTCCTCTTCCCTGGGATCTTGACCTGGGCCGAGGCAAGAGGTCACATCCAATGAGGTACACAGGTGTTCTGGAAAGCATACCCTATAGCAATGACCTTCAGCCTTAGCATAATGCGAAGCCCAAGTCATGTGCTCAGTCTTCTGTCCTCAAAGGCCTGGTTCCCAAACTCTCCCCATGGGGGAACCCTGAGCTGCCCCGCACAAATGACCTAGATTCCAATAGGAAATCATGCCCTCTCTTTTATATATTTATTATTTATGTATTTATTTATTTATTGCCACAAGATTTTACTTTTTCACTTTTCAGGGAGCGAAAAGATGTAGGCAGTATTGCACACCCAGAGAAGGGAAAGAAGGCTCCCTGCTGAGGAGACAGCCCGATGTGGGGCTCCATCCCAGGACTCTGGGATCATGTCCTGAGCTGAAGGCAGTGGCCTAACCCACTGACTCACCCAGGTGTTACCAACAGCATTCACTTGTGAAATAACCTTCACGGTAATCCTGATGCAAAGCCCCTGTCCCATGCTCAGGCTTCTGTCCTCAGTAGCCTGGTCCATGAACTCTGCAGATGCGGGTACCCTGAGGTGCACCACACAATGTCCATAGATCCCAATGGGAACGTTTGCCCTTTAGAAATGAGCTGAATCCGTAGAACAGGTGAAATCTGCATGCACCCCTTGGGACACAGCTCCAAGGAGTGCCCACCTGAAGCGGGAACCAGGAGTTTGATGATCCCTCAGCAAGGGCCGGTAGGGCCTCCCATGTGCATCGGCCTAACCCTAACCCGAGGATGCTTCTTTAGACTTCTATCCCTGGTTGCCTGCCCTGGTAGCCCTCTAGGTAGGGGATTCCTTCTTCACATCGCAGGCTTCTGGGTGCCGCCCACTATGATAATGGGAAATTTAGCCCTGTGGAAGACCTCGGGGTGGGAGAAATCTGCCTGTCCGATCATTCTACCAACACCTTCCTAGGACCCCCACACCACAATCCGGGAATAGGATGGTCCGCCAGGGCTACGTCCTCAACTGAGTCCCGTGGAAAGCCTAATTCTGCCCTGACAAATCAGGTCAGCCATTCTCCCAGAGCCAAAGGCTAAGCCTAGGTTACGGGATCAGACTCTGGACACCGTAGGACTGAACCCAGGACCTCCTGTGGATGGGAAAGTCAGTCTGTAGGAAGGACTCAGCCTCTCAGGCAGAAACTGACCCTTTCCTTCTGTGCTATCCAGTACCTTCAGATATATAGAAACCAGCATGCGACCCTGAGGGCATTCCACCCTCTTGGCCTGTCCCGTCCAAAATTCCATCGCCTGAGGATTCTGCTGAGTCCCACCCTCAACTCAGCCCTTGGTGTGCCAGTATTGTGTGGCCAGTTCCGACATGCCTTGTTCCTAAGACATAACCCTAACCCTTACTCTAACCCTCACCTTACATAACCCTAACCCTAACCCTAACCCTAACCCTAACCCTAACCCTAACCGTATACCTCACATGAAGCCGTGGTCGGCTGCTCAGCCTTCCAACCTCAGAGGCCTGGTTCCCAAAATCTCCCGATGGAAGAACCCTGAGCCACACTGCAGAATTGCACTTGATCACTATATAAAACATGCCTGAATATATTTATTTATTTATTTATAATGATTTTATTTATTTGTTGGACAGACTGAGATCACAAGTAGGCTGTGTTTTTGTCTGAAGGAAGGGGGAATAAGGCTCCCTGCAGTGGGGAGGGCCCCGTGTCAAACTAGATTCCTCTTCCCTGGGATCTTGACCTGGGCCGAGGCAAGAGGTCACATCCAATGAGGTACACAGGTGTTCTGGAAAGCATACCCTATAGCAATGACCTTCAGCCTTAGCATAATGCGAAGCCCAAGTCATGTGCTCAGTCTTCTGTCCTCAAAGGCCTGGTTCCCAATCTCTCCCCATGGGGGAACCCTGAGCTGCCCCGCACAAATGACCTAGATTCCAATAGGAAATCATGCCCTCTCTTTTATATATTTATTATTTATGTATTTATTTATTTATTGCCTCAAGATGTTACTTTTTCAATTTGCAGGGAGCGAAAAGATGTAGGCAGTATTGCACACCCAGAGAAGGGAAAGAAGGCTCCCTGCTGAGGAGACAGCCCGATGTGGGGCTCCATCCCAGGACTCTGGGATCATGTCCTGAGCTGAAGGCAGTGGCCTAACCCACTGACTCACCCAGGTGTTACCAACAGCATTCACTTGTGAAATAACCTTCACGGTAATCCTGATGCAAAGCCCCTGTCCCATGCTCAGGCTTCTGTCCTCAGTAGCCTGGTCCATGAACTCTGCAGATGCGGGAACCCTGAGGTGCACCGCACAAGGTCCATAGATCCCAATTAGAACGTTTGCCCTTTAGAAATGAGCTGAATCCGTAGAACAGGTGAAATCTGCATGCACCCCTTGGGACACAGAACCAAGGAGTGCCCATCTGAAGCGGGAACCAGGAGTTCGATGATCCCTCAGCAAGGGCCGGTAGGGCCTCCCATGTGCATCGGCCTAACCCTAACCCGAGGGTGCTTCTTCAGACTTCTATCCCCGGTTGCCAGCACTGGTAGCCCTCTAGGTAGGGGATTCCTTCTTCACATCGCAGGCCCCTGGGTGCCGCCCACTAGGCAAATGGGAAGTTTAGCCCTGTGGAAGACCCTAGGGGAGTGAGAAATCTGCCTGTCCGATCATTCTACCAACACCTTCCTAGGACTCCCACACCACAATCCGGGAATAGGATGGTCCGCCAGGGCTACGTCCTCAACTGAGTCCTGTGGAAAGCCTAATTCTGCCCTGACAAATCAGGTCAGCCATTCTCCCAGAGCCAAAGGCTAAGCCTAGGTTACGTGATCAGACACTGGACACCGGAAAACTGAACCCAGGTCCTCCTGTGGATGGGAAAGTCAGTCTGTAGGAAGGACACAGCCTCTCAGGCAGAAACTGACCCTTTCCTTCTGTGCTATCCAGTACCTTCAGATATATAGAAACCAGCATGCTCCCCTGAGGGCATTCCACCCTCTTGGCCTGTCCCGTCCAAAATTCCATCGCCTGAGGATTCTGCTGAGTCCCACCCTCAACTCAGCCCTTGGTGTGCCAGTATTGTGTGGCCAGTTCCGAAATGCCTTGTTCCTAATATATAACCCAAACCCTTACTCTAACCCTCACCTAAACATAACCCTAACCCTAACACTAACCCTAACCCTAACCCTATACCTCACATGAAGCCGTGGTCGGCTGCTCAGCCTTCCAACCTCAGAGGCCTGGTTCCCAAAATCTCCCGATGGAAGAAACCTGAGCCACACTGCAGAATTGCACTTGATCACTATATAAAACATGCCTGAATATATTTATTTATTTATTTATAATGATTTTATTTATTTGTTGGACAGACTGAGATCACAAGTAGGCTGTGTTTTTGTCTGAAGGAAGGGGGAATAAGGCTCCCTGCAGTGGGGAGGGCCCCGTGTCAAACTAGATTCCTCTTCTCTGGGATCTTGACCTGGGCCGAGGCAAGAGGTCACATCCAATGAGGTACACAGGTGTTCTGGAAAGCATACCCTATAGCAATGACCTTCAGCCTTAGCATAATGCGAAGCCCAAATCATGTGCTCAGTCTTCTGTCCTCAAAGGCCTGGTTCCCAAACTCTCCCCATGGGGGAACCCTGATCTGCCCCGCACAAATGACCTAGATTCCAATAGGAAATCATGCCCTCTCTTTTATATATTTATTATTTATGTATTTATTTATTTATTGCCTCAAGATTTTACTTTTTCACTTTGCAGGGCGCAAAAAGATGTAGGCAGTGTTGCACGCCCAGAGAAGGGAAAGAAGGCTCCCTGATGAGGAGACAGCCCGATGTGGGGCTCCATCCCAGGACTCTGGGATCATGTCCTGAGCTGAAGGCAGTGGCCTAACCCACTGACTCACCCAGGTGTTACCAACAGCATTCACTTGTGAAATAACCTTCACGGTAATCCTGATGCAAAGCCCCTGTCCCATGCTCAGGCTTCTGTCCTCAGTAGCCTGGTCCATGAACTCTGCAGATGCAGGAACACTGAGGTGTACCGCACAATGTCCATAGATCCCAATGGGAACGTTTGCCCTTTAGAAATGAGCTGAATCCGTAGAACAGGTGAAATCTGCATGCACCCCTTGGGACACAGCTCCAAGGAGTGCCCACCTGAAGCGGAAACCAGGAGTTTGATGATCCCTCAGCAAGGGCCGGTAGGGCCTCCCATGTGCATCGGCCTAACCCTAACCCGAGGATGCTTCTTTAGACTTCTATCCCTGGTTGCCTGCCCTGGTAGCCCTCTAGGTAGGGGATTCCTTCTTCACATCGCAGGCTTCTGGGTGCCGCCCACTATGATAATGGGAAATTTAGCCCTGTGGAAGACCTCGGGGTGGGAGAAATCTGCCTGTCCGATCATTCTACCAACACCTTCCTAGGACCCCCACACCACAATCCGGGAATAGGATGGTCCGCCAGGGCTACGTCCTCAACTGAGTCCCGTGGAAAGCCTAATTCTGCCCTGACAAATCAGGTCAGCCATTCTCCCAGAGCCAAAGGCTAAGCCTAGGTTACGGGATCAGACTCTGGACACCGGAGGACTGAACCCAGGTCCTCCTGTGGATGGGAAAGTCAGTCTGTAGGAAGGACTCAGCCTCTCAGGCAGAAACTGACCCTTTCCTTCTGTGCTATCCAGTACCTTCAGATATATAGAAACCAGCATGCTCCCCTGAGGGCATTCCACCCTCTTGGCCTGTCCCGTCCAAAATTCCATCGCCTGAGGATTCTGCTGAGTCCCACCCTCAACTCAGCCCTTGGTGTGCCAGTATTGTGTGGCCAGTTCCGACATGCCTTGTTCCTAAGACATAACCCTAACCCTTACTCTAACCCTCACCTAAACATAACCCTAACCCTAACCCTAACACTAACCCTAACCCTAACCGTATACCTCACATGAAGCCGTGGTCGGCTGCTCAGCCTTCCAACCTCAGAGGCCTGGTTCCCAAAATCTCCCGATGGAAGAACCCTGAGCCACACTGCAGAATTGCACTTGATCACTATATAAAACATGCCCGAATATATTTATTTATTTATTTATAATGATTTTAATTATTTGTTGGACAGACTGAGATCACAAGTAGGCTGTGTTTTTGTCTGAAGGAAGGGGGAATAAGGCTCCCTGCAGTGGGGAGGGCCCGGTGTCAAACTAGATTCCTCTTCCCTGGGATCTTGACCTGGGCCGAGGCAAGAGGTCACATCCAATGAGGTACACAGGTGTTCTGGAAAGCATACCCTATAGCAATGACCTTCAGCCTTAGCATAATGCGAAGCCCAAGTCATGTGCTCAGTCTTCTGTCCTCAAAGGCCTGGTTCCCAATATCTCCCCATGGGGGAACCCTGAGCTGCCCCGCACAAATGACCTAGATTCCAATAGGAAATCATGCCCTCTCTGTTATATATTTATTATTTATGTATTTATTTATTTATTGCCTCAAGATTTTACTTTTTCACTTTGCAGGGAGCGAAAAGATGTAGGCAGTATTGCACACCCAGAGAAGGGAAAGAAGGCTCCCTGCTGAGGAGACAGCCCGATGTGGGGCTCCATCCCAGGACTCTGGGATCATGTCCTGAGCTGAAGGCAGTGGCCTAACCCACTGACTCACCCAGGTGTTACCAACAGCATTCACTTGTGAAATAACCTTCACGGTAATCCTGATGCAAAGCCCCTGTCCCATGCTCAGGCTTCTGTCCTCAGTAGCCTGGTCCATGAACTCTGCAGATGCGGGAACCCTGAGGTGCACCGCACAATGTCCATAGATCCCAATGGGAACGTTTGCCCTTTAGAAATGAGCTGAATCCGTAGAACAGGTGAAATCTGCATGCACCCCTTGAGACACAGCTCCAAGGAGTGCCCACCTGAAGGGGGAACCAGGAGTTTGATGATCCCTCAGCAAGGGCCGGTAGGGCCTCCCATGTGCATCGGCCTAACCCTAACCCGAGGGTGCTTCTTCAGACTTCTATCCCCGGTTGCCAGCACTGGTAGCCCTCTAGGTAGGGGATTCCTTCTTCACATCGCAGGCCCCTGGGTGCCGCCCACTAGACAAATGGGAAGTTTAGCCCTGTGAAAGACCCTAGGGGAGTGAGAAATCTGCCTGTCCGATCATTCTACCAACACCTTCCTAGGACTCCCACACCACAATCCGGGAATAGGATGGTCCGCCAGGGCTACGTCCTCAACTGAGTCCTGTGGAAAGCCTAATTCTGCCCTGACAAATCAGGTCAGCCATTCTCCCAGAGCCAAAGGCTAAGCCTAGGTTACGTGATCAGACTCTGGACACCGGAAAACTGAACCCAGGTCCTCCTGGGGATGAGAAAGTCAGTCTGTAGGAAGGACTCAGCCTCTCAGGCAGAAACTGACCCTTTCCTTCTGTGCTATCCAGTACCTTCAGATATATAGAAACCAGCATGCTCCCCTGAGGGCATTCCACCCTCTTGGCCTGTCCCGTCCAAAATTCCATTGCCTGAGGATTCTGCTGAGTCCCACCCTCAACTCAGCCCTTGGTGTGCCAGTATTGTGTGGCCAGTTCCGAAATGCCTTGTTCCTAATATATAACCCAAACCCTTACTCTAACCCTCACCTAAACATAACCCTAACCCTAACACTAACGCTAACCCTAACCCTATACCTCACATGAAGCCGTGGTCGGCTGCTCAGCCTTCCAACCTCAGAGGCCTGGTTCCCAAAATCTCCTGATGGAAGAAATCTGAGCCACACTGCAGAATTGCACTTGATCACTATATAAAACATGCCTGAATATATTTATTTATTTATTTATAATGATTTTATTTATTTGTTGGACAGACTGAGATCACAAGTAGGCTGTGTTTTTGTCTGAAGGAAAAGGGAATAAGGCTCCCTGCAGTGGGGAGGGCCCCGTGTCAAACTAGATTCCTCTTCCCTGGGATCTTGACCTGGGCCGAGGCAAGAGGTCACATCCAATGAGGTACACAGGTGTTCTGGAAAGCATACCCTATAGCAATGACCTTCAGCCTTAGCATAATGCGAAGCCCAAGTCATGTGCTCAGTCTTCTGTCCTCAAAGGCCTGGTTCCCAAACTCTCCCCATGGGGGAACCCTGATCTGCCCCGCACAAATGACCTAGATTCCAATAGGAAATCATGCCCTCTCTTTTATATATTTATTATTTATGTATTTATTTATTTATTGCCTCAAGATTTTACTTTTTCACTTTGCAGGGCGCGAAAAGATGTAGGCAGTGTTGCACGCCCAGAGAAGGGAAAGAAGGCTCCCTGATGAGGAGACAGCCCGATGTGGGGCTCCATCCCAGGACTCTGGGATCATGTCCTGAGCTGAAGGCAGTGGCCTAACCCACTGACTCATCCAGGTGTTACCAACAGCATTCACTTGTGAAATAACCTTCACGGTAATCCTGATGCAAAGCCCCTGTCCCATGCTCAGGCTTCTGTCCTCAGTAGCCTGGTCCATGAACTCTGCAGATGCAGGAACACTGAGGTGTACCGCACAATGTCCATAGATCCCAATGGGAACGTTTGCCATTTAGAAATGAGCTGAATCCGTAGAACAGGTGAAATCTGCATGCACCCCTTGGGACACAGCTCCAAGGAGTGCCCACCTGAAGCGGGAACCAGGAGTTTGATGATCCCTCAGCAAGGGCCGGTAGGGCCTCCCATGTGCATCGGCCTAACCCTAACCCGAGGATGCTTCTTTAGACTTCTATCCCTGGTTGCCTGCCCTGGTAGCCCTCTAGGTAGGGGATTCCTTCTTCACATCGCAGGCTTCTGGGTGCCGCCCACTATGATAATGGGAAATTTAGCCCTGTGGAAGACCTCGGGGTGGGAGAAATCTGCCTGTCCGATCATTCTACCAACACCTTCCTAGGACCCCCACACCACAATCCGGGAATAGGATGGTCCGCCAGGGCTACGTCCTCAACTGAGTCCCGTGGAAAGCAAAATTCTGCCCTGACAAATCAGGTCAGCCATTCTCCCAGAGCCAAAGGCTAAGCCTAGGTTACGGGATCAGACTCTGGACACCGGAGGACTGAACCCAGGTCCTCCTGTGGATGGGAAAGTCAGTCTGTAGGAAGGACTCAGCCTCTCAGGCAGAAACTGACCCTTTCCTTCTGTGCTATCCAGTACCTTCAGATATATAGAAACCAGCATGCTACCCTGAGGGCATTCCACCCTCTTGGCCTGTCCCGTCCAAAATTCCATCGCCTGAGGATTCTGCTGAGTCCCACCCTCAACTCAGCCCTTGGTGTGCCAGTATTGTGTGGCCAGTTCCGACATGCCTTGTTCCTAAGACATAACCCTAACCCTTACTCTAACCCTCACCTAAACATAACCCTAACCCTAACCCTAACCCTAACCCTAACCCTAACCCTAACCCTAACCGTATACCTCACATGAAGCCGTGGTCGGCTGCTCAGCCTTCAAACCTCAGAGGCCTGGTTCCCGAAATCTCCCGATGGAAGAACCCTGAGCCACACTGCAGAATTGCACTTGATCACTATATAAAACATGCCTGAATATATTTATTTATTTATTTATAATGATTTTATTTATTTGTTGGACAGACTGAGATCACAAGTAGGCTGTGTTTTTGTCCGAAGGAAGGGGGAATAAGGCTCCCTGCAGTGGGGAGGGCCCCGTGTCAAACTAGATTCCTCTTCCCTGGGATCTTGACCTGGGCCGAGGCAAGAGGTCACATCCAATGAGGTACACAGGTGTTCTGGAAAGCATACCCTATAGCAATGACCTTCAGCCTTAGCATAATGCGAAGCCCAAGTCATGTGCTCAGTCTTCTGTCCTCAAAGGCCTGGTTCCCAATCTCTCCCCATGGGGGAACCCTGAGCTGCCCCGCACAAATGACCTAGATTCCAATAGGAAATCATGCCCTCTCTGTTATATATTTATTATTTATGTATTTATTTATTTATTGCCTCAAGATTTTACTTTTTCACTTTGCAGGGAGCGAAAAGATGTAGGCAGTATTGCACACCCAGAGAAGGGAAAGAAGGCTCCCTGCTGAGGAGACAGCCCGATGTGGGGCTCCATCCCATGACTCTGGGATCATGTCCTGAGCTGAAGGCAGTGGCTTAACCCACTGACTCACCCAGGTGTTACCAACAGCATTCACTTGTGAAATAACCTTCACGGTAATCCTGATGCAAAGCCCCTGTCCCATGCTCAGGCTTCTGTCCTCAGTAGCCTGGTCCATGAACTCTGCAGATGCGGGAACCCTGAGGTGCACCGCACAATGTCCATAGATCCCAATGGGAACGTTTGCCCTTTAGAAATGAGCTGAATCCGTAGAACAGGTGAAATCTGCATGCACCCCTTGGGACACAGCTCCAAGGAGTGCCCACCTGAAGCGGGAAGCAGGAGTTTGATGATCCCTCAGCAAGGGCCGGTAGGGCCTCCCATGTGCATCGGCCTAACCCTAACCCGAGGGTGCTTCTTCAGACTTCTATCCCCGGTTGCCAGCACTGGTAGCCCTCTAGGTAGGGGATTCCTTCTTCACATCGCAGGCCCCTGGGTGCCGCCCACTAGACAAATGGGAAGTTTAGCCCTGTGGAAGACCCTAGGGGATTGAGAAATCTGCCTGTCCGATCATTCTACCAACACCTTCCTAGGACTCCCACACCACAATCCGGGAATAGGATGGTCCGCCAGGGCTACGTCCTCAACTGAGTCCTGTGGAAAGCCTAATTCTGCCCTGACAAATCAGGTCAGCCATTCTCCCAGAGCCAAAGGCTAAGCCTAGGTTACGTGATCAGACTCTGGACACCGGAAAACTGAACCCAGGTCCTCCTGTGGATGAGAAAGTCAGTCTGTAGGAAGGACTCAGCCTCTCAGGCAGAAACTGACCCTTTCCTTCTGTGCTATCCAGTACCTTCAGATATATAGAAACCAGCATGCTCCCCTGAGGGGATTCCACCCTCTTGGCCTGTCCCGTCCAAAATTCCATCGCCTGAGGATTCTGCTGAGTCCCACCCTCAACTCAGCCCTTGGTGTGCCAGCATTGTGTGGCCAGTTCCGAAATGCCTTGTTCCTAATATATAACCCAAACCCTTACTCTAACCCTCACCTAAACATAACCCTAACCCTAACACTAACCCTAACCCTAACCCTATACCTCACATGAAGCCGTGGTCGGCTGCTCAGCCTTCCAACATCAGAGGCCTGGTTCCCAAAATCTCCCAATGGAAGAAACCTGAGCCACACTGCAGAATTGCACTTGATCACTATATAAAACATGCCTGAATATATTTATTTATTTATTTATAATGATTTTATTTATTTGTTGGACAGACTGAGATCACAAGTAGGCTGTGTTTTTGTCTGAAGGAAGGGGGAATAAGGCTCCCTGCAGTGGGGAGGGCCCCGTGTCAAACTAGATTCCTCTTCCCTGGGATCTTGACCTGGGGCGAGGCAAGAGGTCACATCCAATGAGGTACACAGGTGTTCTGGAAAGCATACCCTATAGCAATGACCTTCAGCCTTAGCATAATGCGAAGCCCAAGTCATGTGCTCAGTCTTCTGTCCTCAAAGGCCTGGTTCCCAAACTCTCCCCATGGGGGAACCCTGATCTGCCCCGCACAAATGACCTAGATTCCAATAGGAAATCATGCCCTCTCTTTTATATATTTATTATTTATGTATTTATTTATTTATTGCCTCAAGATTTTACTTTTTCACTTTGCAGAGAGCGAAAAGATGTAGGCAGTGTTGCACGCCCAGAGAAGGGAAAGAAGGCTCCCTGATGAGGAGACAGCCCGATGTGGGGCTCCATCCCAGGACTCTGGGATCATGTCCTGAGCTGAAGGCAGTGGCCTAACCCACTGACTCACCCAGGTGTTACCAACAGCATTCACTTGTGAAATAACCTTCACGGTAATCCTGATGCAAAGCCCCTGTCCCATGCTCAGGCTTCTGTCCTCAGTAGCCTGGTCCATGAACTCTGCAGATGCGGGAACACTGAGGTGTACCGCACAATGTCCATAGATCCCAATGGGAACGTTTGCCCTTTAGAAATGAGCTGAATCCGTAGAACAGGTGAAATCTGCATGCACCCCTTGGGACACAGCTCCAAGGAGTGCCCACCTGAAGCGGGAACCAGGAGTTTGATGATCCCTCAGCAAGGGCCGGTAGGGCCTCCCATGTGCATCGGCCTAACCCTAACCCGAGGATGCTTCTTTAGACTTCTATCCCTGGTTGCCTGCCCTGGTAGCCCTCTAGGTAGGGGATTCCTTCTTCACATCGCAGGCTTCTGGGTGCCGCCCACTATGATAATGGGAAATTTAGCCCTGTGGAAGACCTCGGGGTGGGAGAAATCTGCCTGTCCGATCATTCTACCAACACCTTCCTAGGACCCCCACACCACAATCCGGGAATAGGATGGTCCGCCAGGGCTACGTCCTCAACTGAGTCCTGTGGAAAGCCTAATTCTGCCCTGACAAATCAGGTCAGCCATTCTCCCAGAGCCAAAGGCTAAGCCTAGGTTACGGGATCAGACTCTGGACACCGGAGGACTGAACCCAGGTCCTCCTGTGGATGGGAAAGTCAGTCTGTAGGAAGGACTCAGCCTCTCAGGCAGAAACTGACCCTTTCCTTCTGTGCTATCCAGTACCTTCAGATATATAGAAACCAGCATGCTCCCCTGAGGGCATTCCACCCTCTTGGCCTGTCCCGTCCAAAATTCCATCGCCTGAGGATTCTGCTGAGTCCCACCCTCAACTCAGCCCTTGGTGTGCCAGTATTGTGTGGCCAGTTCCGACATGCCTTGTTCCTAAGACATAACCCTAACCCTTACTCTAACCCTCACCTAAACATAACCCTAACCCTAAACCTAACCCTAACCCTAACCGTATACCTCACATGAAGCCGTGGTCGGCTGCTCAGCCTTCCAACCTCAGAGGCCTGGTTCCCAAAATCTCCGGATGGAAGAACCCTGAGCCACACTGCAGAATTGCACTTGATCACTATATAAAACATGCCTGAATATATTTATTTATTTATTTATAATGATTTTATTTATTTGTTGGACAGACTGAGATCACAAGTAGGCTGTGTTTTTGTCCGAAGGAAGGGGGAATAAGGCTCCCTGCAGTGGGGA
Organism: Mustela nivalis; assembly: GCF_964662115.1. Taxonomy (NCBI): domain Eukaryota; kingdom Metazoa; phylum Chordata; class Mammalia; order Carnivora; family Mustelidae; genus Mustela; species Mustela nivalis. Next base: position 260,071 of record NW_028135996.1, on the reverse strand, counting down.
GGGCCCCGTGTCAAACTAGATTCCTCTTCCCTAGGATCTTGACCTGGGCCGAGGCAAGAGGTCACATCCAATGAGGTACACAGGTGTTCTGGAAAGCATACCCTATAGCAATGACCTTCAGCCTTAGCATAATGCGAAGCCCAAGTCATGTGCTCAGTCTTCTGTCCTCAAAGGCCTGGTTCCCAAACTCTCCCCATGGGGGAACCATGAGCTGCCCCGCACAAATGACCTAGATTCCAATAGGAAATCATGCCCTCTCTTTTATATATTTATTATTTATGTATTTATTTATTTATTGCCTCAAGATTTTACTTTTTCACATTTCAGGGAGCGAAAAGATGTAGGCAGTATTGCACACCCAGAGAAGGGAAAGAAGGCTCCCTTCTGAGGAGACAACCCGATGTGGGGCTCCATCCCAGGACTCTGGGATCATGTCCTGAGCTGAAGGCAGTGGCCTAACCCACTGACTCACCCAGGTGTTACCAACAGCATTCACTTGTGAAATAACCTTCACGGTAATCCTGATGCAAAGCCCCTGTCCCATGCTCAGGCTTCTGTCCTCAGTAGCCTGGTCCATGAACTCTGCAGATGCGGGAACCCTGAGGTGCACCGCACAATGTCCATAGATCCCAATGGGAACGTTTGCCCTTTAGAAATGAGCTGAATACGTAGAACAGGTGAAATCTGCATGCACCCCTTGGGACACAGCTCCAAGGAGTGCCCACCTGAAGCGGGAACCAGGAGTTTGATGATCCCTCAGCAAGGGCCGGTAGGGCCTCCCATGTGCATCGGCCTAACCCTAACCCGAGGATGCTTCTTTAGACTTCTATCCCTGGTTGCCTGCCCTGGTAGCCCTCTAGGTAGGGGATTCCTTCTTCTCATCGCAGGCTTCTGGGTGCCGCCCACTATGATAATGGGAAATTTAGCCCTGTGGAAGACCTCGGGGTGGGAGAAATCTGCCTGTCCGATCATTCTACCAACACGTTCCTAGGACCCCCACACCACAATCCGGGAATAGGATGGTCCGCCAGGGCTACGTCCTCAACTGAGTCCCGTGGAAAGCCTAATTCTGCCCTGACAAATCAGGTCAGCCATTCTCCCAGAGCCAAAGGCTAAGCCTAGGTTACGGGATCAGACTCTGGACACCGGAGGACTGAACCCAGGTCCTCCTGTGGATGGGAAAGTCAGTCTGTAGGAAGGACTCAGCCTCTCAGGCAGAAACTGACCCTTTCCTTCTGTGCTATCCAGTACCTTCAGATATATAGAAACCAGCATGCTCCCCTGAGGGCATTCCACCCTCTTGGCCTGTCCCGTCCAAAATTCCATCGCCTGAGGATTCTGCTGAGTCCCACCCTCAACTCAGCCCTTGGTGTGCCAGTATTGTGTGGCCAGTTCCGACATGCCTTGTTCCTAAGACATAACCCTAACCCTTACTCTAACCCTCACCTAAACATAACCCTAACCCTAACCCTAACCCTAACCGTATACCTCACATGAAGCCGTGGTCGGCTGCTCAGCCTTCCAACCTCAGAGGCCTGGTTCCCAAAATCTCCGGATGGAAGAACCCTGAGCCACACTGCAGAATTGCACTTTATCACTATATAAAACATGCCTGAATATATTTATTTATTTATTTATAATGATTTTATTTATTTGTTGGACAGACTGAGATCACAAGTAGGCTGTGTTTTTGTTCGAAGGAAGGGGGAATAAGGCTCCCTGCAGTGGGGAGGGCCCCGTGTCAAACTAGATTCCTCTTCCCTGGGATCTTGACCTGGGCCGAGGCAAGAGGTCACATCCAATGAGGTACACAGGTGTTCTGGAAAGCATACCCTATAGCAATGACCTTCAGCCTTAGCATAATGCGAAGCCCAAGTCATGTGCTCAGTCTTCTGTTCTCAAAGGCCTGGTTCCCAAACTCTCCCCATGGGGGAACCCTGAGCTGCCCCGCACAAATGACCTAGATTCCAATAGGAAATCATGCCCTCTCTTTTATATATTTATTATTTATGTATTTATTTATTTATTGCCTCAAGATTTTACTTTTTCACATTTCAGGGAGCGAAAAGATGTAGGCAGTATTGCACACCCAGAGAAGGGAAAGAAGGCTCCCTGCTGAGGACACAGCCCGATGTGGGGCTCCATCCCAGGACTCTGGGATCATGTCCTGAGCTGAAGGCAGTGGCCTAACCCACTGACTCACCCAGGTGTTACCAACAGCATTCACTTGTGAAATAACCTTCACGGTAATCCTGATGCAAAGCCCCTGTCCCATGCTCAGGCTTCTGTCCTCAGTAGCCTGGTCCATGAACTCTGCAGATGCGGGAACCCTGAGGTGCACCGCACAATGTCCATAGATCCCAATGGGAACGTTTGCCCTTTAGAAATGAGCTGAATCCGTAGAACAGGTGAAATCTGCATGCACCCCTTGGGACACAGCTCCAAGGAGTGCCCACCTGAAGCGGGAACCAGGAGTTTGATGATCCCTCAGCAAGGGCCGGTAGGGCCTCCCATGTGCATCGGCCTAACCCTAACCCGAGGGTGCTTCTTCAGACTTCTATCCCCGGTTGCCAGCACTGGTAGCCCTCTAGGTAGGGGATTCCTTCTTCACATCGCAGGCCCCTGGGTGCCGCCCACTAGGCAAATGGGAAGTTTAGCCCTGTGGAAGACCCTAGGGGAGGGAGAAATCTGCCTGTCCGATCATTCTACCAACACCTTCCTAGGACTCCCACACCACAATCCGGGAATAGGATGGTCCGCCAGGGCTACGTCCTCAACTGAGTCCTGTGGAAAGCCTAATTCTGCCCTGACAAATCAGGTCAGCCATTCTCCCAGGGCCAAAGGCTAAGCCTAGGTTACGTGATCAGACTCTGGACACCGGAAAACTGAACCCAGGTCCTCCTGTGGATGGGAAAGTCAGTCTGTAGGAAGACTCAGCTTCTCAGGCAGAAACTGACCCTTTCCTTCTGTGCTATCCAGTACATTCAGATATATAGAAACCAGCATGCTCCCCTGAGGGCATTCCACCCTCTTGGCCTGTCCCGTCCAAAATTCCATCGCCTGAGGATTCTGCTGAGTCCCACCCTCAACTCAGCCCTTGGTGTGCCAGTATTGTGTGGCCAGTTCCGAAATGCCTTGTTCCTAATATATAACCCAAACCCTTACTCTAACCCTCACCTAAACATAACCCTAACCCTAACCCTAACCCTAACCCTAACCGTATACCTCACATGAAGCCGTGGTCGGCTGCTCAGCCTTCCAACCTCAGAGGCCTGGTTCCCAAATTCTCCCGATGGAAGAACCCTGAGCCACACTGCAGAATTGCAATTGATCACTATATAAAACATGCCTGAATATATTTATTTATTTTTTTATAATGATTTTATTTATTTGTTGGACAGACTGAGATCACAAGTAGGCTGTGTTTTTGTCCGAAGGAAGGGGGAATAAGGCTCCCTGCAGTGGGGAGGGCCCCGTGTCAAACTAGATTCCTCTTCCCTGGGATCTTGACCTGGGCCGAGGCAAGAGGTCACATCCAATGAGGTACACAGGTGTTCTGGAAAGCATACCCTATAGCAATGACCTTCAGCCTTAGCATAATGCGAAGCCCAAGTCATGTGCTCAGTCTTCTGTCCTCAAAGGCCTGGTTCCCAATCTCTCCCCATGGGGGAACCCTGAGCTGCCCCGCACAAATGACCTAGATTCCAATAGGAAATCATGCCCTCTCTTTTATATATTTATTATTTATGTATTTATTTATTTATTGCCTCAAGATTTTACTTTTTCACTTTTCAGGGAGCGAAAAGATGTAGGCAGTATTGCACACCCAGAGAAGGGAAAGAAGGCTCCCTGCTGAGGAGACAGCCCGATGTGGGGCTCCATCCCAGGACTCTGGGATCATGTCCTGAGCTGAAGGCAGTGGCCTAACCCACTGACTCACCCAGGTGTTACCAACAGCATTCACTTGTGAAATAACCTTCACGGTAATCCTGATGCAAAGCCCCTGTCCCATGCTCAGGCTTCTGTCCTCTGTAGCCTGGTCCATGAACTCTGCAGATGCGGGAACCCTGAGGTGCACCGCACAATGTCCATAGATCCCAATGGGAACGTTTGCCCTTTAGAAATGAGCTGAATCCGTAGAACAGGTGAAATCTGCATGCACCCCTTGGGACACAGCTCCAAGGAGTGCCCACCTGAAGCGGGAACCAGGAGTTTGAAGATCCCTCAGCAAGGGCCGGTAGGGCCTCCCATGTGCATCGGCCTAACCCTAACCCGAGGATGCTTCTTTAGACTTCTATCCCTGGTTGCCTGCCCTGGTAGCCCTCTAGGTAGGGGATTCCTTCTTCACATCGCAGGCTTCTGGGTGCCGCCCACTATGATAATGGGAAATTTAGCCCTGTGGAAGACCTCGGGGTGGGAGAAATCTGCCTGTCCGATCATTCTACCAACACGTTCCTAGGACCCCCACACCACAATCCGGGAATAGGATGGTCCGCCAGGGCTACGTCCTCAACTGAGTCCCGTGGAAAGCCTAATTCTGCCCTGACAAATCAGGTCAGCCATTCTCCCAGAGCCAAAGGCTAAGCCTAGGTTACGGGATCAGACTCTGGACACCGGAGGACTGAACCCAGGTCCTCCTGTGGATGGGAAAGTCAGTCTGTAGGAAGGACTCAGCCTCTCAGGCAGAAACTGACCCTTTCCTTCTGTGCTATCCAGTACCTTCAGATATATAGAAACCAGCATGCTCCCCTGAGGGCATTCCACCCTCTTGGCCTGTCCCGTCCAAAATTCCATCGCCTGAGGATTCTGCTGAGTCCCACCCTCAACTCAGCCCTTGGTGTGCCAGTATTGTGTGGCCAGTTCCGACATGCCTTGTTCCTAAGACATAACCCTAACCCTTACTCTAACCCTCACCTAAACATAACCCTAACCCTAACCCTAACCCTAACCCTAACCGTATACCTCACATGAAGCCGTGGTCGGCTGCTCAGCCTTCCAACCTCAGAGGCCTGGTTCCCAAAATCTCCGGATGGAAGAACCCTGAGCCACACTGCAGAATTGCACTTTATCACTATATAAAACATGCCTGAATATATTTATTTATTTATTTATAATGATTTTATTTATTTGTTGGACAGACTGAGATCACAAGTAGGCTGTGTTTTTGTTCGAAGGAAGGGGGAATAAGGCTCCCTGCAGTGGGGAGGGCCCCGTGTCAAACTAGATTCCTCTTCCCTGGGATCTTGACCTGGGCCGAGGCAAGAGGTCACATCCAATGAGGTACACAGGTGTTCTGGAAAGCATACCCTATAGCAATGACCTTCAGCCTTAGCATAATGCGAAGCCCAAGTCATGTGTTCAGTCTTCTGTCCTCAAAGGCCTGGTTCCCAAACTCTCCCCATGGGGGAACCCTGAGCTGCCCCGCACAAATGACCTAGATTCCAATAGGAAATCATGCCCTCTCTTTTATATATTTATTATTTATGTATTTATTTATTTATTGCCTCAAGATTTTACTTTTTCACTTTGCAGGAAGCGAAAAGATGTAGGCAGTGTTGCACACCCAGAGAAGGGAAAGAAGGCTCCCTGCTGAGGAGACAGCCCGATGTGGGGCTCCATCCCAGGACTCTGGGATCATGTCCTGAGCTGAAGGCAGTGGCCTAACCCACTGACTCACCCAGGTGTTACCAACAGCATTCACTTGTGAAATAACCTTCACGGTAATCCTGATGCAAAGCCCCTGTCCCATGCTCAGGCTTCTGTCCTCAGTAGCCTGGTCCATGAACTCTGCAGATGCGGGAACCCTGAGGTGCACCGCACAATGTCCATAGATCCCAATGGGAACGTTTGCCCTTTAGAAATGAGCTGAATCCGTAGAACAGGTGAAATCTGCATGCACCCCTTGGGACACAGCTCCAAGGAGTGCCCACCTGAAGCGGGAACCAGGAGTTTGATGATCCCTCAGCAAGGGCCGGTAGGGCCTCCCATGTGCATCGGCCTAACCCTAACCCGAGGGTGCTTCTTCAGACTTCTATCCCCGGTTGCCAGCACTGGTAGCCCTCTAGGTAGGGGATTCCTTCTTCACATCGCAGGCCCCTGGGTGCCGCCCACTAGGCAAATGGGAAGTTTAGCCCTGTGGAAGACCCTAGGGGAGGGAGAAATCTGCCTGTCCGATCATTCTACCAACACCTTCCTAGGACTCCCACACCACAATCCGGGAATAGGATGGTCCGCCAGGGCTACGTCCTCAACTGAGTCCTGTGGAAAGCCTAATTCTGCCCTGACAAATCAGGTCAGCCATTCTCCCAGGGCCAAAGGCTAAGCCTAGGTTACGTGATCAGACTCTGGACACCGGAAAACTGAACCCAGGTCCTCCTGTGGATGGGAAAGTCAGTCTGTAGGAAGACTCAGCTTCTCAGGCAGAAACTGACCCTTTCCTTCTGTGCTATCCAGTACATTCAGATATATAGAAACCAGCATGCTCCCCTGAGGGCATTCCACCCTCTTGGCCTGTCCCGTCCAAAATTCCATCGCCTGAGGATTCTGCTGAGTCCCACCCTCAACTCAGCCCTTGGTGTGCCAGTATTGTGTGGCCAGTTCCGAAATGCCTTGTTCCTAATATATAACCCAAACCCTTACTCTAACCCTCACCTAAACATAACCCTAACCCTAACACTAACCCTAACCCTAACCCTATACCTCACATGAAGCCGTGGTCGGCTGCTCAGCCTTCCAACCTCAGAGGCCTGGTTCCCAAAATCTCCCGATGGAAGAACCCTGAGCCACACTGCAGAATTGCACTTGATCACTATATAAAACATGCCTGAATATATTTATTTATTTATTTATAATGATTTTATTTATTTGTTGGACAGACTGAGATCACAAGTAGTCTGTGTTTTTGTCTGAAGGAAGGGGGAATAAGGCTCCCTGCAGTGGGGAGGGCCCCGTGTCAAACTAGATTCCTCTTCCCTGGGATCTTGACCTGGGCCGAGGCAAGAGGTCACATCCAATGAGGTACACAGGTGTTCTGGAATGCATACCCTATAGCAATGACCTTCAGCCTTAGCATAATGCGAAGCCCAAGTCATGTGCTCAGTCTTCTGTCCTCAAAGGCCTGGTTCCAAAACTCTCCCCATGGGGGAACCCTGAGCTGCCCCGCACAAATGACCTAGATTCCAATAGGAAATCATGCCCTCTCTTTTATATATTTATTATTTATGTATTTATTTATTTATTACCTCAAGATTTTACTTTTTCACTTTGCAGGGCGCGAAAAGATGTAGGCAGTGTTGCACGCCCAGAGAAGGGAAAGAATGCTCCCTGATGAGGAGACAGCCCGATGTGGGGCTCCATCCCAGGACTCTGGGATCATGTCCTGAGCTGAAGGCAGTGGCCTAACCCACTGACTCACCCAGGTGTTACCAACAGCATTCACTTGTGAAATAACCTTCACGGTAATCCTGATGCAAAGCCCCTGTCCCATGCTCAGGCTTCTGTCCTCAGTAGCCTGGTCCATGAACTCTGCAGATGCGGGAACACTGAGGTGTACCGCACAATGTCCATAGATCCCAATGGGAACGTTTGCCATTTAGAAATGAGCTGAATCCGTAGAACAGGTGAAATCTGCATGCACCCCTTGGGACACAGCTCCAAGGAGTGCCCACCTGAAGCGGGAACCAGGAGTTTGATGATCCCTCAGCAAGGGCCGGTAGGGCCTCCCATGTGCATCGGCCTAACCCTAACCCGAGGATGCTTCTTTAGACTTCTATCCCTGGTTGCCTGCCCTGGTAGCCCTCTAGGTAGGGGATTCCTTCTTCACATCGCAGGCTTCTGGGTGCCGCCCACTATGATAATGGGAAATTTAGCCCTGTGGAAGACCTCGGGGTGGGAGAAATCTGCCTGTCCGATCATTCTACCAACACCTTCCTAGGACCCCACACCACAATCCGGGAATAGGATGGTCCGCCAGGGCTACGTCCTCAACTGAGTCCCGTGGAAAGCCTAATTCTGCCCTGACAAATCAGGTCAGCCATTCTCCCAGAGCCAAAGGCTAAGCCTAGGTTACGGGATCACACTCTGGACACCGGAGGACTGAACCCAGGTCCTCCTGTGGATGGGAAAGTCAGTCTGTAGGAAGGACTCAGCCTCTCAGGCAGAAACTGTCCCTTTCCTTCTGTGCTATCCAGTACCTTCAGATATATAGAAACCAGCATGCTCCCCTGAGGGCATTCCACCCTCTTGGCCTGTCCCGTCCAAAATTCCATCGCCTGAGGATTCTGCTGAGTCCCACCCTCAACTCAGCCCTTGGTGTGCCAGTATTGTGTGGCCAGTTCCGACATGCCTTGTTCCTAAAACATAACCCTAACCCTTACTCTAACCCTCACCTAAACATAACCCTAACCCTAACCCTAACCCTAACCCTAACCCTAACCGTATACCTCACATGAAGCCGTGGTCGGCTGCTCAGCCTTCCAACCTCAGAGGCCTGGTTCCCAAATTCTCCCGATGGAAGAACCCTGAGCCACACTGCAGAATTGCACTTGATCACTATATAAAACATGCCTGAATATATTTATTTATTTTTTTATAATGATTTTATTTATTTGTTGGACAGACTGAGATCACAAGTAGGCTGTGTTTTTGTCCGAAGGAAGGGGGAATAAGGCTCCCTGCAGTGGGGAGGGCCCCGTGTCAAACTAGATTCCTCTTCCCTGGGATCTTGACCTGGGCCGAGGCAAGAGGTCACATCCAATGAGGTACACAGGTGTTCTGGAAAGCATACCCTATAGCAATGACCTTCAGCCTTAGCATAATGCGAAGCCCAAGTCATGTGCTCAGTCTTCTGTCCTCAAAGGCCTGGTTCCCAATCTCTCCCCATGGGGGAACCCTGAGCTGCCCCGCACAAATGACCTAGATTCCAATAGGAAATCATGCCCTCTCTTTTATATATTTATTATTTATGTATTTATTTATTTATTGCCTCAAGATTTTACTTTTTCACTTTTCAGGGAGCGAAAAGATGTAGGCAGTATTGCACACCCAGAGAAGGGAAAGAAGGCTCCCTGCTGAGGAGACAGCCCGATGTGGGGCTCCATCCCAGGACTCTGGGATCATGTCCTGAGCTGAAGGCAGTGGCCTAACCCACTGACTCACCCAGGTGTTACCAACAGCATTCACTTGTGAAATAACCTTCACGGTAATCCTGATGCAAAGCCCCTGTCCCATGCTCAGGCTTCTATCCTCAGTAGCCTGGTCCATGAACTCTGCAGATGCGGGAACCCTGAGGTGCACCGCACAATGTCCATAGATCCCAATGGGAACGTTTGCCCTTTAGAAATGAGCTGAATCCGTAGAACAGGTGAAATCTGCATGCACCCCTTGGGACACAGCTCCAAGGAGTGCCCACCTGAAGCGGGAACCAGGAGTTTGAAGATCCCTCAGCAAGGGCCGGTAGGGCCTCCCATGTGCATCGGCCTAACCCTAACCCGAGGATGCTTCTTTAGACTTCTATCCCTGGTTGCCTGCCCTGGTAGCCCTCTAGGTAGGGGATTCCTTCTTCACATCGCAGGCTTCTGGGTGCCGCCCACTATGATAATGGGAAATTTAGCCCTGTGGAAGACCTCGGGGTGGGAGAAATCTGCCTGTCCGATCATTCTACCAACACGTTCCTAGGACCCCCACACCACAATCCGGGAATAGGATGGTCCGCCAGGGCTACGTCCTCAACTGAGTCCCGTGGAAAGCCTAATTCTGCCCTGACAAATCAGGTCAGCCATTCTCCCAGAGCCAAAGGCTAAGCCTAGGTTACGGGATCAGACTCTGGACACCGGAGGACTGAACCCAGGTCCTCCTGTGGATGGGAAAGTCAGTCTGTAGGAAGGACTCAGCCTCTCAGGCAGAAACTGACCCTTTCCTTCTGTGCTATCCAGTACCTTCAGATATATAGAAACCAGCATGCTCCCCTGAGGGCATTCCACCCTCTTGGCCTGTCCCGTCCAAAATTCCATCGCCTGAGGATTCTGCTGAGTCCCACCCTCAACTCAGCCCTTGGTGTGCCAGTATTGTGTGGCCAGTTCCGACATGCCTTGTTCCTAAGACATAACCCTAACCCTTACTCTAACCCTCACCTAAACATAACCCTAACCCTAAACATAACCCTAACCCTAACCCTAACCGTATACCTCACATGAAGCCGTGGTCGGCTGCTCAGCCTTCCAACCTCAGAGGCCTGGTTCCCAAAATCTCCCGATGGAAGAACCCTGAGCCACACTGCAGAATTGCACTTGATCACTATATAAAACATGCCTGAATATATTTATTTATTTATTTATAATGATTTTATTTATTTGTTGGACAGACTGAGATCACAAGTAGGCTGTGTTTTTGTCCGAAGGAAGGGGGAATAAGGCTCCCTGCAGTGGGGAGGGCCCCGTGTCAAACTAGATTCCTCTTCCCTGGGATCTTGACCTGGGCCGAGGCAAGAGGTCACATCCAATGAGGTACACAGGTGTTCTGGAAAGCATACCCTATAGCAATGACCTTCAGCCTTAGCATATTGCGAAGCCCAAGTCATGTGCTCAGTCTGCTGTCCTCAAAGGCCTGGTTCCCAAAATCTCCCCATGGGGGAACCCTGAGCTGCCCCGCACAAATGACCTAGATTCCAATAGGAAATCATGCCCTCTCTTTTATATATTTATTATTTATGTATTTATTTATTTATTGCCTCAAGATTTTACTTTTTCACTTTTCAGGGAGCGAAAAGATGTAGGCAGTATTGCACACCCAGAGAAGGGAAAGAAGGCTCCCTGCTGAGTAGACAGCCCGATGTGGGGCTCCATCCCAGGACTCTGGGATCATGTCCTGAGCTGAAGGCAGTGGCCTAACCCACTGACTCACCCAGGTGTTACCAACAGCATTCACTTGTGAAATAACCTTCACGGTAATCCTGATGCAAAGCCCCTGTCCCATGCTCAGGCTTCTGTCCTCAGTAGCCTGGTCCATGAACTCTGCAGATGCGGGAACCCTGAGGTGCACCGCACAATGTCCATAGATCCCAATGGGAACGTTTGCCCTTTAGAAATGAGCTGAATCCGTAGAACAGGTGATATCTGCATGCACCCCTTGGGACACAGCTCCAAGGAGTGCCCACCTGAAGGGGGAACCAGTAGTTTGATGATCCATCAGCAAGGGCCGGAAGGGCCTCCCATGTGCATCGGCCTAACCCTAACCCGAGGGTGCTTCTTCAGACTTCTATCCCCGGTTGCCAGCACTGGTAGCCCTCTAGGTAGGGGATTCCTTCTTCACATCGCAGGCCCCTGTGTGCCGCCCACTAGGCAAATGGGAAGTTTAGCCCTGTGGAAGACCCTAGGGGAGGGAGAAATCTGCCTGTCCGATCATTCTACCAACACCTTCCTAGGACTCCCACACCACAATCCGGGAATAGGATGGTCCGCCAGGGCTACGTCCTCAACTGAGTCCCTTGGAAAGCCTAATTCTGCCCTGACAAATCAGGTCAGCCATTCTCCCAGAGCCAAAGGCTAAGCCTAGGTTACGTGATCAGACTCTGGACACGGGAAAACTGAACCCAGGTCCTCCTGTGGATGGGAAAGTCAGTCTGTAGGAAGGACTCAGCCTCTCAGGCAGAAACTGACCCTTTCCTTCTGTGCTATCCAGTACCTTCAGATATATAGAAACCAGCATGCTCCCCTGAGGGCATTCCACCCTCTTGGCCTGTCCCGTCCAAAATTCCATCGCCTGAGGATTCTGCTGAGTCCCACCCACAACTCAGCCCTTGGTGTGCCAGTATTGTGTGGCTAGTTCCGAAATGCCTTGTTCCTAAGACATAACCATAACCCTTACTCTAACCCTCACCTAAACATAATCCTAACCCTAACCCTAACTCTAACCCTATACCTCACATGAAGCCGTCGTCGGCTGCTCAGCCTTCCAACTTCAGAGGCCTGGTTCCCAAAATCTCCCGATGGAAGAACCCTGAGCCACACTGCAGAATTGCACTTGATCACTATATAAAACATGCCTGAATATATTTATTTATTTATTTATAATGATTTTATTTATTTGTTGGACAGACTGAGATCACAAGTAGGCTGTGTTTTTGTCTGAAGGAAGGGGGAATAAGGCTCCCTGCAGTGGGGAGGGCCCCGTGTCAAACTAGATTCCTCTTCCCTGGGATCTTGACCTGGGCCGAGGCAAGAGGTCACATCCAATGAGGTACACAGGTGTTCTGGAAAGCATACCCTATAGCAATGACCTTCAGCCTTAGCATAATGCGAAGCCCAAGTCATGTGCTCAGTCTTCTGTCCTCAAAGGCCTGGTTCCCAAACTCTCCCCATGGGGAACCCTGAGCTGCCCCGCACAAATGACCTAGATTCCAATAGGAAATCATGCCCTCTCTTTTATATATTTATTATTTATGTATTTATTTATTTATTGCCTCAAGATTTTACTTTTTCACTTTGCAGGGAGCGAAAAGATGTAGGCAGTGTTGCACGCCCAGAGAAGGGAAAGAAGGCTCCCTGCTGAGGAGACAGCCTGATGTGGGGCTCCATCCCAGGACTCTGGGATCATGTCCTGAGCTGAAGGCAATGGCCTAACCCACTGACTCACCCAGGTGTTACCAACAGCATTCACTTGTGAAATAACCTTCACGGTAATCCTGATGCAAAGCCCCTGTCCCATGCTCAGGCTTCTGTCCTCAGTAGCCTGGTCCATGAACTCTGCAGATGCGGGAACCCTGAGGTGCACCGCACAATGTCCATAGATCCCAATGGGAACGTTTGCCCTTTAGAAATGAGCTGAATCCGTAGAACAGGTGAAATCTGCATGCACCCCTTGGGACACAGCTCCAAGGAGCGCCCACCTGAAGCGGGAACCAGGAGTTTGATGATCCCTCAGCAAGGGCCGGTAGGGCCTCCCATGTGCATCGGCCTAACCCTAACCCGAGGGTGCTTCTTCAGACTTCTATCCCCGGTTGCCTGCCCTGGTAGCCCTCTAGGTAGGGGATTCCTTCTTCACATCGCAGGCCCCTGGGTGCCGCCCACTAGGCAAATGGGAAGTTTAGCCCTGTGGAAGACCCTCGGGGAGGGAGAAATCTGCCTCTCCGATCATTCTACCAACACCTTCCTAGGACCCCCACACCACAATCCGTGAATAGGATGGTCCGCCAGGGCTACGTCCTCAACTGAGTCCCGTGGAAAGCCTAATTCTGCCCTGACGAATCAGGTCAGCCATTCTCCCAGAGCCAAAGGCTAAGCCTAGGTTACGGGATCAGACTCTGGACACCGGAGGACTGAACCCAGGTCCTCCTGTGGATGGGAAAGTCAGTCTGTAGAAAGGACTCAGCCTCTCAGGCAGAAACTGACCCTTTCCTTCTGTGCTATCCAGTACCTTCAGATATATAGAAACCAGCATGCTCCCCTGAGGGCATTCCACCCTCTTGGCCTGTCCCGTCCAAAATTCCATCGCCTGAGGATTCTGCTGAGTCCCACCCTCAACTCAGCCCTTGGTGTGCCAGTATTGTGTGGCCAGTTCCGACATGCCTTGTTCCTAAAACATAACCCTAACCCTTACTCTAACCCTCACCTAAACATAACCCTAACCCTAACCCTAACCCTAACCGTAACCCTATACCTCACATGAAGCCGTGGTCGGCTGCTCAGCCTTCCAACCTCAGAGGCCTGGTTCCCAAAATCTCCCGATGGAAGAACCCTGAGCCACACTGCAGAATTGCACTTGATCACTATATAAAACATGCCTGAATATATTTATTTATTTATTTATAATGATTTTATTTATTTGTTGGACAGACTGAGATCACAAGTAGGCTGTGTTTTTGTCTGAAGGAAGGGGGAATAAGGCTCCCTGCAGTGGGGAGGGCCCCGTGTCAAACTAGATTCCTCTTCCCTGGGATCTTGACCTGGGCCGAGGCAAGAGGTCAAATCCAATGAGGTACACAGGTGTTCTGGAAAGCATACCCTATAGCAATGACCTTCAGCCTTAGCATAATGCGAAGCCCAAGTCATGTGCTCAGTCTTCTGTCCTCAAAGGCCTGGTTCCCAAACTCTCCCCATGGGGGAACCCTGAGCTGCCCCGCACAAATGACCTAGATTCCAATAGGAAATCATGCCCTCTCTTTTATATATTTATTATTTATGTATTTATTTATTTATTGCCTCAATATTTTACTTTTTCACTTTGTAGGGAGCGAAAAGATGTAGGCAGTATTGCACACCCAGAGAAGGGAAAGAAGGCTCCCTGCTGAGGAGACAGCCCGATGTGGGGCTCCATCCCAGGACTCTGGGATCATGTCCTGAGCTGAAGGCAATGGCCTAACCCACTGACTCACCCAGGTGTTACCAACAGCATTCACTTGTGAAATAACCTTCACGGTAATCCTGATGCAAAGCCCCTGTCCCATGCTCAGGCTTCTGTCCTCAGTATTCTGGTCCATGAACTCTGCAGATGCGGGAACCCTGAGGTGCACCGCACAATGTCCATAGATCCCAATGGGAACGTTTGCCCTTTAGAAATGAGCTGAATCCGTAGAACAGGTGAAATCTGCATGCACCCCTTGGGACACAGCTCCAAGGAGCGCCCACCTGAAGCGGGAACCAGGAGTTTGATGATCCCTCAGCAAGGGCCGGTAGGGCCTCCCATGTGCATCGGCCTAACCCTAACCCGAGGGTGCTTCTTCAGACTTCTATCCCCGGTTGCCAGCACTGGTAGCCCTCTAGGTAGGGGATTCCTTCTTCACATCGCAGGCCTCTGGGTGCCGCCCACTAGGCAAATGGGAAGTTTAGCCCTGTGGAAGACCCTCGGGGAGGGAGAAATCTGCCTGTCCGATCATTCTACCAACACCTTCCTAGGACCCCCACACCACAATCCGGGAATAGGATGGTCCGCCAGGGCTACGTCCTCAACTGAGTCCCGTGGAAAGCCTAATTCTGCCCTGACGAATCAGGTCAGCCATTCTCCCAGAGCCAAAGGCTAAGCCTAGGTTACGGGATCAGACTCTGGACACCGGAGGACTGAACCCAGGTCCTCCTGTGGATGGGAAAGTCAGTCTGTAGAAAGGACTCAGCCTCTCAGGCAGAAACTGACCCTTTCCTTCTGTGCTATACAGTACCTTCAGATATATAGAAACCAGCATGCTCCCCTGAGGGCATTCCACCCTCTTGGCCTGTCCCGTCCAAAATTCCATCGCCTGAGGATTCTGCTGAGTCCCACCCTCAACTCAGCCCTTGGTGTGCCAGTATTGTGTGGCCAGTTCCGAAATGCCTTGTTCCTAAAACATAACCCTAACCCTTACTCTAACCCTCACCTAAACATAACCCTAACCCTAACCCTAACCCTAACCCTAACCCTAACCCTATACCTCACATGAAGCCGTGGTCGGCTGCTCAGCCTTCCAACCTCAGAGGCCTGGTTCCCAAAATCTCCCGATGGAAGAACCCTGAGCCACACTGCAGAATTGCACTTGATCACTATATAAAACATGCCTGAATATATTTATTTATTTATTTATAATGATTTTATTTATTTGTTGGACAGACTGAGATCACAAGTAGGCTGTGTTTTTGTCTGAAGGAAGGGGGAATAAGGCTCCCTGCAGTGGGGAGGGCCCCGTGTCAAACTAGATTCCTCTTCCCTGGGATCTTGACCTGGGCCGAGGCAAGAGGTCACATCCAATGAGGTACACAGGTGTTTTGGAAAGCATACCCTATAGCAATGACCTTCAGCCTTAGCATAATGCGAAGCCCAAGTCATGTGCTCAGTCTTCTGTTCTCAAAGGCCTGGTTCCCAAACTCTCCCCATGGGGGAACCCTGAGCTGCCCCGCACAAATGACCTAGATTCCAATAGGAAATCATGCCCTCTCTTTTATATATTTATTATTTATGTATTTATTTATTTAATGCCTCAAGATTTTACTTTTTCACTTTGCAGGGAGCGAAAAGATGTAGGCCGTATTGCACACCCAGAGAAGGGAAAGAAGGCTCCCTGCTGAGGAGACAGCCCGATGTGGGGCTCCATCCCAGGACTCTGGGATCATGTCCTGAGCTGAAGGCAATGGCCTAACCCACTGACTCACCCAGGTGTTACCAACAGCATTCACTTGTGAAATAACCTTCACGGTAATCCTGATGCAAAGCCCCTGTCCCATGCTCAGGCTTCTGTCCTCAGTAGCCTGGTCCATGAACTCTGCAGATGCGGGAACCCTGAGGTGCACCGCACAATGTCCATAGATCCCAATGGGAACGTTTGCCCTTTAGAAATGAGCTGAATCCGTAGAACAGGTGAAATCTGCATGCACCCCTTGGGACACAGCTCCAAGGAGCGCCCACCTGAAGCGGGAACCAGGAGTTTGATGATCCCTCAGCAAGGGCCGGTAGGGCCTCCCATGTGCATCGGCCTAACCCTAACCTGAGGGTGCTTCTTCAGACTTCTATCCCCGGTTGCCAGCACTGGTAGCCCTCTAGGTAGGGGATTCCTTCTTCACATCGCAGGCCTCTGGGTGCCGCCCACTAGGCAAATGGGAAGTTTAGCCCTGTGGAAGACCCTCGGGGAGGGAGAAATCTGCCTGTCCGATCATTCTACCAACACCTTCCTAGGACCCCCACACCACAATCCGGGAATAGGATGGTCCGCCAGGGCTACGTCCTCAACTGAGTCCCGTGGAAAGCCTAATTCTGCCCTGACGAATCAGGTCAGCCATTCTCCCAGAGCCAAAGGCTAAGCCTAGGTTACGGGATCAGACTCTGGACACCGGAGGACTGAACCCAGGTCCTCCTGTGGATGGGAAAGTCAGTCTGTAGAAAGGACTCAGCCTCTCAGGCAGAAACTGACCCTTTCCTTCTGTGCTATACAGTACCTTCAGATATATAGAAACCAGCATGCTCCCCTGAGGGCATTCCACCCTCTTGGCCTGTCCCGTACAAAATTCCATCACCTGAGGATTCTGCTGTGTCCCACCCTCAACTCAGCCCTTGGTGTGCCAGTATTGTGTGGCCAGTTCCGACATGCCTTGTTCCTAAAACATAACCCTAACCCTTACTCTAACCCTCACCTAAACATAACCCTAACCCTAACCCTAACCCTAACCCTAACCCTAACCCTATACCTCACATGAAGCCGTGGTCGGCTGCTCAGCCTTCCAACCTCAGAGGCCTGGTTCCCAAAATCTCCCGATGGAAGAACCCTGAGCCACACTGCAGAATTGCACTTGATCACTATATAAAACATGCCTGAATATATTTATTTATTTATTTATAATGATTTTATTTATTTGTTGGACAGACTGAGATCACAAGTAGGCTGTGTTTTTGTCTGAAGGAAGGGGGAATAAGGCTCCCTGCAGTGGGGAGGGCCCCGTGTCAAACTAGATTCCTCTTCCCTGGGATCTTGACCTGGGCCGAGGCAAGAGGTCACATCCAATGAGGTACACAGGTGTTCTGGAAAGCATACCCTATAGCAATGACCTTCAGCCTTAGCATAATGCGAAGCCCAAGTCATGTGCTCAGTCTTCTGTCCTCAAAGGCCTGGTTCCCAAACTCTCGCCATGGGGGAACCCTGAGCTGCCCCGCACAAATGACCTAGATTCCAATAGGAAATCATGCCCTCTCTTTTATATATTTATTATTTATGTATTTATTTATTTATTTCCTCAAGATTTTACTTTTTCACTTTGCAGGGAGCGAAAAGATGTAGGCAGTATTGCACACCCAGAGAAGGGAAAGAAGGCTCCCTGCTGAGGAGACAGCCCGATGTGGGGCTCCATCCCAGGACTCTGGGATCATGTCCTGAGCTGAAGGCAGTGGCCTAACCCACTGACTCACCCAGGTGTTACCAACAGCATTCACTTGTGAAATAACCTTCACGGTAATCCTGATGCAAAGCCCCTGTCCCATGCTCAGGCTTCTGTCCTCAGTAGCCTGGTCCATGAACTCTGCAGATGCGGGAACCCTGAGGTGCACCGCACAATGTCCATAGATCCCAATGGGAACGTTTGCCCTTTAGAAATGAGCTGAATCCGTAGAACAGGTGAAATCTGCATGCACCCCTTGGGACACAGCTCCAAGGAGCGCCCACCTGAAGCGGGAACCAGGAGTTTGATGATCCCTCAGCAAGGGCCGGTATGGCCTCCCATGTGCATCGGCCTAACCCTAACCCGAGGGTGCTTTTTGAGACTTCTATCCCCGGTTGCCAGCACTGGTAGCCCTCTAGGTAGGGGATTCCTTCTTCACATCGCGGGCCCCTGGGTGCCGCCCACTAGGCAAATGGGAAGTTTAGCCCTGTGGAAGACCCTCGGGGAGGGAGAAATCTGCCTGTCCGATCATTCTACCAACACCTTCCTAGGACCACCACACCACAATCCGGGAATAGGATGGTCCGCCAGGGCTACGTCCTCAACTGAGTCCCGTGGAAAGCCTAATTCTGCCCTGACGAATCAGGTCAGCCATTCTCCCAGAGCCAAAGGCTAAGCCTAGGTTACGGGATCAGACTCTGGACACCGGAGGACTGAACCCAGGTCCTCCTGTGGATGGGAAAGTCAGTCTGTAGGAAGGACTCAGCCTCTCAGGCAGAAACTGACCCTTTCCTTCTGTGCTATACAGTACCTTCAGATATATAGAAACCAGCATGCTGCCCTGAGGGCATTCCACCCTCTTGGCCTGTCCCGTCCAAAATTCCATCGCCTGAGGATTCTGCTGAGTCCCACCCTCAACTCAGCCCTTGGTGTGCCAGTATTGTGTGGCCAGTTCCGACATGCCTTGTTCCTAAAACATAACCCTAACCCTTACTCTAACCCTCACCTAAACATAACCCTAACCCTAACCCTAACCCTAACCGTAACCCTATACCTCACATGAAGCCGTGGTCGGCTGCTCAGCCTTCCAACCTCAGAGGCCTGGTTCCCAAAATCTCCCGATGGAAGAACCCTGAGCCACACTGCAGAATTGCACTTGATCACTATATAAAACATGCCTGAATATATTTATTTATTTATTTATAATGATTTTATTTATTTGTTGAAAAGACTGAGATCACAAGTAGGCTGTGTTTTTGTCCGAAGGAAGGGGGAATAAGGCTCCCTGCAGTGGGGAGGGCCCCGTGTCAAACTAGATTCCTCTTCCCTGGGATCTTGACCTGGGCCGAGGCAAGAGGTCACATCCAATGAGGTACACAGGTGTTCTGGAAAGCATACCCTATAGCAATGACCTTCAGCCTTAGCATAATGCGAAGCCCAAGTCATGTGCTCAGTCTTCTGTCCTCAAAGGCCTGGTTCCCAAACTCTCCCCATGGGGGAACCCTGAGCTGCCCCGCACAAATGACCTAGATTCCAATAGGAAATCATGCCCTCCCTTTTATATATTTATTATTTATGTATTTATTTATTTATTACCTCAAGATTTTACTTTTTCACTTTGCAGGGCGCGAAAAGATGTAGGCAGTGTTGCACGCCCAGAGAAGGGAAAGAATGCTCCCTGATGAGGAGACAGCCCGATGTGGGGCTCCATCCCAGGACTCTGGGATCATGTCCTGAGCTGAAGGCAGTGGCCTAACCCACTGACTCACCCAGGTGTTACCAACAGCATTCACTTGTGAAATAACCTTCACGGTAATCCTGATGCAAAGCCCCTGTCCCATGCTCAGGCTTCTGTCCTCAGTAGCCTGGTCCATGAACTCTGCAGATGCGGGAACACTGAGGTGTACCGCACAATGTCCATAGATCCCAATGGGAACGTTTGCCATTTAGAAATGAGCTGAATCCGTAGAACAGGTGAAATCTGCATGCACCCCTTGGGACACAGCTCCAAGGAGTGCCCACCTGAAGCGGGAACCAGGAGTTTGATGATCCCTCAGCAAGGGCCGGTAGGGCCTCCCATGTGCATCGGCCTAACCCTAACCCGAGGATGCTTCTTTAGACTTCTATCCCTGGTTGCCTGCCCTGGTAGCCCTCTAGGTAGGGGATTCCTTCTTCACATCGCAGGCTTCTGGGTGCCGCCCACTATGATAATGGGAAATTTAGCCCTGTGGAAGACCTCGGGGTGGGAGAAATCTGCCTGTCCGATCATTCTACCAACACCTTCCTAGGACCCCCACACCACAATCCGGGAATAGGATGGTCCGCCAGGGCTACGTCCTCAACTGAGTCCCGTGGAAAGCCTAATTCTGCCCTGACAAATCAGGTCAGCCATTCTCCCAGAGCCAAAGGCTAAGCCTAGGTTACGGGATCACACTCTGGACACCGGAGGACTGAACCCAGGTCCTCCTGTGGATGGGAAAGTCAGTCTGTAGGAAGGACTCAGCCTCTCAGGCAGAAACTGTCCCTTTCCTTCTGTGCTATCCAGTACCTTCAGATATATAGAAACCAGCATGCTCCCCTGAGGGCATTCCACCCTCTTGGCCTGTCCCGTCCAAAATTCCATCGCCTGAGGATTCTGCTGAGTCCCACCCTCAACTCAGCCCTTGGTGTGCCAGTATTGTGTGGCCAGTTCCGACATGCCTTGTT
Organism: Mustela nivalis; assembly: GCF_964662115.1. Taxonomy (NCBI): domain Eukaryota; kingdom Metazoa; phylum Chordata; class Mammalia; order Carnivora; family Mustelidae; genus Mustela; species Mustela nivalis. The sequence continues at coordinate 239,540 of NW_028135996.1, read as the reverse complement.
CCTAAAACATAACCCTAACCCTTACTCTAACCCTCACCTAAACATAACCCTAACCCTAACCCTAACCCTAACCCTAACCCTAACCGTATACCTCACATGAAGCCGTGGTCGGCTGCTCAGCCTTCCAACCTCAGAGGCCTGGTTCCCAAATTCTCCCGATGGAAGAACCCTGAGCCACACTGCAGAATTGCACTTGATCACTATATAAAACATGCCTGAATATATTTATTTATTTTTTTATAATGATTTTATTTATTTGTTGGACAGACTGAGATCACAAGTAGGCTGTGTTTTTGTCCGAAGGAAGGGGGAATAAGGCTCCCTGCAGTGGGGAGGGCCCCGTGTCAAACTAGATTCCTCTTCCCTGGGATCTTGACCTGGGCCGAGGCAAGAGGTCACATCCAATGAGGTACACAGGTGTTCTGGAAAGCATACCCTATAGCAATGACCTTCAGCCTTAGCATAATGCAAAGCCCAAGTCATGTGCTCAGTCTTCTGTCCTCAAAGGCCTGGTTCCCAATCTCTCCCCATGGGGGAACCCTGAGCTGCCCCGCACAAATGACCTAGATTCCAATAGGAAATCATGCCCTCTCTTTTATATATTTATTATTTATGTATTTATTTATTTATTGCCTCAAGATTTTACTTTTTCACTTTTCAGGGAGCGAAAAGATGTAGGCAGTATTGCACACCCAGAGAAGGGAAAGAAGGCTCCCTGCTGAGGAGACAGCCCGATGTGGGGCTCCATCCCAGGACTCTGGGATCATGTCCTGAGCTGAAGGCAGTGGCCTAACCCACTGACTCACCCAGGTGTTACCAACAGCATTCACTTGTGAAATAACCTTCACGGTAATCCTGATGCAAAGCCCCTGTCCCATGCTCAGGCTTCTATCCTCAGTAGCCTGGTCCATGAACTCTGCAGATGCGGGAACCCTGAGGTGCACCGCACAATGTCCATAGATCCCAATGGGAACGTTTGCCCTTTAGAAATGAGCTGAATCCGTAGAACAGGTGAAATCTGCATGCACCCCTTGGGACACAGCTCCAAGGAGTGCCCACCTGAAGCGGGAACCAGGAGTTTGAAGATCCCTCAGCAAGGGCCGGTAGGGCCTCCCATGTGCATCGGCCTAACCCTAACCCGAGGATGCTTCTTTAGACTTCTATCCCTGGTTGCCTGCCCTGGTAGCCCTCTAGGTAGGGGATTCCTTCTTCACATCGCAGGCTTCTGGGTGCCGCCCACTATGATAATGGGAAATTTAGCCCTGTGGAAGACCTCGGGGTGGGAGAAATCTGCCTGTCCGATCATTCTACCAACACGTTCCTAGGACCCCCACACCACAATCCGGGAATAGGATGGTCCGCCAGGGCTACGTCCTCAACTGAGTCCCGTGGAAAGCCTAATTCTGCCCTGACAAATCAGGTCAGCCATTCTCCCAGAGCCAAAGGCTAAGCCTAGGTTACGGGATCAGACTCTGGACACCGGAGGACTGAACCCAGGTCCTCCTGTGGATGGGAAAGTCAGTCTGTAGGAAGGACTCAGCCTCTCAGGCAGAAACTGACCCTTTCCTTCTGTGCTATCCAGTACCTTCAGATATATAGAAACCAGCATGCTCCCCTGAGGGCATTCCACCCTCTTGGCCTGTCCCGTCCAAAATTCCATCGCCTGAGGATTCTGCTGAGTCCCACCCTCAACTCAGCCCTTGGTGTGCCAGTATTGTGTGGCCAGTTCCGACATGCCTTGTTCCTAAGACATAACCCTAACCCTTACTCTAACCCTCACCTAAACATAACCCTAACCCTAAACCTAACCCTAACCCTAACCCTAACCGTATACCTCACATGAAGCCGTGGTCGGCTGCTCAGCCTTCCAACCTCAGAGGCCTGGTTCCCAAAATCTCCCGATGGAAGAACCCTGAGCCACACTGCAGAATTGCACTTGATCACTATATAAAACATGCCTGAATATATTTATTTATTTATTTATAATGATTTTATTTATTTGTTGGACAGACTGAGATCACAAGTAGGCTGTGTTTTTGTCCGAAGGAAGGGGGAATAAGGCTCCCTGCAGTGGGGAGGGCCCCGTGTCAAACTAGATTCCTCTTCCCTGGGATCTTGACCTGGGCCGAGGCAAGAGGTCACATCCAATGAGGTACACAGGTGTTCTGGAAAGCATACCCTATAGCAATGACCTTCAGCCTTAGCATATTGCGAAGCCCAAGTCATGTGCTCAGTCTGCTGTCCTCAAAGGCCTGGTTCCCAAAATCTCCCCATGGGGGAACCCTGAGCTGCCCCGCACGAATGACCTAGATTCCAATAGGAAATCATGCCCTCTCTTTTATATATTTATTATTTATGTATTTATTTATTTATTGCCTCAAGATTTTACTTTTTCACTTTTCAGGGAGCGAAAAGATGTAGGCAGTATTGCACACCCAGAGAAGGGAAAGAAGGCTCCCTGCTGAGTAGACAGCCCGATGTGGGGCTCCATCCCAGGACTCTGGGATCATGTCCTGAGCTTAAGGCAGTGGCCTAACCCACTGACTCACCCAGGTGTTACCAACAGCATTCACTTGTGAAATAACCTTCACGGTAATCCTGATGCAAAGCCCCTGTCCCATGCTCAGGCTTCTGTCCTCAGTAGCCTGGTCCATGAACTCTGCAGATGCGGGAACCCTGAGGTGCACCGCACAATGTCCATAGATCCCAATGGGAACGTTTGCCCTTTAGAAATGAGCTGAATCCGTAGAACAGGTGATATCTGCATGCACCCCTTGGGACACAGCTCCAAGGAGTGCCCACCTGAAGGGGGAACCAGTAGTTTGATGATCCCTCAGCAAGGGCCGGAAGGGCCTCCCATGTGCATCGGCCTAACCCTAACCCGAGGGTGCTTCTTCAGACTTCTATCCCCGGTTGCCAGCACTGGTAGCCCTCTAGGTAGGGGATTCCTTCTTCACATCGCAGGCCCCTGTGTGCCGCCCACTAGGCAAATGGGAAGTTTAGCCCTGTGGAAGACCCTAGGGGAGGGAGAAATCTGCCTGTCCGATCATTCTACCAACACCTTCCTAGGACTCCCACACCACAATCCGGGAATAGGATGGTCCGCCAGGGCTACGTCCTCAACTGAGTCCCTTGGAAAGCCTAATTCTGCCCTGTCAAATCAGGTCAGCCATTCTCCCAGAGCCAAAGGCTAAGCCTAGGTTACGTGATCAGACTCTGGACACGGGAAAACTGAACCCAGGTCCTCCTGTGGATGGGAAAGTCAGTCTGTAGGAAGGACTCAGCCTCTCAGGCAGAAACTGACCCTTTCCTTCTGTGCTATCCAGTACCTTCAGATATATAGAAACCAGCATGCTCCCCTGAGGGCATTCCACCCTCTTGGCCTGTCCCGTCCAAAATTCCATCGCCTGAGGATTCTGCTGAGTCCCACCCACAACTCAGCCCTTGGTGTGCCAGTATTGTGTGGCTAGTTCCGAAATGCCTTGTTCCTAAGACATAACCATAACCCTTACTCTAACCCTCACCTAAACATAATCCTAACCCTAACCCTAACTCTAACCCTATACCTCACATGAAGCCGTCGTCGGCTGCTCAGCCTTCCAACTTCAGAGGCCTGGTTCCCAAAATCTCCCGATGGAAGAACCCTGAGCCACACTGCAGAATTGCACTTGATCACTATATAAAACATGCCTGAATATATTTATTTATTTATTTATAATGATTTTATTTATTTGTTGGACAGACTGAGATCACAAGTAGGCTGTGTTTTTGTCTGAAGGAAGGGGGAATAAGGCTCCCTGCAGTGGGGAGGGCCCCGTGTCAAACTAGATTCCTCTTCCCTGGGATCTTGACCTGGGCCGAGGCAAGAGGTCACATCCAATGAGGTACACAGGTGTTCTGGAAAGCATACCCTATAGCAATGACCTTCAGCCTTAGCATAATGCGAAGCCCAAGTCATGTGCTCAGTCTTCTGTCCTCAAAGGCCTGGTTCCCAAACTCTCCCCATGGGGAACCCTGAGCTGCCCCGCACAAATGACCTAGATTCCAATAGGAAATCATGCCCTCTCTTTTATATATTTATTATTTATGTATTTATTTATTTATTGCCTCAAGATTTTACTTTTTCACTTTGCAGGGAGCGAAAAGATGTAGGCAGTGTTGCACGCCCAGAGAAGGGAAAGAAGGCTCCCTGCTGAGGAGACAGCCTGATGTGGGGCTCCATCCCAGGACTCTGGGATCATGTCCTGAGCTGAAGGCAATGGCCTAACCCACTGACTCACCCAGGTGTTACCAACAGCATTCACTTGTGAAATAACCTTCACGGTAATCCTGATGCAAAGCCCCTGTCCCATGCTCAGGCTTCTGTCCTCAGTAGCCTGGTCCATGAACTCTGCAGATGCGGGAACCCTGAGGTGCACCGCACAATGTCCATAGATCCCAATGGGAACGTTTGCCCTTTAGAAATGAGCTGAATCCGTAGAACAGGTGAAATCTGCATGCACCCCTTGGGACACAGCTCCAAGGAGCGCCCACCTGAAGCGGGAACCAGGAGTTTGATGATCCCTCAGCAAGGGCCGGTAGGGCCTCCCATGTGCATCGGCCTAACCCTAACCCGAGGGTGCTTCTTCAGACTTCTATCCCCGGTTGCCTGCCCTGGTAGCCCTCTAGGTAGGGGATTCCTTCTTCACATCGCAGGCCCCTGGGTGCCGCCCACTAGGCAAATGGGAAGTTTAGCCCTGTGGAAGACCCTCGGGGAGGGAGAAATCTGCCTCTCCGATCATTCTACCAACACCTTCCTAGGACCCCCACACCACAATCCGGGAATAGGATGGTCCGCCAGGGCTACGTCCTCAACTGAGTCCCGTGGAAAGCCTAATTCTGCCCTGACGAATCAGGTCAGCCATTCTCCCAGAGCCAAAGGCTAAGCCTAGGTTACGGGATCAGACTCTGGACACCGGAGGACTGAACCCAGGTCCTCCTGTGGATGGGAAAGTCAGTCTGTAGAAAGGACTCAGCCTCTCAGGCAGAAACTGACCCTTTCCTTCTGTGCTATACAGTACCTTCAGATATATAGAAACCAGCATGCTCCCCTGAGGGCATTCCACCCTCTTGGCCTGTCCCGTCCAAAATTCCATCGCCTGAGGATTCTGCTGAGTCCCACCCTCAACTCAGCCCTTGGTGTGCCAGTATTGTGTGGCCAGTTCCGAAATGCCTTGTTCCTAAAACATAACCCTAACCCTTACTCTAACCCTCACCTAAACATAACCCTAACCCTAACCCTAACCCTAACCCTAACCCTAACCCTATACCTCACATGAAGCCGTGGTCGGCTGCTCAGCCTTCCAACCTCAGAGGCCTGGTTCCCAAAATCTCCCGATGGAAGAACCCTGAGCCACACTGCAGAATTGCACTTGATCACTATATAAAACATGCCTGAATATATTTATTTATTTATTTATAATGATTTTATTTATTTGTTGGACAGACTGAGATCACAAGTAGGCTGTGTTTTTGTCTGAAGGAAGGGGGAATAAGGCTCCCTGCAGTGGGGAGGGCCCCGTGTCAAACTAGATTCCTCTTCCCTGGGATCTTGACCTGGGCCGAGGCAAGAGGTCACATCCAATGAGGTACACAGGTGTTTTGGAAAGCATACCCTATAGCAATGACCTTCAGCCTTAGCATAATGCGAAGCCCAAGTCATGTGCTCAGTCTTCTGTTCTCAAAGGCCTGGTTCCCAAACTCTCCCCATGGGGGAACCCTGAGCTGCCCCGCACAAATGACCTAGATTCCAATAGGAAATCATGCCCTCTCTTTTATATATTTATTATTTATGTATTTATTTATTTAATGCCTCAAGATTTTACTTTTTCACTTTGCAGGGAGCGAAAAGATGTAGGCCGTATTGCACACCCAGAGAAGGGAAAGAAGGCTCCCTGCTGAGGAGACAGCCCGATGTGGGGCTCCATCCCAGGACTCTGGGATCATGTCCTGAGCTGAAGGCAATGGCCTAACCCACTGACTCACCCAGGTGTTACCAACAGCATTCACTTGTGAAATAACCTTCACGGTAATCCTGATGCAAAGCCCCTGTCCCATGCTCAGGCTTCTGTCCTCAGTAGCCTGGTCCATGAACTCTGCAGATGCGGGAACCCTGAGGTGCACCGCACAATGTCCATAGATCCCAATGGGAACGTTTGCCCTTTAGAAATGAGCTGAATCCGTAGAACAGGTGAAATCTGCATGCACCCCTTGGGACACAGCTCCAAGGAGCGCCCACCTGAAGCGGGAACCAGGAGTTTGATGATCCCTCAGCAAGGGCCGGTAGGGCCTCCCATGTGCATCGGCCTAACCCTAACCTGAGGGTGCTTCTTCAGACTTCTATCCCCGGTTGCCAGCACTGGTAGCCCTCTAGGTAGGGGATTCCTTCTTCACATCGCAGGCCTCTGGGTGCCGCCCACTAGGCAAATGGGAAGTTTAGCCCTGTGGAAGACCCTCGGGGAGGGAGAAATCTGCCTGTCCGATCATTCTACCAACACCTTCCTAGGACCCCCACACCACAATCCGGGAATAGGATGGTCCGCCAGGGCTACGTCCTCAACTGAGTCCCGTGGAAAGCCTAATTCTGCCCTGACGAATCAGGTCAGCCATTCTCCCAGAGCCAAAGGCTAAGCCTAGGTTACGGGATCAGACTCTGGACACCGGAGGACTGAACCCAGGTCCTCCTGTGGATGGGAAAGTCAGTCTGTAGAAAGGACTCAGCCTCTCAGGCAGAAACTGACCCTTTCCTTCTGTGCTATACAGTACCTTCAGATATATAGAAACCAGCATGCTCCCCTGAGGGCATTCCACCCTCTTGGCCTGTCCCGTACAAAATTCCATCACCTGAGGATTCTGCTGTGTCCCACCCTCAACTCAGCCCTTGGTGTGCCAGTATTGTGTGGCCAGTTCCGACATGCCTTGTTCCTAAAACATAACCCTAACCCTTACTCTAACCCTCACCTAAACATAACCCTAACCCTAACCCTAACCCTAACCCTAACCCTAACCCTATACCTCACATGAAGCCGTGGTCGGCTGCTCAGCCTTCCAACCTCAGAGGCCTGGTTCCCAAAATCTCCCGATGGAAGAACCCTGAGCCACACTGCAGAATTGCACTTGATCACTATATAAAACATGCCTGAATATATTTATTTATTTATTTATAATGATTTTATTTATTTGTTGGACAGACTGAGATCACAAGTAGGCTGTGTTTTTGTCTGAAGGAAGGGGGAATAAGGCTCCCTGCAGTGGGGAGGGCCCCGTGTCAAACTAGATTCCTCTTCCCTGGGATCTTGACCTGGGCCGAGGCAAGAGGTCACATCCAATGAGGTACACAGGTGTTCTGGAAAGCATACCCTATAGCAATGACCTTCAGCCTTAGCATAATGCGAAGCCCAAGTCATGTGCTCAGTCTTCTGTCCTCAAAGGCCTGGTTCCCAAACTCTCGCCATGGGGGAACCCTGAGCTGCCCCGCACAAATGACCTAGATTCCAATAGGAAATCATGCCCTCTCTTTTATATATTTATTATTTATGTATTTATTTATTTATTTCCTCAAGATTTTACTTTTTCACTTTGCAGGGAGCGAAAAGATGTAGGCAGTATTGCACACCCAGAGAAGGGAAAGAAGGCTCCCTGCTGAGGAGACAGCCCGATGTGGGGCTCCATCCCAGGACTCTGGGATCATGTCCTGAGCTGAAGGCAGTGGCCTAACCCACTGACTCACCCAGGTGTTACCAACAGCATTCACTTGTGAAATAACCTTCACGGTAATCCTGATGCAAAGCCCCTGTCCCATGCTCAGGCTTCTGTCCTCAGTAGCCTGGTCCATGAACTCTGCAGATGCGGGAACCCTGAGGTGCACCGCACAATGTCCATAGATCCCAATGGGAACGTTTGCCCTTTAGAAATGAGCTGAATCCGTAGAACAGGTGAAATCTGCATGCACCCCTTGGGACACAGCTCCAAGGAGCGCCCACCTGAAGCGGGAACCAGGAGTTTGATGATCCCTCAGCAAGGGCCGGTAGGGCCTCCCATGTGCATCGGCCTAACCCTAACCCGAGGGTGCTTTTTGAGACTTCTATCCCCGGTTGCCAGCACTGGTAGCCCTCTAGGTAGGGGATTCCTTCTTCACATCGCGGGCCCCTGGGTGCCGCCCACTAGGCAAATGGGAAGTTTAGCCCTGTGGAAGACCCTCGGGGAGGGAGAAATCTGCCTGTCCGATCATTCTACCAACACCTTCCTAGGACCACCACACCACAATCCGGGAATAGGATGGTCCGCCAGGGCTACGTCCTCAACTGAGTCCCGTGGAAAGCCTAATTCTGCCCTGACGAATCAGGTCAGCCATTCTCCCAGAGCCAAAGGCTAAGCCTAGGTTACGGGATCAGACTCTGGACACCGGAGGACTGAACCCAGGTCCTCCTGTGGATGGGAAAGTCAGTCTGTAGGAAGGACTCAGCCTCTCAGGCAGAAACTGACCCTTTCCTTCTGTGCTATACAGTACCTTCAGATATATAGAAACCAGCATGCTGCCCTGAGGGCATTCCACCCTCTTGGCCTGTCCCGTCCAAAATTCCATCGCCTGAGGATTCTGCTGAGTCCCACCCTCAACTCAGCCCTTGGTGTGCCAGTATTGTGTGGCCAGTTCCGACATGCCTTGTTCCTAAAACATAACCCTAACCCTTACTCTAACCCTCACCTAAACATAACCCTAACCCTAACCCTAACCCTAACCGTAACCCTATACCTCACATGAAGCCGTGGTCGGCTGCTCAGCCTTCCAACCTCAGAGGCCTGGTTCCCAAAATCTCCCGATGGAAGAACCCTGAGCCACACTGCAGAATTGCACTTGATCACTATATAAAACATGCCTGAATATATTTATTTATTTATTTATAATGATTTTATTTATTTGTTGAAAAGACTGAGATCACAAGTAGGCTGTGTTTTTGTCCGAAGGAAGGGGGAATAAGGCTCCCTGCAGTGGGGAGGGCCCCGTGTCAAACTAGATTCCTCTTCCCTGGGATCTTGACCTGGGCCGAGGCAAGAGGTCACATCCAATGAGGTACACAGGTGTTCTGGAAAGCATACCCTATAGCAATGACCTTCAGCCTTAGCATAATGCGAAGCCCAAGTCATGTGCTCAGTCTTCTGTCCTCAAAGGCCTGGTTCCCAAACTCTCCCCATGGGGGAACCCTGAGCTGCCCCGCACAAATGACCTAGATTCCAATAGGAAATCATGCCCTCCCTTTTATATATTTATTATTTACGTATTTATTTATTTATTGCCTCAAGATTTTACTTTTTCACTTTTTAGGGAGCGAAAAGATGTAGGCAGTGTTGCACGCCCAGAGAAGGGAAAGAAGGCTCCCTGCTGAGGAGACAGCCCGATGTGGGGCTCCATCCCAGGACTCTGGATCATGTCCTGAGCTGAAGGCAGTGGCCTAACCCACTGACTCACCCAGGTGTTACCAACAGCATTCACTTGTGAAATAACCTTCACGGTAATCCTGATGCAAAGCCCCTGTCCCATGCTCAGGCTTCTGTCCTCAGTAGCCTGGTCCATGAACTCTGCAGATGCGGGAACCCTGAGGTGTACCGACAAAGTCCATAGATCCCAATGGGAACGTTTGCCCTTTAGAAATGAGCTGAATCCGTAGAACAGGTGAAATCTGCATGCACCCCTTGGGACACAGCTCCAAGGAGTGCCCACCTGAAGCGGGAACCAGGAGTTTGATGATCCCTCAGCAAGGGCCGGTAGGGCCTCCCATGTGCATCGGCCTAACCCTAACCCGAGGATGCTTCTTCAGACTTCTATCCCTGGTTGCCTGCCCTGGTAGCCCTCTAGGTAGGGAATTCCTTCTTCACATTGCAGGCTTCTGGGTGCCGCCCACTATGACAATGGGATATTTAGCCCTGTGGAAGACCCTCGGGGCGGGAGAAATCTGCCTGTCCGATCATTCTACCAACACCTTCCTAGGACCCCCACACCACAATCCGGGAATAGGATGGTCCGCCAGGGCTACGTCCTCAACTGAGTCCCGTGGAAAGCCTAATACTGCCCTGACAAATAAGGTCAGCCATTCTCCCAGAGCCAAAGGCTAAGCCTAGGTAACGTGATCAGACTCTGGACACCGGAGGACTGAACCCAGGTCCTCCTGTGGATGGGAAAGTCAGTCTGTAGGAAGGACTCAGCCTCTCAGGCAGAAACTGACCCTTTCCTTCTGTGCTATCCAGTACCTTCAGATATATAGAAACCAGCATGCTCCCCTGAGGGCATTCCACCCTCTTGGCCTGTCCTGTCCAAAATTCCATCGCCTGAGGATTCTGCTGAGTCCCACCCTCAACTCAGCCCTTGGTGTGCCAGTATTGTGTGGCCAGTTCCGACATGCCTTGTTCCTAAGACATAAATCTAACCCTTACTCTAACCCTCACCTAAACATAACCCTAACCCTAACGCTAACCCTAACCCTAACCCTAACCGTATACCTCACATGAAGCCGTGGTCGGCTGCTCAGCCTTCCAACCTCAGAGGCCTGGTTCCCAAAATCTCCCGATGGAAGAACCCTGAGCCACTCTGCAGAATTTCACTTGATCACTATATAAAACATGCCTGTATATATTTATTTATTTATTTATAATAATTTTATTTATTTGTTGGACAGACTGAGATCACAAGTAGGCTGTGTTTTTGTCCGAAGGAAGGGGGAATAAGGCTCCCTGCAGTGGGGAGGGCCCCGTGTCAAACTAGATTCCTCTTCCCTGGGATCTTGACCTGGGCCGAGGCAAGAGGTCACATCCAATGAGGTACACAGGTGTTCTGGAAAGCATACCCTATAGCAATGACCTTCAGCCTTAGCATAATGCGAAGCCCAAGTCATGTGCTCAGTCTTCTGTCCTCAAAGGCCTGGTTCCCAAACTCTCCCCATGGGGGAACCCTGAGCTGCCCCGCACAAATGACCTAGATTCCAATAGGAAATCATGCCCTCTCTTTTATATATTTATTATTTATGTATTTATTTATTTATTGCTTCAAGATTTTACTTTTTCACTTTGCAGGGAGCGAAAAGATGTAGGCAGTGTTGCACGCCCAGAGAAGGGAAAGAAGGCTCCCTGCTGAGGAGACAGCCCGATGTGGGGCTCCATCCCAGGACTCTGGGATCATGGCCTGAGCTGAAGGCAGTGGCCTAACCCACTGACTCACCCAGGTGTTACCAACAGCATTCACTTGTGAAATAACCTTCACGGTAATCCTGATGCAAAGCCCCTGTCCCATGCTCAGGCTTCTGTCCTCAGTAGCCTGGTCCATGAACTCTGCAGATGCGGGAACCCTGAGGTGTACCGCACAATGTCCATAGATCCCAATGGGAACGTTTGCCCTTTAGAAATGAGCTGAATCCGTAGAACAGGTGAAATCTGCATGCACCCTTTGGGACACAGCTCCAAGGAGCGCCCACCTGAAGCGGGAACCAGGAGTTTGATGATCCCTCAGCAAGGGCCGGTAGGGCCTCCCATGTGCATCGGCCTAACCCTAAACCGAGGGTGCTTCTTCCGACTTCTATCCCCGGTTGCCTGCCCTGGTAGCCCTCTAGGTAGGGGATTCCTTCTTCACATCGCAGGTCCCTGTGTGCCGCCCACTAGGCAAATGGGAAGTTTAGCCCTGTGGAAGACCCTAGGGGAGGGAGAAATCTGCCTGTCCGATCATTCTACCAACACCTTCCTAGTACTCCCACAACACAATCCGGGAATAGGATGGTCCGCCAGGGCTACGTCCTCAACTGAGTCCTGTGGAAAGCCTAATTCTGCCCTGACAAATCAGGTCAGCCATTCTCCCAGAGCCAAAGGCTAAGCCTAGGTTACGTGATCAGACTCTGGACACCGGAAAACTGAACCCAGGTCCTCCTGTGGATGGGAAAGTCAGTCTGTAGGAAGGACTCAGCCTCTCAGGCAGAAACTGACCCTTTCCTTCTGTGCTATCCAGTACCTTCAGATATATAGAAACCAGCATGCTCCCCTGAGGGCATTCCACCCTCTTGGCCTGTCCCGTCCAAAATTCCATCGCCTGAGGATTCTGCTGAGTCCCACCCTCAACTCAGCCCTTGGTGAGCCAGTATTGTGTGGCCAGTTCCGAAATGCCTTGTTCCTAAGACATAACCATAACCCTTACTCTAACCCTCACCTAAACATAATCCTAACCCTAACCCTAACTCTAACCCTATACCTCACATGAAGCCGTGGTCGGCTGCTCAGCCTTCCAACCTCAGAGGCCTGGTTCCCAAAATCTCCCGATGGAAAAACCCTGAGCCACACTGCAGAATTGCACTTGAGCATATATAAAACATGCCTGAATATATTTATTTATTTATTTATAATGATTTTATTTATTTGTTGGACAGACTGAGATCACAAGTAGGCTGTGTTTTTGTCTGAAGGAAGGGGGAATAAGGCTCCCTGCAGTGGGGAGGGCCCTGTGTCAAACTAGATTCCTCTTCCCTGGGATCTTGACCTGGGCTGAGGCAAGAGGTCACATCCAATGAGGTACACAGGTGTTCTGGAAAGCATACCCTATAGCAATGACCTTCAGCCTTAGCATAATGCGAAGCCCAAGTCATGTGCTCAGTCTTCTGTCCTCAAAGGCCTGGTTCCCAAATTCTCCCCATGGGGGAACCCTGAGCTGCCCCGCACAAATGACCTAGATTCCAATAGGAAATCATGCCCTCTCTTTTATATATTTATTATTTATGTATTTATTTATTTATTGCCTCAAGATTTTACTTTTTCACTTTGCAGGGAGCGAAAAGATGTAGGCAGTGTTGCACGCCCAGAGAAGGGAAAGAAGGCACCCTGCTGAGGAGACAGCCCGATGTGGGGCTCCATCCCAGGACTCTGGGATCATGTCCTGAGCTGAAAGCAGTGGCCTAACCCACTGACTCACCCAGGTGTTACCAACAGCATTCACTTGTGAAATAACCTTCACGGTAATCCTGATGCAAAGCCCCTGTCCCATGCTCAGGCTTCTGTCCTCAGTAGCCTGGTCCATGAACTCTGCAGATGCGGGAATTCTGAGGTGCACCGCACAATGTCCATAGATCCCAATGGGAACGTTTGCCCTTTAGAAATGAGCTGAATCCGTAGAACAGGTGAAATCTGCATGCACCCCTTGGGACACAGCTCCAAGGAGCGCCCACCTGAAGCGGGAACCAGGAGTTTGATGATCCCTCAGCAAGGGCCGGTAGGGCCTCCCATGTGCATCGGCCTAACCCTAACCCGAGGGTGCTTCTTCAGACTTCTATCCCCGGTTGCCTGCCCTGGTAGCCCTCTAGGTAGGGGATTCCTTCTTCACATCGCAGGCCTCTGGGTGCCGCCCACTAGGCAAATGGGAAGTTTAGCCCTGTGGAAGACCCTGGGGGAGGGAGAAATCTGCCTGTCCGATCATTCTACCAACACCTTCCTAGGACCCCCACACCACAATCCGGGAATAGGATGGTCCGCCAGGGCTACGTCCTCAACTGAGTCCCGTGGAAAGCCTAATTCTGCCCTGACGAATCAGGTCAGCCATTCTCCCAGAGCCAAAGGCTAAGCCTAGGTTACGTGATCAGACTCTGGACACCGGAGGACTGAACCCAGGTTCTCCTGTGGATGGGAAAGTCAGTCTGTAGGAAGGACTCAGCCTCTCAGGCAGAAACTGACCCTTTCCTTCTGTGCTATCCAGTACCTTCAGATATATAGAAACCAGCATGCTCCCCTGAGGGCATTCCACCCTCTTGGCCTGTCCCGTCCAAAAATCCATCGCCTGAGGATTCTGCTGAATCCCACCCTCAACTCAGCCCTTGGTGTGCCAGTATTGTGTGGCCAGTTCCGACATGCCTTGTTCCTAAAACATAACCCTAACCCTTACTCTAACCCTCACCTAAACATAACCCTAACCCTAACCCTAACCCTAACCCTATACCTCACATGAAGCCGTGGTCGGCTGCTCAGCCTTCCAACCTCAGAGGCCTGGTTCCCAAAATCTTCCGATGGAAGAACCCTGAGCCACACTGCAGAATTGCATTTGATCACTATATAAAACATGCCTGAATATATTTATTTATTTATTTATAATGATTTTATTTATTTGTTGGACAGACTGAGATCACAAGTAGGCTCTGTTTTTGTCTGAAGGAAGGGGGAATAAGGCTCCCTGCAGTGGGGAGGGCCCCGTGTCAAACTAGATTCCTCTTCCCTGGGATCTTGACCTGGGGCGAGGCAAGAGGTCACATCCAATGAGGTACACAGGTGTTCTGGAAAGCATACCCTATAGCAATGACCTTCAGTCTTAGCATAATGCGAAGCCCAAGTCATGTGCTCAGTCTTCTGTCCTCAAAGGCCTGGTTCCCAAACTCTCCCCATGGGGGAACCCTGAGCTGCCCCGCACAAATGACCTATATTCCAATAGGAAATCATGCCCTCTCTTTTATATATTTATTATTTATGTATTTATTTATTTATTGCTTCAAGATTTTACTTTTTCACTTTGCAGGGAGCGAAAAGATGTAGGCAGTGTTGCACGCCCAGAGAAGGGAAAGAAGGCTCCCTGCTGAGGAGACAGCCCGATGTGGGGCTCCATCCCAGGACTCTGGGATCATGGCCTGAGCTGAAGGCAGTGGCCTAACCCACTGACTCACCCAGGTGTTACCAACAGCATTCACTTGTGAAATAACCTTCACGGTAATCCTGATGCAAAGCCCCTGTCCCATGCTCAGGCTTCTGTCCTCAGTAGCCTGGTCCATGAACTCTGCAGATGCGGGAACCCTGAGGTGTACCGCGCAATGTCCATAGATCCCAATGGGAACGTTTGCCCTTTAGAAATGAGCTGAATCCGTAGAACAGGTGAAATCTGCATGCACCCCTTGGGACACAACTCCAAGGAGTGCCCACCTGAAGCGGGAACCAGGAGTTTGATGATCCCTCAGCAAGGGCCGGTAGGGCCTCCCATGTGCATCGGCCTAACCCTACCCGAGGATGCTTCTTTAGACTTCTATCCCTGGTTGCCTGCCCTGGTAGCCCTCTAGGTAGGGGATTCCTTCTTCACATCGCAGGCTTCGGGGTGCCGCCCACTATGATAATGGGAAATTTAGCCCTGTGGAAGACCTCGGGGCGGGAGAAATCTGCCTGTCCGATCATTCTACCAACACCTTCCTAGGACCCCCACACCACAATCCGGGAATAGGATGGTCCGCCAGGGCTACGTCCTCAACTGAGTCCCGTGGAAAGCCTAATTCTGCCCTGACAAATCAGGTCAGCCATTCTCCCAGAGCCAAAGGCTAAGCCTAGGTTACGGGATCAGACTCTGGACACCGGAGGACTGAACCCAGGTCCTCCTGTGGATGGGAAAGTCAGTCTGTAGGAAGGACTCAGCCTCTCAGGCAGAAACTGACTCTTTCCTTCTGTGCTATCCAGTACCTTCAGATATATAGAAACCAGCATGCTCCCCTGAGGGCATTCCACCCTCTTGGCCTGTCCCGTCCAAAATTCCATCGCCTGAGGATTATACTGAGTCCCACCCTCAACTCAGCCCTTGGTGTGCCAGTATTGTGTGGCCAGTTCCGACATGCCTTGTTCCTAAGACATAACCATAACCCTTACTCTAACCCTCACCTAAACATAATCCTAACCCTAACCCTAACTCTAACCCTATACCTCACATGAAGCCGTGGTCGGCTGCTCAGCCTTCCAACCTCAGAGGCCTGGTTCCCAAAATCTCCCGATGGAAGAACCCTGAGCCACACGGCAGAATTGCACTTGAGCACTATATAAAACATGCCTGAATATATTTATTTATTTATTTATAATGATTTTATTTATTTGTTGGACAGACTGAGATCACAAGTAGGCTGTGTTTTTGTCTGAAGGAAGGGGGAATAAGGCTCCCTGCAGTGGGGAGGGCCCCGTGTCAAACTAGATTCCTCTTCCCTGGGATCTTGACCTGGGCCGAGGCAAGAGGTCACATCCAATGAGGTACACAGGTGTTCTGGAAAGCATACCCTATAGCAATGACCTTCAGCCTTAGCATAATGCGAAGCCCAAGTCATGTGCTCAGTCTTCTGTCCTCAAAGGCCTGGTTCCCAAACTCTCCCCATGGGGGAACCCTGAGCTGCCCCGCACAAATGACCTAGATTCCAATAGGAAATCATGCCCTCTCTTTTATATATTTATTATTTATGTATTTATTTATTTATTGCCTCAAGATTTTACTTTTTCACTTTGCAGGGAGCGAAAAGATGTAGGCAGTGTTGCAAGCCCAGAGAAGGGAAAGAAGGCTCCCTGCTGAGGAGACAGCCCGATGTGGGGCTCCATCCCAGGACTCTGGGATCATGTCCTGAGCTGAAGGCAGTGGCCTAACCTACTGACTCACCCAGGTGTTACCAACAGCATTCACTTGTGAAATAACCTTCACGGTAATCCTGATGCAAAGCCCCTGTCCCATGCTCAGCCTTCTGTCCTCAGTAGCCTGGTCCATGAACTCTGCAGATGCGGGAACCCTGAGGTGTACCGACAAAGTCCATAGATCCCAATGGGAACGTTTGCCCTTTAGAAATGAGCTGAATCCGTAGAACAGGTGAAATCTGCATGCACCCCTTGGGACACAGCTCCAAGTAGTGCCCACCTGAAGCGGGAACCAGGAGTTTGATGATCCCTCAGCAAGGGCCGGTAGGGCCTCCCATGTGCATCGGCCTAACCCTAACCCGAGGATGCTTCTTCAGACTTCTATCCCTGGTTGCCTGCCCTGGTAGCCCTCTAGGTAGGGAATTCCTTCTTCACATTGCAGGCCTCTGGGTGCCGCCCACTATGATAATGGGAAATTTAGCCCTGTGGAAGACCCTCGGGGCAGGAGAAATCTGCCTGTCCGATCATTCTACCAACCTTCCTAGGACCCCCACACCACAATCCGGGAATAGGATGGTCCGCCAGGGCTACGTCCTCAACTGAGTCCCGTGGAAAGCCTAATTCTGCCCTGACAAATCAGGTCAGCCATTCTCCCAGAGCCAAAGGCTAAGCCTAGGTTACGTGATCAGACTCTGGACACCGGAGGACTGAACCCAGGTCCTCCTGTGGATGGGAAAGTCAGTCTGTAGGAAGGACTCAGGCTCTCAGGCAGAAACTGACCCTTTCCTTCTGTGCTATCCAGTACCTTCAGATATATAGAAACCAGCATGCTCCCCTGAGGGCATTCCACCCTCTTGGCCTGTCCTGTCCAAAATTCCATCGCCTGAGGATTCTGCTGAGTCCCACCCTCAACTCAGCCCTTGATGTGCCAGTATTGTGTGGCCAGTTCCGACATGCCTTGTTCCTAAGACATAACCCTAACCCTTACTCTAACCCTCACCTAAACATAACCCTTACCATAACCCTAACCCTAACCCTAACCCTAACCGTATACCTCACATGAAGCCGTGGTCGGGTGCTCAGCCTTCCAACCTCAGAGGCCTGGTTCCCAAAATCTCCCGATGGAAGAACCCTGAGCCACACTGCAGAATTGCACTTGATCACTACATAAAACGTGCCTAAATATATTTATTTATTTATTTATAATGATTTTATTTATTTGTTGGACAGACTGAGATCACAAGTAGGCTGTGTTTTTGTCCGAAGGAAGGGGGAATAAGGCTCCCTGCAGTGGGGAGGGCCCCGTGTCAAACTAGATTCCTCTTCCCTGGGATCTTGACCTTGGCCGAGGCAAGAGGCCACATCCAATGAGGTACACAGGTGTTCTGGAAAGCATACCCTATAGCAATGACCTTCAGCCTTAGCATAATGCGAAGCCCAAGTCATGTGCTCAGTCTTCTGTCCTCAAAGGCCTGGTTCCCAAACTCTCCCCATGGGGGAACCCTGAGCTGCCCCGCACAAATGACCTAGATTCCAATAGGAAATCATGCCCTCTCTTTTATATATTTATTATTTATGTATTTATTTATTTATTGCTTCAAGATTTTACTTTTTCACTTTGCAGGGAGCGAAAAGATGTAGGCAGTGTTGCACGCCCAGAGAAGGGAAAGAAGGCTCCCTGCTGAGGAGACAGCCCGATGTGGGGCTCCATCCCAGGACTCTGGGATCATGGCCTGAGCTGAAGGCAGTGGCCTAACCCACTGACTCACCCAGGTGTTACCAACAGCATTCACTTGTGAAATAACCTTCACGGTAATCCTGATGCAAAGCCCCTGTCCCATGCTCAGCCTTCTGTCCTCAGTAGCCTGGTCCATGAACTCTGCAGATGCGGGAACCCTGAGGTGTACCGCGCAATGTCCATAGATCCCAATGGGAACGTTTGCCCTTTAGAAATGAGCTGAATCCGTAGAACAGGTGAAATCTGCATGCACCCCTTGGGACACAACTCCAAGGAGTGCCCACCTGAAGCGGGAACCAGGAGTTTGATGATCCCTCAGCAAGGGCCGGTAGGGCCTCCCATGTGCATCGGCCTAACCCTACCCGAGGATGCTTCTTTAGACTCTATCCCTGGTTGCCTGCCCTGGTAGCCCTCTAGGTAGGGGATTCCTTCTTCACATCGCAGGCTTCGGGGTGCCGCCCACTATGATAATGGGAAATTTAGCCCTGTGGAAGACCTCGGGGCGGGAGAAATCTGCCTGTCCGATCATTCTACCAACACCTTCCTAGGACCCCCACACCACAATCCGGGAATAGGAAGGTCCGCCAGGGCTACGTCCTCAACTGAGTCCCGTGGAAAGCCTAATTCTGCCCTGACAAATCAGGTCAGCCATTCTCCCAGAGCCAAAGGCTAAGCCTAGGTTACGGGATCAGACTCTGGACACCGGAGGACTGAACCCAGGTCCTCCTGTGGATGGGAAAGTCAGTCTGTAGGAAGGACTCAGCCTCTCAGGCAGAAACTGACTCTTTCCTTCTGTGCTATCCAGTACCTTCAGATATATAGAAACCAGCATGCTACCCTGAGGGCGTTCCACCCTCTTGGCCTGTCCCGTCCAAAATTCCATCGCCTGAGGATTCTGCTGAGTCCCACCCTCAACTCAGCCCTTGGTGTGCCAGTATTGTGTGGCCAGTTCCGACATGCCTTGTTCCTAAAACATAACCATAACCCTTACTCTAACCCTCACCTAAACATAACCCTAACCCTAACCCTAACCCTAACCCTAACCCTAACCCTATACCTCACATGAAGCCGTGGTCGGCTGCTCAGCCTTCCAACCTCAGAGGCCTGGTTCCCAAAATCTCCCGATGGAAGAACCCTGAGCCACACTGCAGAATTGCATTTGATCACTATATAAATCATGCCTGTATATATTTATTTATTTATTTATAATGATTTTATTTATTTGTTGGACAGACTGAGATCACGAGTAGGCTGTGTTTTTGTCTGAAGGAAAGGGGAATAAGGCTCCCTGCAGTGGGGAGGGCCCGGTGTCAAACTAGATTCCTCTTCCCTGGGATCTTGACCTGGGCCGAGGCAAGAGGTCACATCCAATGAGGTACACAGGTGTTCTGGAAAGCATACCCTATAGCAATGACCTTCAGCCTTAGCATAATGCGAAGCCCAAGTCATGTGCTCAGTCTTCTGTCCTCAAAGGCCTGGTTCCCAAACTCTCCCCATGGGGGAACCCTGAGCTGCCCCGCACAAATGACCTAGATTCCAATAGGAAATCATGCCCTCTCTTTTATATATTTATTATTTATATATTTATTTATTTATTGCCTCAAGATTTTACTTTTTCACTTTGCAGGGAGCGAAAAGATGTAGGCAGTATTGCACACCCAGAGAAGGGAAAGAAGGCTCCCTGCTGAGGAGACAGCCCGATGTGGGGCTCCATCCCAGGACTCTGGAATCATGTCCTGAGCTGAAGGCAGTGGCCTAACCCACTAACTCACCCAGGTGTTACCAACAGCATTCACTTGTGAAATAACCTTCACGGTAATCCTGATGCAAAGCCCCTGTCCCATGCTCAGGCTTCTGTCCTCAGTATTCTGGTCCATGAACTCTGCAGATGCGGGAACCCTGAGGTGCACCGCACAATGTCCATAGATCCCAATGGGAACGTTTGCCCTTTAGAAATGAGCTGAATCCGTAGAACAGGTGAAATCTGCATGCACCCTTGGGACACAGCTCCAAGGAGCGCCCACCTGAAGCGGGAACCAGGAGTTTGATGATCCCTCAGCAAGGGCCAGTAGGGCCTCCCATGTGCATCGGCCTAACCCTAACCCGAGGGTGCTTCTTCAGACTTCTATCCCCGGTTGCCTGCCCTGGTAGCCCTCTAGGTAGGGGATTCCTTCTTCATATCGCAGGCCTCTGGGTGCCGCCCACTAGGCAAATGGGAAGTTTAGCCCTGTGGAAGACCCTCGGGGAGGGAGAAATCTGCCTCTCCGATCATTCTACCAACACCTTCCTAGGACCCCCACACCACAATCCGGGAATAGGATGGTCCGCCAGGTCTACGTCCTCAACTGAGTCCCGTGGAAAGCCTAATTCTGCCCTGACAAATCAGGTCAGCCATTCACCCAGAGCCAAAGGCTAAGCCTAGGTTACGTGATCAGACTCTGGACACCGGAGGACTGAACCCAGGTCCTCCTGTGGATGGGAAAGTCAGTCTGTAAGAAGGACTCAGCCTCTCAGGCAGAAACTGACCCTTTCCTTCTGTGCTATCCAGTACCTTCAGATATATAGAAACCAGCATGCTCCCCTGAAGGCATTCCACCCTCTTGGCCTGTCCTGTCCAAAATTCCATCGCCTGAGGATTCTGCTGAGTCCCACCCTCAACTCAGCCCTTGGTGTGCCAGTATTGTGTGGCCAGTTCCGACATGCCTTGTTCCTAAGATATAACCCTAACCCTTACTCTAACCCTCACCTAAACATAACCCTAACCCTAACACTAACCCTAACCCTAACCCTATACCTCACATGAAGCCGTGGTCGGCTGCTCAGCCTTCCAACCTCAGAGGCCTGGTTCCCAAAATCTCCCGATGGAAGAACCCTGAGCCACACTGCAGAATTGCACTTGAGCACTATATAAAACATGCCTGAATATATTTATTTATTTATTTAAAATGATTTTATTTATTTGTTGGACAGACTGAGATCACAAGTAGGCTGTGTTTTTGTCCGAAGGAAGGGGGAATAAGGCTCCCTGCAGTGGGGAGGGCCCCGTGTCAAACTAGATTCCTCTTCCCTGGGATCTTGACCTGGGCCGAGGCAAGAGGTCACATCCAATGAGGTACACAGGTGTTCTGGAAAGCATACCCTATAGCAATGACCTTCAGCCTTAGCATAATGCGAAGCCCAAGTCATGTGCTCAGTCTTCTGTCCTCAAAGGCCTGGTTCCCAAACTCTCCCCATGGGGGAACCCTGAGCTGCCCCGCACAAATGACCTAGATTCCAATAGGAAATCATGCCCTCTCTTTTATATATTTATTATTTATGTATTTATTTATATATTGCCTCAAGATTTTACTTTTTCACTTTGCAGGGAGCGAAAAGATGTAGGCAGTGTTGCACGCCCAGAGAAGGGAAAGAAGGCTCACTGCTGAGGAGACAGCCCGATGTGGGGCTCCATCCCAGGACTCTGGGATCATGTCCTGAGCTGAAGGCAGTGGCCTAACCCACTGACTCACCCAGGTGTTACCAACAGCATTCACTTGTGAAATAACCTTCACGGTAATCCTGATGCAAAGCCCCTGTCCCATGCTCAGCCTTCTGTCCTCAGTAGCCTGGTCCATGAACTCTGCAGATGTGGGAACCCTGAGGTGCACCGCACAATGTCCATAGATCCCAATGGGAACGTTTGCCCTTTAGAAATGAGCTGAATCCGTAGAACAGGTGAAATCTGCATGCACCCCTTGGGACACAGCTCCAAGGAGCGCCCACCTGAAGCGGGAACCAGGAGTTTGATGATCCCTCAGCAAGGGCCGGTAGGGCCTCCCATGTGCATCGGCCTAACCCTAACCCGAGGATGCTTCTTTAGACTTCTATCCCCGGTTGCCTGCCCTGGTAGCCCTCTAGGTAGGGGATTCCTTCTTCACATCGCAGGCTTCGGGGTGCCGCCCACTATGATAATGGGAAATTTAGCCCTGTGGAAGACCTCGGGGCGGGAGAAATCTGCCTGTCCGATCATTCTACCAACACCTTCCTAGGACCCCCACACCACAATCCGGGAATAGGATGGTCCGCCAGGGCTACGTCCTCAACTGAGTCCCGTGGAAAGCCTAATTCTGCCCTGACGAATCAGGTCAGCCATTCTCCCAGAGCCAAAGGCTAAGCCTAGGTTACGGGATCAGACTCTGGACACCGGAGGACTGAACCCAGGTCCTCCTGTGGATGGGAAAGTCAGTCTGTAGGAAGGACTCAGCCTCTCAGGCAGAAACTGACTCTTTCCTTCTGTGCTATCCGGTACCTTCAGATATATAGAAACCAGCATGCTACCCTGAGGGCGTTCCACCCTCTTGGCCTGTCCCGTCCAAAATTCCATCGCCTGAGGATTCTGCTGAGTCCCACCCTCAACTCAGCCCTTGGTGTGCCAGTATTGTGTGGCCAGTTCCGACATGCCTTGTTCCTACAACAGAACCCTAACCCTTACTCTAACCCTCACCTAAACATAACCCTAACCCTAACCCTAACCCTAACCCTATACCTCACATGAAGCCGTGGTCGGCTGCTCAGCCTTCCAACCTCAGAGGCCTGGTTCCCAAAATCTCCCGATGGAAGAACCCTGAGCCACACTGCAGAATTGCATTTGATCACTATATAAAACATGCCTGTATATATTTATTTATTTATTTATAATGATTTTATTTATTTGTTGGACAGACTGAGATCACGAGTAGGCTGTGTTTTTGTCTGAAGGAAAGGGGAATAAGGCTCCCTGCAGTGGGGAGGGCCCGGTGTCAAACTAGATTCCTCTTCCCTGGGATCTTGACCTGGGCCGAGGCAAGAGGTCACATCCAATGAGGTACAAAGGTGTTCTGGAAAGCATACCCTATAGCAATGACCTTCAGCCTTAGCATAATGCGAAGCCCAAGTCATGTGCTCAGTCTTCTGTCCTCAAAGGCCTGGTTCCCAAACTCTCCCCATGGGGGAACCCTGAGCTGCCCCGCACAAATGACCTAGATTCCAATAGGAAATCATGCCCTCTCTTTTATATATTTATTATTTATGTATTTATTTATTTATTGCCTCAAGATTTTACTTTTTCACTTTGCAGGGAGCGAAAAGATGTAGGCAGTATTGCACACCCAGAGAAGGGAAAGAAGGCTCCCTGCTGAGGAGACAGCCCGATGTGGGGCTCCATCCCAGGACTCTGGAATCATGTCCTGAGCTGAAGGCAGTGGCCTAACCCACTGACTCACCCAGGTGTTACCAACAGCATTCACTTGTGAAATAACCTTCACGGTAATCCTGATGCAAAGCCCCTGTCCCATGCTCAGGCTTCTGTCCTCAGTATTCTGGTCCATGAACTCTGCAGATGCGGGAACCCTGAGGTGCACCGCACAATGTCCATAGATCCCAATGGGAACGTTTGCCCTTTAGAAATGAGCTGAATCCGTAGAACAGGTGAAATCTGCATGCACCCCTTGGGACACAGCACCAAGGAGCGCCCACCTGAAGCGGGAACCAGGAGTTTGATGATCCCTCAGCAAGGGCCGGTAGGGCCTCCCATGTGCATCGGCCTAACCCTAACCCGAGGGTGCTTCTTCAGACTTCTATCCCCGGTTGCCTGCCCTGGTAGCCCTCTAGGTAGGGGATTCCTTCTTCATATCGCAGGCCTCTGGGTGCCGCCCACTAGGCAAATGGGAAGTTTAGCCCTGTGGAAGACCCTCGGGGAGGGAGAAATCTGCCTCTCCGATCATTCTACCAACACCTTCCTAGGACCCCCACACCACAATCCGGGAATAGGATGGTCCGCCAGGTCTACGTCCTCAACTGAGTCCCGTGGAAAGCCTAATTCTGCCCTGACAAATCAGGTCAGCCATTCACCCAGAGCCAAAGGCTAAGCCTAGGTTACGTGATCAGACTCTGGACACCGGAGGACTGAACCCAGGTCCTCCTGTGGATGGGAAAGTCAGTCTGTAAGAAGGACTCAGCCTCTCAGGCAGAAACTGACCCTTTCCTTCTGTGCTATCCAGTACCTTCAGATATATAGAAACCAGCATGCTCCCCTGAGGGCATTCCACCCTCTTGGCCTGTCCCGTCCAAAATTCCATCGCCTGAGGATTCTGCTGAGTCCCACCCTCAACTCAGCCCTTGGTGTGCCAGTATTGTGTGGCCAGTTCCGACATGCCTTGTTCCTAAGATATAACCCTAACCCTTACTCTAACCCTCACCTAAACATAACCCTAACCCTAACACTAACCCTAACCCTAAGCCTATACCTCACATGAAGCCGTGGTCGGCTGCTCAGCCTTCCAACCTCAGAGGCCTGGTTCCCTAAATCTCCCGATGGAAGAACCCTGAGCCACACTGCAGAATTGCACTTGAGCACTATATAAAACATGCCTGAATATATTTATTTATTTATTTAAAATGATTTTATTTATTTGTTGGACAGACTGAGATCACAAGTAGGCTGTGTTTTTGTCCGAAGGAAGGGGGAATAAGGCTCCCTGCAGTGGGGAGGGCCCCGTGTCAAACTAGATTCCTCTTCCCTGGGATCTTGACCTGGGCCGAGGCAAGAGGTCACATCCAATGAGGTACACAGGTGTTCTGGAAAGCATACCCTATAGCAATGACCTTCAGCCTTAGCATAATGCGAAGCCCAAGTCATGTGCTCAGTCTTCTGTCCTCAAAGGCCTGGTTCCCAAACTCTCCCCATGGGGGAACCCTGAGCTGCCCCGCACAAATGACCTAGATTCCAATAGGAAATCATGCCCTCTCTTTTATATATTTATTATTTATGTATTTATTTATTTATTGCCTCAAGATTTTACTTTTTCACTTTGCAGGGCGCGAAAAGATGTAGGCAGTATTGCACACCCAGAGAAGGGAAAGAAGGCTCCCTGCTGAGGAGACAGCCCGATGTGGGGCTCCATCCCAGGACTCTGGGATCATGTCCTGAGCTGAAGGCAGTGGCCTAACCCACTGACTCACCCAGGTGTTACCAACAGCATTCACTTGTGAAATAACCTTCACGGTAATCCTGATGCAAAGCCCCTGTCCCATGCTCAGGCTCTTGTCCTCAGTATTCTGGTCCATGAACTCTGCAGATGCGGGAACCCTGAGGTGCACCGCACAATGTCCATAGATCCCAATGGGAACGTTTGCCCTTTAGAAATGAGCTGAATCCGTAGAACAGGTGAAATCTGCATGCACCCCTTGGGACACAGCTCCAAGGAGCGCCCACCTGAAGCGGGAACCAGGAGTTTGATGATCCCTCAGCAAGGGCCGGTAGGGCCTCCCATGTGCATCGGCCTAACCCTAACCCGAGGGTGCTTCTTCAGACTTCTATCCCCGGTTGCCTGCCCTGGTAGCCCTCTAGGTAGGGGATTCCTTCTTCATATCGCAGGCCTCTGGGTGCCGCCCACTAGGCAAATGGGAAGTTTAGCCCTGTGGAAGACCCTAGGGGAGGGAGAAATCTGCCTGTCCGATCATTCTACCAACACCTTCCTAGGACCCCCACACCACAATCCGGTAATAGGATGGTCCGCCAGGGCTACGTCCTCAACTGAGTCCTGTGGAAAGCCTAATTCTGCCCTGACAAATCAGGTCAGCCATTCACCCAGAGCCAAAGGCTAAGCCTAGGTTACGTGATCAGACTCTGGACACCGGAGGACTGAACCCAGGTCCTCCTGTGGATGGGAAAGTCAGTCTGTAGGAAGGACTCAGCCTCTCAGGCAGAAACTGACCCTTTCCTTCTGTGCTATCCAGTACCTTCAGATATATAGAAACCAGCATGCTCCCCTGAGGGCATTCCACCCTCTTGGCCTGTCCTGTCCAAAATTCCATCGCCTGAGGATTCTGCTGAGTCCCACCCTCAACTCAGCCCTTGGTGTGCCAGTATTGTGTGGCCAGTTCCGACATGCCTTGTTCCTAAGATATAACCCTAACCCTTACTCTAACCCTCACCTAAACATAACCCTAACCCTAACCCTAACCCTAACCCTAACCCTATACCTCACATGAATCGTGGCCGGCTGCTCTGCCTTCCAACCTCAGAGGCCTGGTTCCCAAAATCTCCCGATGGAAGAACCCTGAGCCACACTGCAGAATTGCACTTGATCACTATATAAAACATGCCTGAATATATTTATTTATTTATTTATAATGATTTTATTTATTTGTTGGACAGACTGAGATCACAAGTAGGCTGTGTTTTTGTCCGAAGGAAGGGGGAATAAGGCTCCCTGCAGTGGGGAGGGCCCCGTGTCAAACTAGATTCCTCTTCCCTGGGATCTTGACCTGGGCCGAGGCAAGAGGTCACATCCAATGAGGTACACAGGTGTTCTGGAAAGCATACCCTATAGCAATGACCTTCAGTCTTAGCATAATGCGAAGCCCAAGTCATGTGCTCAGTCTTCTGTCCTCAAAGGCCTGGTTCCCAAACTCTCCCCATGGGGGAACCCTGAGCTGCCCCGCACAAATGACCTAGATTCCAATAGGAAATCATGCCCTCTCTTTTATATATTTATTATTTATGTATTTATTTATTTATTGCCTCAAGATTTTACTTTTTCACTTTGCAGGAAGCGGAAAGATGTAGGCAGTGTTGCACGCCCAGAGAAGGGAAAGAAGGCTCCCTGCTGAGGAGACAGCCCGATGTGGGGCTCCATCCCAGGACTCTGGGATCATGTCCTGAGCTGAAGGCAATGGCCTAACCCACTGACTCACCCAGGTGTTACCAACAGCATTCACTTGTGAAATAACCTTCACAGTAATCCTGATGCAAAGCCCCTGTCCCATGCTCAGGCTTCTGTCCTCAGTAGCCTGGTCCATGAACTCTGCAGATGCGGGAACCCTGAGGTGCACCGCACAATGTCCATAGATCCCAATGGGAACGTTTGCCCTTTAGAAATGAGCTGAATCCGTAGAACAGGTGAAATCTGCATGCACCCCTTGGGACACAGCTCCAAGGAGCGCCCACCTGAAGCGGGAACCAGGAGTTTGATGATCCCTCAGCAAGGGCCGGTAGGGCCTCCCATGTGCATCGGCCTAACCCTAACCCGAGGGTGCTTCTTCAGACTTCTATCCCCGGTTGCCTGCCCTGGTAGCCCTCTAGGTAGGGGATTCCTTCTTCACATCGCAGGCCTCTGGGTGCCGCCCACTAGGCAAATGGGAAGTTTAGCCCTGTGGAAGACCCTCGGGGAGGGAGAAATCTGCCTGTCCGATCATTCTACCAACACCTTCCTAGGACCCCAACACCACAATCCGGGAATAGGATGGTCCGCCAGGGCTACGTCCTCAACTGAGTCCCGTGGAAAGCCTAATTCTGCCCTGACGAATCAGGTCAGCCATTCTCCCAGAGCCAAAGGCTAAGCCTAGGTTACGTGATCAGACTCTGGACACCGGAGGACTGAACCCAGGTCCTCCTGTAGATGGGAAAGTCAGTCAGTAGGAAGGACTCAGCCTCTCAGGCAGAAACTGACCCTTTCCTTCTGTGCTATCCAGTACCTTCAGATATATAGAAACCAGCATGCTCCCCTGAGGGCATTCCACCCTCTTGGCCTGTCCCATACAAAATTCCATCGCCTGAGGATTCTGCTGAGTCCCACACTCAACTCAGCCCTTGGTGTGCCAGTATTGTGTTGCCAGTTCCGACATGCCTTGTTCCTAAAACATAACCCTAACCCTTACTCTAACCCTCACCTAAACATAACCCTAACCCTAACCCTAAACCTAACCCTAACCCTATACCTCACATGAAGCCGTGGTCGGCTGCTCAGCCTTCCAACCTCAGAGGCCTGGTTCCCAAAATCTCCCGATGGAAGAACCCTGAGCCACACTGCAGAATTGCACTTGATCACTATATAAAACATGCCTGAATATATTTATTTATTTATATATAATGATTTTATTTATTTGTTAAACAGACTGAGATCACAAGTAGGCTGTGTTTTTGTCTGAAGGAAGGGGGAATACGGCTCCCTGCAGTGGGGAGGGCCCGGTGTCAAACTAGATTCCTCTTCCCTGGGATCTTGACCTGGGCCGAGGCAAGAGGTCACATCCAATGAGGTACACAGGTGTTCTGGAAAGCATACCCTATAGCAATGACCTTCAGCCTTAGCATAATGCGAAGCCCAAGTCATGTGCTCAGTCTTCTGTCCTCAAAGGCCTGGTTCCCAAACTCTCCCCATGGGGGAACCCTGAGCTGCCCCGCACAAATGACCTAGATTCCAATAGGAAATCATGCCCTCTCTTTTATATATTTATTATTTATGTATTTATTTATTTATTGCCTCAAGATTTTACTTTTTCACTTTGCAGGGAGCGAAAAGATGTAGGCAGTATTGCACACCCAGAGAAGGGAAAGAAGGCTCCCTGCTGAGGAGACAGCCCGATGTGGGGCTCCATCCCAGGACTCTGGGATCATGTCCTGAGCTGAAGGCAGTGGCCTAACCCACTGACTCACCCAGGTGTTACCAACAGCATTCACTTGTGAAATAACCTTCACGGTAATCCTGATGCAAAGCCCCTGTCCCATGCTCAGGCTTCTGTCCTCAGTATTCTGGTCCATGAACTCTGCAGATGCGGGAACCCTGAGGTGCACCGCACAATGTCCATAGATCCCAATGGGAACGTTTGCCCTTTAGAAATGAGCTGAATCCGTAGAACAGGTGAAATATGCATGCACCCCTTGGGACACAGCTCCAAGGAGCGCCCACCTGAAGCGGGAACCAGGAGTTTGATGATCCCTCAGCAAGGGCCGGTAGGGCCTCCCATGTGCATCGGCCTAACCCTAACCCGAGGGTGCTTCTTCAGACTTCTATCCCCGGTTGCCTGCCCTGGTAGCCCTCTAGGTAGGGGATTCCTTCTTCATATCGCAGGCCTCTGGGTGCCGCCCACTAGGCAAATGGGAAGTTTAGCCCTGTGGAAGACCCTAGGGGAGGGAGAAATCTGCCTGTCCGATCATTCTACCAACACCTTCCTAGGACCCCCACACCACAATCCGGGAATAGGATGGTCCGCCAGGGCTACGTCCTCAACTGAGTCCTGTGGAAAGCCTAATTCTGCCCTGACAAATCAGGTCAGCCATTCACCCAGAGCCAAAGGCTAAGCCTAGGTTACGTGATCAGACTCTGGACACCGGAGGACTGAACCCAGGTCCTCCTGTGGATGGGAAAGTCAGTCTGTAGGAAGGACTCAGCCTCTCAGGCAGAAACTGACCCTTTCCTTCTGTGCTATCCAGTACCTTCAGATATATAGAAACCAGCATGCTCCCCTGAGGGCATTCCACCCTCTTGGCCTGTCCTGTCCAAAATTCCATCGCCTGAGGATTCTGCTGAGTCCCACCCTCAACTCAGCCCTTGGTGTGCCAGTATTGTGTGGCCAGTTCCGACATGCCTTGTTCCTAAGATATAACCCTAACCCTTACTCTAACCCTCACCTAAACATAACCCTAACCCTAACCCTAACCCTAACCCTAACCCTATACCTCACATGAATCGTGGCCGGCTGCTCTGCCTTCCAACCTCAGAGGCCTGGTTCCCAAAATCTCCCGATGGAAGAACCCTGAGCCACACTGCAGAATTGCACTTGATCACTATATAAAACATGCCTGAATATATTTATTTATTTATTTATAATGATTTTATTTATTTGTTGGACAGACTGAGATCACAAGTAGGCTGTGTTTTTGTCCGAAGGAAGGGGGAATAAGGCTCCCTGCAGTGGGGAGGGCCCCGTGTCAAACTAGATTCCTCTTCCCTGGGATCTTGACCTGGGCCGAGGCAAGAGGTCACATCCAATGAGGTACACAGGTGTTCTGGAAAGCATACCCTATAGCAATGACCTTCAGCCTTAGCATAATGCGAAGCCCAAGTCATGTGCTCAGTCTTCTGTCCTCAAAGGCCTGGTTCCCAAACTCTCCCCATGGGGGAACCCAGAGCTGCCCCGCACAAATGACCTAGATTCCAATAGGAAATCATGCCCTCTCTTTTATATATTTATTATTTATGTATTTATTTATTTATTGCCTCAAGATTTTACTTTTTCACTTTGCAGGAAGCGAAAAGATGTAGGCAGTGTTGCACGCCCAGAGAAGGGAAAGAAGGCTCCCTGCTGAGGAGACAGCCCGATGTGGGGCTCCATCCCAGGACCCTGGGATCATGTCCTGAGCTGAAGGCAATGGCCTAACCCACTGACTCACCCAGGTGTTACCAACAGCATTCACTTGTGAAATAACCTTCACGGTAATCCTGATGCAAAGCCCCTGTCCCATGCTCAGGCTTCTGTCCTCAGTAGCCTGGTCCATGAACTCTGCAGATGCGGGAACCCTGAGGTGCACCGCACAATGTCCATAGATCCCAATGGGAACGTTTGCCCTTTAGAAATGAGCTGAATCCGTAGAACAGGTGAAATCTGCATGCACCCCTTGGGACACAGCCCCAAGGAGCGCCCACCTGAAGCGGGAACCAGGAGTTTGATGATCCCTCAGCAAGGGCCGGTAGGGCCTCCCATGTGCATCGGCCTAACCCTAACCCGAGGATGCTTCTTCAGACTTCTATCCCCGGTTGCCTGCCCTGGTAGCCCTCTAGGTAGGGGATTCCTTCTTCACATCACAGGCCTCTGGGTGCCGCCCACTAGGCAAATGGGAAGTTTAGCCCTGTGGAAGACCCTCGGGGAGGGAGATATCTGCCTGTCCGATCATTCTACCAACACCTTCCAAGGACCCCCACACCACAATCCGGGAATAGGATGGTCCGCCAGGGCTACGTCCTCAACTGAGTCCCGTGGAAAGCCTAATTCTGCCCTGACGAATCAGGTCAGCCATTCTCCCAGAGCCAAAGGCTAAGCCTAGGTTACGTGATCAGACTCTGGACACCGGAGGACTGAACCCAGGTCCTCCTGTGGATGGGAAAGTCAGTCTGTAGGAAGGACTCAGCCTCTCAGGCAGAAACTGACCCTTTCCTTCTGTGCTATCCAGTACCTTCAGATATATAGAAACCAGCATGCTCCCCTGAGGGCATTCCACCCTCTTGGCCTGTCCCATACAAAATTCCATCGCCTGAGGATTCTGCTGAGTCCCACACTCAACTCAGCCCTTGGTGTGCCAGTATTGTGTTGCCAGTTCCGACATGCCTTGTTCCTAAAACATAACCCTAACCCTTACTCTAACCCTCACCTAAACATAACCCTAACCCTAACCCTAAACCTAACCCTAACCCTATACCTCACATGAAGCCGTGGTCGGCTGCTCAGCCTTCCAACCTCAGAGGCCTGGTTCCCAAAATCTCCCGATGGAAGAACCCTGAGCCACACTGCAGAATTGCACTTGATCACTATATAAAACATGCCTGAATATATTTATTTATTTATATATAATGATTTTATTTATTTGTTAAACAGACTGAGATCACAAGTAGGCTGTGTTTTTGTCTGAAGGAAGGGGGAATACGGCTCCCTGCAGTGGGGAGGGCCCGGTGTCAAACTAGATTCCTCTTCCCTGGGATCTTGACCTGGGCCGAGGCAAGAGGTCACATCCAATTAGGTACACAGGTGTTCTGGAAAGCATACCCTATAGCAATGACCTTCAGCCTTAGCATAATGCGAAGCCCAAGTCATGTGCTCAGTCTTCTGTCCTCAAAGGCCTGGTTCCCAAACTCTCCCCATGGGGGAACCCTGAGCTGCCCCGCACAAATGACCTAGATTCCAATAGGAAATCATGCCCTCTCTTTTATATATTTATTATTTATGTATTTATTTATTTATTGCCTCAAGATTTTACTTTTTCACTTTGCAGGGAGCGAAAAGATGTAGGCAGTATTGCACACCCAGAGAAGGGAAAGAAGGCTCCCTGCTGAGGAGACAGCCCGATGTGGGGCTCCATCCCAGGACTCTGGGATCATGTCCTGAGCTGAAGGCAGTGGCCTAACCCACTGACTCACCCAGGTGTTACCAACAGCATTCACTTGTGAAATAACCTTCACGGTAATCCTGATGCAAAGCCCCTGTCCCATGCTCAGGCTTCTGTCCTCAGTATTCTGGTCCATGAACTCTGCAGATGCGGGAACCCTGAGGTGCACCGCACAATGTCCATAGATCCCAATGGGAACGTTTGCCCTTTAGAAATGAGCTGAATCCGTAGAACAGGTGAAATCTGCATGCACCCCTTGGGACACAGCTCCAAGGAGCGCCCACCTGAAGCGGGAACCAGGAGTTTGATGATCCCTCAGCAAGGGCCGGTAGGGCCTCCCATGTGCATCGGCCTAACCCTAACCCGAGGGTGCTTCTTCAGACTTCTATCCCCGGTTGCCTGCCCTGGTAGCCCTCTAGGTAGGGGATTCCTTCTTCATATCGCAGGCCTCTGGGTGCCGCCCACTAGGCAAATGGGAAGTTTAGCCCTGTGGAAGACCCTAGGGGAGGGAGAAATCTGCCTGTCCGATCATTCTACCAACACCTTCCTAGGACCCCCACACCACAATCCGGGAATAGGATGGTCCGCCAGGGCTACGTCCTCAACTGAGTCCTGTGGAAAGCCTAATTCTGCCCTGACAAATCAGGTCAGCCATTCACCCAGAGCCAAAGGCTAAGCCTAGGTTACGTGATCAGACTCTGGACACCGGAGGACTGAACCCAGGTCCTCCTGTGGATGGGAAAGTCAGTCTGTAGGAAGGACTCAGCCTCTCAGGCAGAAACTGACCCTTTCCTTCTGTGCTATCCAGTACCTTCAGATATATAGAAACCAGCATGCTCCCCTGAGGGCATTCCACCCTCTTGGCCTGTCCTGTCCAAAATTCCATCACCTGAGGATTCTGCTGAGTCCCACCCTCAACTCAGCCCTTGGTGTGCCAGTATTGTGTGGCCAGTTCCGACATGCCTTGTTCCTAAGATATAACCCTAACCCTTACTCTAACCCTCACCTAAACATAACCCTAACCCTAACCCTAACCCTAACCCTAACCCTATACCTCACATGAATCGTGGCCGGCTGCTCTGCCTTCCAACCTCAGAGGCCTGGTTCCCAAAATCTCCCGATGGAAGAACCCTGAGCCACACTGCAGAATTGCACTTGATCACTATATAAAACATGCCTGAATATATTTATTTATTTATTTATAATGATTTTATTTATTTGTTGGACAGACTGAGATCACAAGTAGGCTGTGTTTTTGTCCAAAGGAAGGGGGAATAAGGCTCCCTGCAGTGGGGAGGGCCCCGTGTCAAACTAGATTCCTCTTCCCTGGGATCTTGACCTGGGCCGAGGCAAGAGGTCACATCCAATGAGGTACACAGGTGTTCTGGAAAGCATACCCTATAGCAATGACCTTCAGCCTTAGCATAATGCGAAGCCCAAGTCATGTGCTCAGTCTTCTGTCCTCAAAGGCCTGGTTCCCAAACTCTCCCCATGGGGGAACCCAGAGCTGCCCCGCACAAATGACCTAGATTCCAATAGGAAATCATGCCCTCTCTTTTATATATTTATTATTTATGTATTTATTTATTTATTGCCTCAAGATTTTACTTCTTCACTTTGCAGGAAGCGAAAAGATGTAGGCAGTGTTGCACGCCCAGAGAAGGGAAAGAAGGCTCCCTGCTGAGGAGACAGCCCGATGTGGGGCTCCATCCCAGGACCCTGGGATCATGTCCTGAGCTGAAGGCAATGGCCTAACCCACTGACTCACCCAGGTGTTACCAACAGCATTCACTTGTGAAATAACCTTCACGGTAATCCTGATGCAAAGCCCCTGTCCCATGCTCAGGCTTCTGTCCTCAGTAGCCTGGTCCATGAACTCTGCAGATGCGGGAACCCTGAGGTGCACCGCACAATGTCCATAGATCCCAATGGGAACGTTTGCCCTTTAGAAATGAG
Organism: Mustela nivalis; assembly: GCF_964662115.1. NCBI lineage: Eukaryota > Metazoa > Chordata > Mammalia > Carnivora > Mustelidae > Mustela > Mustela nivalis. Next base: position 205,536 of record NW_028135996.1, on the reverse strand, counting down.
CTGAATCCGTAGAACAGGTGAAATCTGCATGCACCCCTTGGGACACAGCCCCAAGGAGCGCCCACCTGAAGCGGGAACCAGGAGTTTGATGATCCCTCAGCAAGGGCCGGTAGGGCCTCCCATGTGCATCGGCCTAACCCTAACCCGAGGATGCTTCTTCAGACTTCTATCCCCGGTTGCCTGCCCTGGTAGCCCTCTAGGTAGGGGATTCCTTCTTCACATCACAGGCCTCTGGGTGCCGCCCACTAGGCAAATGGGAAGTTTAGCCCTGTGGAAGACCCTCGGGGAGGGAGATATCTGCCTGTCCGATCATTCTACCAACACCTTCCAAGGACCCCCACACCACAATCCGGGAATAGGATGGTCCGCCAGGGCTACGTCCTCAACTGAGTCCCGTGGAAAGCCTAATTCTGCCCTGACGAATCAGGTCAGCCATTCTCCCAGAGCCAAAGGCTAAGCCTAGGTTACGTGATCAGACTCTGGACACCGGAGGACTGAACCCAGGTCCTCCTGTGGATGGGAAAGTCAGTCTGTAGGAAGGACTCAGCCTCTCAGGCAGAAACTGACCCTTTCCTTCTGTGCTATCCAGTACCTTCAGATATATAGAAACCAGCATGCTCCCCTGAGGGCATTCCACCCTCTTGGCCTGTCCCATACAAAATTCCATCGCCTGAGGATTCTGCTGAGTCCCACACTCAACTCAGCCCTTGGTGTGCCAGTATTGTGTTGCCAGTTCCGACATGCCTTGTTCCTAAAACATAACCCTAACCCTTACTCTAACCCTCACCTAAACATAACCCTAACCCTAACCCTAAACCTAACCCTAACCCTATACCTCACATGAAGCCGTGGTCGGCTGCTCAGCCTTCCAACCTCAGAGGCCTGGTTCCCAAAATCTCCCGATGGAAGAACCCTGAGCCACACTGCAGAATTGCACTTGATCACTATATAAAACATGCCTGAATATATTTATTTATTTATATATAATGATTTTATTTATTTGTTAAACAGACTGAGATCACAAGTAGGCTGTGTTTTTGTCTGAAGGAAGGGGGAATACGGCTCCCTGCAGTGGGGAGGGCCCGGTGTCAAACTAGATTCCTCTTCCCTGGGATCTTGACCTGGGCCGAGGCAAGAGGTCACATCCAATGAGGTACACAGGTGTTCTGGAAAGCATACCCTATAGCAATGACCTTCAGCCTTAGCATAATGCGAAGCCCAAGTCATGTGCTCAGTCTTCTGTCCTCAAAGGCCTGGTTCCCAAACTCTCCCCATGGGGGAACCCTGAGCTGCCCCGCACAAATGACCTAGATTCCAATAGGAAATCATGCCCTCTCTTTTATATATTTATTATTTATGTATTTATTTATTTATTGCCTCAAGATTTTACTTTTTCACTTTGCAGGGAGCGAAAAGATGTAGGCAGTATTGCACACCCAGAGAAGGGAAAGAAGGCTCCCTGCTGAGGAGACAGCCCAATGTGGGGCTCCATCCCAGGACTCTGGGATCATGTCCTGAGCTGAAGGCAGTGGCCTAACCCACTGACTCACCCAGGTGTTACCAACAGCATTCACTTGTGAAATAACCTTCACGGTAATCCTGATGCAAAGCCCCTGTCCCATGCTCAGGCTTCTGTCCTCAGTATTCTGGTCCATGAACTCTGCAGATGCGGGAACCCTGAGGTGCACCGCACAATGTCCATAGATCCCAATGGGAACGTTTGCCCTTTAGAAATGAGCTGAATCCGTAGAACAGGTGAAATCTGCATGCACCCCTTGGGACACAGCTCCAAGGAGCGCCCACCTGAAGCGGGAACCAGGAGTTTGATGATCCCTCAGCAAGGGCCGGTAGGGCCTCCCATGTGCATCGGCCTAACCCTAACCCGAGGGTGCTTCTTCAGACTTCTATCCCCGGTTGCCTGCCCTGGTAGCCCTCTAGGTAGGGGATTCCTTCTTCATATCGCAGGCCTCTGGGTGCCGCCCACTAGGCAAATGGGAAGTTTAGCCCTGTGGAAGACCCTAGGGGAGGGAGAAATCTGCCTGTCCGATCATTCTACCAACACCTTCCTAGGACCCCCACACCACAATCCGGGAATAGGATGGTCCGCCAGGGCTACGTCCTCAACTGAGTCCTGTGGAAAGCCTAATTCTGCCCTGACAAATCAGGTCAGCCATTCACCCAGAGCCAAAGGCTAAGCCTAGGTTACGTGATCAGACTCTGGACACCGGAGGACTGAACCCAGGTCCTCCTGTTGATGGGAAAGTCAGTCTGTAGGAAGGACTCAGCCTCTCAGGCAGAAACTGACCCTTTCCTTCTGTGCTATCCAGTACCTTCAGATATATAGAAACCAGCATGCTCCCCTGAGGGCATTCCACCCTCTTGGCCTGTCCTGTCCAAAATTCCATCGCCTGAGGATTCTGCTGAGTCCCACCCTCAACTCAGCCCTTGGTGTGCCAGTATTGTGTGGCCAGTTCCGACATGCCTTGTTCCTAAGATATAACCCTAACCCTTACTCTAACCCTCACCTAAACATAACCCTAACCCTAACCCTAACCCTAACCCTAACCCTATACCTCACATGAATCGTGGCCGGCTGCTCTGCCTTCCAACCTCAGAGGCCTGGTTCCCAAAATCTCCCGATGGAAGAACCCTGAGCCACACTGCAGAATTGCACTTGATCACTATATAAAACATGCCTGAATATATTTATTTATTTATTTATAATGATTTTATTTATTTGTTGGACAGACTGAGATCACAAGTAGGCTGTGTTTTTGTCCGAAGGAAGGGGGAATAAGGCTCCCTGCAGTGGGGAGGGCCCCGTGTCAAACTAGATTCCTCTTCCCTGGGATCTTGACCTGGGCCGAGGCAAGAGGTCACATCCAATGAGGTACACAGGTGTTCTGGAAAGCATACCCTATAGCAATGACCTTCAGCCTTAGCATAATGCGAAGCCCAAGTCATGTGCTCAGTCTTCTGTCCTCAAAGGCCTGGTTCCCAAACTCTCCCCATGGGGGAACCCAGAGCTGCCCCGCACAAATGACCTAGATTCCAATAGGAAATCATGCCCTCTCTTTTATATATTTATTATTTATGTATTTATTTATTTATTGCCTCAAGATTTTACTTTTTCACTTTGCAGGAAGCGAAAAGTTGTAGGCAGTGTTGCACGCCCAGAGAAGGGAAAGAAGGCTCCCTGCTGAGGAGACAGCCCGATGTGGGGCTCCATCCCAGGACCCTGGGATCATGTCCTGAGCTGAAGGCAATGGCCTAACCCACTGACTCACCCAGGTGTTACCAACAGCATTCACTTGTGAAATAACCTTCACGGTAATCCTGATGCAAAGCCCCTGTCCCATTCTCAGGCTTCTGTCCTCAGTAGCCTGGTCCATGAACTCTGCAGATGCGGGAACCCTGAGGTGCACCGCACAATGTCCATAGATCCCAATGGGAACGTTTGCCCTTTAGAAATGAGCTGAATCCGTAGAACAGGTGAAATCTGCATGCACCCCTTGGGACACAGCCCCAAGGAGCGCCCACCTGAAGCGGGAACCAGGAGTTTGATGATCCCTCAGCAAGGGCCGGTAGGGCCTCCCATGTGCATCGGCCTAACCCTAACCCGAGGATGCTTCTTCAGACTTCTATCCCCGGTTGCCTGCCCTGGTAGCCCTCTAGGTAGGGGATTCCTTCTTCACATCACAGGCCTCTGGGTGCCGCCCACTAGGCAAATGGGAAGTTTAGCCCTGTGGAAGACCCTCGGGGAGGGAGATATCTGCCTGTCCGATCATTCTACCAACACCTTCCTAGGACCCCCACACCACAATCCGGGAATAGGATGGTCCGCCAGGGCTACGTCCTCAACTGAGTCCCGTGGAAAGCCTAATTCTGCCCTGACGAATCAGGTCAGCCATTCTCCCAGAGCCAAAGGCTAAGCCTAGGTTACGTGATCAGACTCTGGACACCGGAGGACTGAACCCAGGTCCTCCTGTGGATGGGAAAGTCAGTCAGTAGGAAGGACTCAGCCTCTCAGGCAGAAACTGACCCTTTCCTTCTGTGCTATCCAGTACCTTCAGATATATAGAAACCAGCATGCTCCCCTGAGAGCATTCCACCCTCTTGGCCTGTCCCGTCCAAAATTCCATCGCCTGAGGATTCTGCTGAGTCCCACCCTCAACTCAGCCCTTGGTGTGCCAGTATTGTGTGGCCAGTTCCGACATGCCTTGTTCCTAAAACATAACCCTAACCCTTACTCTAACCCTCACCTAAACATAACCCTAACCCTAACCCTCACCCTAACCCTAACCCTATACCTCACATGAAGCCGTGGTCGGCTGCTCAGCCTTCCAACCTCAGAGGCCTGGTTCCCAAAATCTCCCGATGGAAGAACCCTGAGCCACACTGCAGAATTGCATTTGATCACTATATAAAACATGCCTGAATATATTTATTTATTTATATATAATGATTTTATTTATTTGTTAAACAGACTGAGATCACAAGTAGGCTGTGTTTTTGTCTGAAGGAAGGGGGAATAAGGCTCCCTGCAGTGGGGAGGGCCCGGTGTCAAACTAGATTCCTCTTCCCTGGGATCTTGACCTGGGCCGAGGCAAGAGGTCACATCCAATGAGGTACACAGGTGTTCTGGAAAGCATACCCTATAGCAATGACCTTCAGCCTTAGCATAATGCGAAGCCCAAGTCATGTGCTCAGTCTTCTGTCCTCAAAGGCCTGGTTCCCAAACTCTCCCCATGGGGGAACCCTGAGCTGCCCCGCACAAATGACCTAGATTCCAATAGGAAATCATGCCCTCTCTTTTATATATTTATTATTTATGTATTTATTTATTTATTGCCTCAAGATTTTACTTTTTCACTTTGCAGGGAGCGAAAAGATGTAGGCAGTATTGCACACCCAGAGAAGGGAAAGAAGGCTCCCTGCTGAGGAGACAGCCCGATGTGGGGCTCCATCCCAGGACTCTGGGATCATGTCCTGAGCTGAAGGCAGTGGCCTAACCCACTGACTCACCCAGGTGTTATCAACAGCATGCACTTGTGAAATAACCTTCACGGTAATCCTGAAGCAAAGCCCCTGTCCCATGCTCAGGCTTCTGTCCTCAGTATTCTGGTCCATGAACTCTGCAAATGCGGGAACCCTGAGGTGCACCGCACAATGTCCATAGATCCCAATGGGAACGTTTGCCCTTTAGAAATGAGCTGAATCCGTAGAACAGGTGAAATCTGCATGCACCCCTTGGGACACAGCTCCAAGGAGCGCCCACCTGAAGCGGGAACCAGGAGTTTGATGATCCCTCAGCAAGGGCCGGTAGGGCCTCCCATGTGCATCGGCCTAACCCTAACCCGAGGGTGCTTCTTCAGACTTCTATCCCCGGTTGCCTGCCCTGGTAGCCCTCTAGGTAGGGGATTCCTTCTTCATATCGCAGGCCTCTGGGTGCCGCCCACTAGGCAAATGGGAAGTTTAGCCCTGTGGAAGACCCTCGGGGAGGGAGAAATCTGCCTGTCCGATCATTCTATCAACACCTTCCTAGGACCCCCACACCACAATCCGGGAATAGGATGGTCCGCCAGGGCTACGTCCTCAACTGAGTCCCGTGGAAAGCCTAATTCTGCCCTGACAAATCAGGTCAGCCATTCTCCCAGAGCCAAAGGCTAAGCCTAGGTTACGTGATCAGACTCTGGACACCGGAGGACTGAACCCAGGTCCTCCTGTGGATGGGAAAGTCAGTCTGTAGGAAGGACTCAGCCTCTCAGGCAGAAACTGACCCTTTCCTCTGTGCTATCCAGTACCTTCAGATATATAGAAACCAGCATGCTACCCTGAGGGCATTCCACCCTCTTGGCCTGTCCTGTCCAAAATTCCATCACCTGAGGATTCTGCTGAGTCCCACCCTCAACTCAGCCCTTGGTGTGCCAGTATTGTGTGGCCAGTTCCGACATGCCTTGTTCCTAAGATATAACCCTAACCCTTACTCTAACCCTCACCTAAACATAACCCTAACCCTAACACTACCCTAACCCTAACCCTATACCTCACATGAAGCCGTGGTCGGCTGCTCAGCCTTCCAACCTCAGAGGCCTGGTTCCCAAAATCTCCCGATGGAAGAACCCTGAGCCACACTGCAGAATTGCACTTGAGCACTATATAAAACATGCCTGAATATATTTATTTATTTATTTATAATGATTTTATTTATTTGTTGGACAGACTGAGATCACAAGTAGGCTGTGTTTTTGTCCGAAGGAAGGGGGAATAAGGCTCCCTGCAGTGGGGAGGGCCCCGTGTCAAACTAGATTCCTCTTCCCTGGGATCTTGACCTGGGCCGAGGCAAGAGGTCACATCCAATGAGGTTCACAGGTGTTCTGGAAAGCATACCCTATAGCAATGAACTTCAGCCTTAGCATAATGCGAAGCCCAAGTCATGTGCTCAGTCTTCTGTCCTCAAAGGCCTGGTTCCCAAACTCTCCCCATGGGGGAACCCTGAGCTGCCCCGCAAAAATGACCTAGATTCCAATAGGAAATCATGCCCTCTCTTTTATATATTTATTATTTATGTATTTATTTATTTATTGCCTCAAGATTTTACTTTTTCACATTGCAGGGAACGAAAAGATGTAGGTAGTGTTGCACGCCCAGAGAAGGGAAAGAAGGCTCCCTGCTGAGGAGACAGCCCGATGTGGGCCTCCATCCCAGGACTCTGGGATCATGTCCTGAGCTGAAGGCAGTGGCCTAACCCACTGACTCACCCAGGTGTTACCAACAGCATTCACTTGTGAAATAACCTTCACGGTAATCCTGATGCAAAGCCCCTGTCCCATGCTCAGGCTTCTGTCCTCAGTAGCCTGGTCCATGAACTCTGCAGATGCGGGAACCCTGAGGTGCACCGCACAATGTCCATAGATCCCAATGGGAACGTTTGCCCTTTTGAAATGAGCTGAATCCGTAGAACAAGTGAAATCTGCATGCACCCCTTGGGACACAGCTCCAAGGAGCGCCCACCTGAAGCGGGAACCAGGAGTTTGATGATCCCTCAGCAAGGGCCGGTAGGGCCTCCCATGTGCATCGGCCTAACCCTAACCCGAGGGTGCTTCTTCAGACTTCGATCCCCGGTTGCCAGCGCTGGTAGCCCTCTAGGTAGGGGATTCCTTCTTCACATCGCAGGCCCCTGGGTGCCGCCCACTAGGCAAATGGGAAGTTTAGCCCTGTGGAAGACCCTAGGGGAGGGAGAAATCTGCCTGTCCGATCATTCTACCAACACCTTCCTAGGACTCCCACACCACAATCCGGGAATAGGATGGTCCGCCAGGGCTACGTCCTCAACTGAGTCCTGTGGAAAGCCTAATTCTGCCCTGACAAATCAGGTCAGCCATTCTCCCAGAGCCAAAGGCTAAGCCTAGGTTACGTGATCAGACTCTGGACACCGGAGGACTGAACCCAGGTCCTCCTGTGGATGGGAAAGTCAGTCTGTAGGAAGGACTCAGCCTCTCAGGCAGAAACTGACCCTTTCCTTCTGTGCTATCCAGTACCTTCAGATATGTAGAAACCAGCATGCTCCCCTGAGGGCATTCCACCCTCTTGGCCTGTCCCGTCCAAAATTCCATCGCCTGAGGATTCTGCTGAGTCCCACCCTCAACTCAGCCCTTGGTGTGCCAGTATTGTGTGGCCAGTTCCGAAATGCCTTGTTCCTAAGACATAACCATAACCCTTACTCTAACCCTCACCTAAACATAATCCTAACCCTAACCCTAACTCTAACCCTATACCTCACATGAAGCCGTCGTCGGCTGCTCAGCCTTCCAACCTCAGAGGCCTGGTTCCCAAAATCTCCCGATGGAAGAACCCTGAGCCACACTGCAGAATTGCACTTGAGCACTATATAAAACATGCCTGAATATATTTATTTATTTATTTATAATGATTTTATTTATTTGTTGGACAGACTGAGATCACAAGTAGGCTGTGTTTTTGTCCGAAGGAAGGGGGAATAAGGCTCCCTGCAGTGGGGAGGGCCCCGTGTCAAACTAGATTCCTCTTCCCTGGGATCTTGACCTGTGCCGAGGCAAGAGGTCACATCCAATGAGGTACACAGGTGTTCTGGAAAGCATACCCTATAGCAATGACCTTCAGCCTTAGCATAATGCGAAGCCCAAGTCATGTGCTCAGTATTCTGTCCTCAAAGGCCTGGTTCCCAAACTCTCCCCATGGGGTAACCCTGAGCTGCCCCGCACAAATGACCTAGATTCCAATAGGAAATCATGCCCTCTCTTTTATATATTTATTATTTATGTATTTATTTATTTATTGCCTCAAGATTTTACTTTTTCACATTGCAGGGAGCGAAAAGATGTAGGCAGTGTTGCACGCCCAGCGAAGGGAAAGAAGGCTCCCTGCTGAGGAGACAGCCCGATGTGGGCCTCCATCCCAGGACTCTGGGATCATGTCCTGAGCTGAAGGCAGTGGCCTAACCCACTGACTCACCCAGGTGTTACCAACAGCATTCACTTGTGAAATAACCTTCACGGTAATCCTGATGCAAAGCCCCTGTCCCATGCTCAGGCTTCTGTCCTCAGTAGCCTGGTCCATGAACTCTGCAGATGCGGGAACCCTGAGGTGCACCGCACAATGTCCATAGATCCCAATGGGAACGTTTGCCCTTTAGAAATGAGCTGAATCCGTAGAACAAGTGAAATCTGCATGCACCCCTTGTGACACAGCTCCAAGGAGCGCCCACCTGAAGCGGGAACCAGGAGTTTGATGATCCCTCAGCAAGGGCCGGTAGGGCCTCCCATGTGCATCGGCCTAACCCTAACCCGAGGGTGCTTCTTCAGACTTCTATCCCCGGTTGCCAGCGCTGGTAGCCCTCTAGGTAGGGGATTCCTTCTTCACATCGCAGGCCCCTGGGTGCCGCCCACTAGGCAAATGGGAAGTTTAGCCCTGTGGAAGACCCTAGGGGAGGGAGAAATCTGCCTGTCCGATCATTCTACCAACACCTTCCTAGGACTCCCACACCACAATCCGTGAATAGGATGGTCCGCCAGGGCTACGTCCTCAACTGAGTCCTGTGGAAAGCCTAATTCTGCCCTGACAAATCAGGTCAGCCATTCTCCCAGAGCCAAAGGCTAAGCCTAGGTTACGTGATCAGACTCTGGACACCGGAGGACTGAACCCAGGTCCTCCTGTGGATGGGAAAGTCAGTCTGTAGGAAGGACTCAGCCTCTCAGGCAGAAACTGACCCTTTCCTTCTGTGCTATCCAGTACCTTCAGATATATAGAAACCAGCATGCTCCCCTGAGGGCATTCCACCCTCTTGGCCTGTCCCGTCCAAAATTCCATCGCCTGAGGATTCTGCTGAGTCCCACCCTCAACTCAGCCCTTGGTGTGCCAGTATTGTGTGGCCAGTTCCGAAATGCCTTGTTCCTAAGACATAACCATAACCCTTACTCTAACCCTCACCTAAACATAATCCTAACCCTAACCCTAACTCTAACCCTATACCTCACATGAAGCCGTCGTCGGCTGCTCAGCCTTCCAACCTCAGAGGCCTGGTTCCCAAAATCTCCCGATGGAAGAACCCTGAGCCACACTGCAGAATTGCACTTGAGCACTATATAAAACATGCCTGAATATATTTATTTATTTATTTATAATGATTTTATTTATTTGTTGGACAGACTGAGATCACAAGTAGGCTGTGTTTTTGTCTGAAGGAAGGGGGAATAAGGCTCCCTGCAGTGGGGAGGGCCCCGTGTCAAACTAGATTCCTCTTCCCTGGGATCTTGACCTGTGCCGAGGCAAGAGGTCACATCCAATGAGGTACACAGGTGTTCTGGAAAGCATACCCTATAGCAATGACCTTCAGCCTTAGCATAATGCGAAGCCCAAGTCATGTGCTCAGTCTTCTGTCCTCAAAGGCCTGGTTCCCAAACTCTCCCCATGGGGGAACCCTGAGCTGCCCCGCAAAAATGACCTAGATTCCAATAGGAAATCATGCCCTCTCTTTTATATATTTATTATTTATGTATTTATTTATTTATTGCCTCAAGATTTTACTTTTTCACTTTGCAGGGCGCGAAAAGATGTAGGCAGTGTTGCACGCCCAGAGAAGGGAAAGAAGGCTCCCTGCTGAGGAGACAGCCCGATGTGGGGCTACATCCCAGGACTCTGGGATCATGTCCTGAGCTGAAGGCAATGGCCTAACCCACTGACTCACCCAGGTGTTACCAACAGCATTCACTTGTGAAATAACCTTCACGGTAATCCTGATGCAAAGCCCCTGTCCCATGCTCAGGCTTCTGTCCTCAGTAGCCTGGTCCATGAACTCTGCAGATGCGGGAACCCTGAGGTGCACCGCACAATGTCCATAGATCCCAATGGGAACGTTTGCCCTTTAGAAATGAGCTGAATCCGTAGAACAGGTGAAATCTGCATGCACCCCTTGGGACACAGCTCCAAGGAGCGCCCACCTGAAGCGGGAACCAGGAGTTTGATGATCCCTCAGCAAGGGCCGGTAGGGCCTCCCATGTGCATCGGCCTAAACCTAACCCGAGGGTGCTTCTTCAGACTTCTATCCCCGGTTGCCAGCGCTGGTAGCCCTCTAGGTAGGGGATTCCTTCTTCACATCGCAGGCCCCTGGGTGCCGCCCACTAGGCAAATGGGAAGTTTAGCCCTGTGGAAGACCCTAGGGGAGGGAGAAATCTGCCTGTCCGATCATTCTACCAACACCTTCCTAGGACTCCCACACCACAATCCGGGAATAGGATGGTCCGCCAGGGCTACGTCCTCAACTGAGTCCTGTGGAAAGCCTAATTCTGCCCTGACAAATCAGGTCAGCCATTCTCCCAGAGCCAAAGGCTAAGCCTAGGTTACGTAATCAGACTCTGGACACCTGAGGACTGAACCCAGGTCCTCCTGTGGATGGGAAAGTCAGTCTGTAGGAAGGACTCAGCCTCTCAGGCAGAAACTGACCCTTTCCTTCTGTGCTATCCAGTACCTTCAGATATATAGAAACCAGCATGCTCCCCTGAGGGCATTCCACCCTCTTGGCCTGTCCCGTCCAAAATTCCATCGCCTGAGGATTCTGCTGAGTCCCACCCTCAACTCAGCCCTTGGTGTGCCAGTATTGTGTGGCCAGTTCCGAAATGCCTTGTTCCTAAGACATAACCATAACCCTTACTCTAACCCTCACCTAAACATAATCCTAACCCTAACCCTAACTCTAACCCTATACCTCACATGAAGCCGTCGTCGGCTGCTCAGCCTTCCAACCTCAGAGGCCTGGTTCCCAAAATCTCCCGATGGAAGAACCCTGAGCCACACTGCAGAATTGCACTTGAGCACTATATAAAACATGCCTGAATATATTTATTTATTTATTTATAATGATTTTATTTATTTGTTGGACAGACTGAGATCACAAGTAGGTGTGTTTTTGTCTGAAGGAAGGGGGAATAAGGCTCCCTGCAGTGGGGAGGGCCCCGTGTCAAACTAGATTCCTCTTCCCTGGGATCTTGACCTGTGCCGAGGCAAGAGGTCACATCCAATGAGGTACACAGGTGTTCTGGAAAGCATACCCTATAGCAATGACCTTCAGCCTTAGCATAATGCGAAGCCCAAGTCATGTGCTCAGTCTTCTGTCCTCAAAGGCCTGGTTCCCAAACTCTCCCCATGGGGGAACCCTGAGCTGCCCCGCAAAAATGACCTAGATTCCAATAGGAAATCATGCCCTCTCTTTTATATATTTATTATTTATGTATTTATTTATTTATTGCCTCAAGATTTTACTTTTTCACTTTGCAGGGCGCGAAAAGATGTAGGCAGTGTTGCACGCCCAGAGAAGGGAAAGAAGGCTCCCTGCTGAGGAGACAGCTCGATGTGGGGCTACATCCCAGGACTCTGGGATCATGTCCTGAGCTGAAGGCAATGGCCTAACCCACTGACTCACCCAGGTGTTACCAACAGCATTCACTTGTGAAATAACCTTCACGGTAATCCTGATGCAAAGCCCCTGTCCCATGCTCAGGCTTCTGTCCTCAGTAGCCTGGTCCATGAACTCTGCAGATGCGGGAACCCTGAGGTGCACCGCACAATGTCCATAGATCCCAATGGGAACGTTTGCCCTTTAGAAATGAGCTGAATCCGTAGAACAGGTGAAATCTGCATGCACCCCTTGGGACACAGCTCCAAGGAGCGCCCACCTGAAGCGGGAACCAGGAGTTTGATGATCCCTCAGCAAGGGCCGGTAGGGCCTCCCATGTGCATCGGCCTAAACCTAACCCGAGGGTGCTTCTTCAGACTTCTATCCCCGGTTGCCTGCCCTGGTAGCCCTCTAGGTAGGGGATTCCTTCTTCACATCGCAGGCCTCTGGGTGCCGCCCACTAGGCAAATGGGAAGTTTAGCCCTGTGGAAGACCCTCGGGGAGGGAGAAATCTGCCTGTCCGATCATTCTACCAACACCTTCCTAGGACCCCCACACCACAATCCGGGAATAGGATGGTCCGCCAGGGCTACGTCCTCAACTGAGTCCCGTGGAAAGCCTAATTCTGCCCTGACGAATCAGGTCAGCCATTCTCCCAGAGCCAAAGGCTAAGCCTAGGTTACGTGATCAGACTCTGGACACCGGAGGACTGAACCCAGGTCCTCCTGTAGATGGGAAAGTCAGTCAGTAGGAAGGACTCAGCCTCTCAGGCAGAAACTGACCCTTTCCTTCTGTGCTATCCAGTACCTTCAGATATATAGAAACCAGCATGCTCCCCTGAGGGCATTCCACCCTCTTGGCCTGTCCCATACAAAATTCCATCGCCTGAGGATTCTGCTGAGTCCCACCCTCAACTCAGCCCTTGGTGTGCCAGTATTGTGTTGCCAGTTCCGACATGCCTTGTTCCTAAAACATAACCCTAACCCTTACTCTAACCCTCACCTAAACATAACCCTAACCCTAACCCTAAACCTAACCCTAACCCTATACCTCACATGAAGCCGTGGTCGGCTGCTCAGCCTTCCAACCTCAGAGGCCTGGTTCCCAAAATGTCCCGATGGAAGAACCCTGAGCCACACTGCAGAATTGCATTTGATCACTATATAAAACATGCCTGAATATATTTATTTATTTATATATAATGATTTTATTTATTTGTTAAACAGACTGAGATCACAAGTAGGCTGTGTTTTTGTCTGAAGGAAGGGGGAATAAGGCTCCCTGCAGTGGGGAGGGCCCGGTGTCAAACTAGATTCCTCTTCCCTGGGATCTTGACCTGGGCCGAGGCAAGAGGTCGCATCCAATGAGGTACACAGGTGTTCTGGAAAGCATACCCTATAGCAATGACCTTCAGCCTTAGCATAATGCGAAGCCCAAGTCATGTGCTCAGTCTTCTGTCCTCAAAGGCCTGGTTCCCAAACTCTCCCCATGGGGGAACCCTGAGCTGCCCCGCACAAATGACCTAGATTCCAATAGGAAATCATGCCCTCTCTTTTATATATTTATTATTTATGTATTTATTTATTTATTGCCTCAAGATTTTACTTTTTCACTTTGCAGGGAGCGAAAAGATGTAGGCAGTATTGCACACCCAGAGAAGGGAAAGAAGGCTCCCTGCTGAGGAGACAGCCCGATGTGGGGCTCCATCCCAGGACTCTGGGATCATGTCCTGAGCTGAAGGCAGTGGCCTAACCCACTGACTCACCCAGGTGTTACCAACAGCATTCACTTGTGAAATAACCTTCACGGTAATCCTGATGCAAAGCCCCTGTCCCATGCTCAGGCTTCTGTCCTCAGTAGCCTGGTCCATGAACTCTGCAGATGCGGGAACCCTGAGGTGCACCGCACAATGTCCATAGATCCCAATGGGAACGTTTGCCCTTTAGAAATGAGCTGAATCCGTAGAACAGGTGAAATCTGCATGCACCCCTTGGGACACAGCTCCAAGGAGCGCCCACCTGAAGCGGGAACCAGGAGTTTGATGATCCCTCAGCAAGGGCCGGTAGGGCCTCCCATGTGCATCGGCCTAACCCTAACCCGAGGGTGCTTCTTCAGACTTCTATCCCCGGTTGCCTGCCCTGGTAGCCCTCTAGGTAGGGGATTCCTTCTTCACATCACAGGCCTCTGGGTGCCGCCTTCTAGGCAAATGGGAAGTTTAGCCCTGTGGAAGACCCTCGGGGAGGGAGAAATCTGCCTGTCCGATCATTCTACCAACACCTTCCTAGGACCCCCACACCACAATCCGGGAATAGGATGGTCCGCCAGGGCTACGTCCTCAACTGAGTCCCGTGGAAAGCCTAATTCTGCCCTGACGAATCAGGTCAGCCATTCTCCCAGAGCCAAAGGCTAAGCCTAGGTTACGTAATCAGACTCTGGACACCGGAGGACTGAACCCAGGTCCTCCTGTAGATGGGAAAGTCAGTCAGTAGGAAGGACTCAGCCTCTCAGGCAGAAACTGACCCTTTCCTTCTGTGCTATCCAGTACCTTCAGATATATAGAAACCAGCATGCTCCCCTGAGGGCATTCCACCCTCTTGGCCTGTCCCGTCCAAAATTCCATCGCCTGAGGATTCTGCTGAGTCCCACCCTCAACTCAGCCCTTGGTGTGCCAGTATTGTGTGGCCAGTTCCGAAATGCCTTGTTCCTAAGACATAACCATAACCCTTACTCTAACCCTCACCTAAACATAATCCTAACCCTAACCCTAACTCTAACCCTATACCTCACATGAAGCCGTCGTCGGCTGCTCAGCCTTCCAACCTCAGAGGCCTGGTTCCCAAAATCTCCCGATGGAAGAACCCTGAGCCACACTGCAGAATTGCACTTGAGCACTATATAAAACATGCCTGAATATATTTATTTATTTATTTATAATGATTTTATTTATTTGTTGGACAGACTGAGATCACAAGTAGGCTGTGTTTTTGTCTGAAGGAAGGGGGAATAAGGCTCCCTGCAGTGGGGAGGGCCCCGTGTCAAACTAGATTCCTCTTCCCTGGGATCTTGACCTGTGCCGAGGCAAGAGGTCACATCCAATGAGGTACACAGGTGTTCTGGAAAGCATACCCTATAGCAATGACCTTCAGCCTTAGCATAATGCGAAGCCCAAGTCATGTGCTCAGTCTTCTGTCCTCAAAGGCCTGGTTCCCAAACTCTCCCCATGGGGGAACCCTGAGCTGCCCCGCAAAAATGACCTAGATTCCAATAGGAAATCATGCCCTCTCTTTTATATATTTATTATTTATGTATTTATTTATTTATTGCCTCAAGATTTTACTTTTTCACTTTGCAGGGCGCGAAAAGATGTAGGCAGTGTTGCACGCCCAGAGAAGGGAAAGAAGGCTCCCTGCTGAGGAGACAGCCCGATGTGGGGCTACATCCCAGGACTCTGGGATCATGTCCTGAGCTGAAGGCAACGGCCTAACCCACTGACTCACCCAGGTGTTACCAACAGCATTCACTTGTGAAATAACCTTCACGGTAATCCTGATGCAATGCCCCTGTCCCATGCTCAGGCTTCTGTCCTCAGTAGCCTGGTCCATGAACTCTGCAGATGCGGGAACCCTGAGGTGCACCGCACAATGTCCATAGATCCCAATGGGAACGTTTGCCCTTTAGAAATGAGCTGAATCCGTAGAACAGGTGAAATCTGCATGCACCCCTTGGGACACAGCTCCAAGGAGCGCCCACCTGAAGCGGGAACCAGGAGTTTGATGATCCCTCAGCAAGGGCCGGTAGGGCCTCCCATGTGCATCGGCCTAAACCTAACCCGAGGGTGCTTCTTCAGACTTCTATCCCCGGTTGCCTGCCCTGGTAGCCCTCTAGGTAGGGGATTCCTTCTTCACATCGCAGGCCTCTGGGTGCCGCCCACTAGGCAAATGGGAAGTTTAGCCCTGTGGAAGACCCTCGGGGAGGGAGAAATCTGCCTGTCCGATCATTCTACCAACACCTTCCTAGGACCCCCACACCACAATCCGGGAATAGGATGGTCCGCCAGGGCTACGTCCTCAACTGAGTCCCGTGGAAAGCCTAATTCTGCCCTGACGAATCAGGTCAGCCATTCTCCCAGAGCCAAAGGCTAAGCCTAGGTTACGTGATCAGACTCTGGACACCGGAGGACTGAACCCAGGTCCTCCTGTAGATGGGAAAGTCAGTCAGTAGGAAGGACTCAGCCTCTCAGGCAGAAACTGACCCTTTCCTTCTGTGCTATCCAGTACCTTCAGATATATAGAAACCAGCATGCTCCCCTGAGGGCATTCCACCCTCTTGGCCTGTCCCGTCCAAAATTCCATCGCCTGAGGATTCTGCTGAGTCCCACCCTCAACTCAGCCCTTGGTGTGCCAGTATTGTGTGGCCAGTTCCGAAATGCCTTGTTCCTAAGACATAACCATAACCCTTACTCTAACCCTCACCTAAACATAATCCTAACCCTAACCCTAACTCTAACCCTATACCTCACATGAAGCCGTCGTCGGCTGCTCAGCCTTCCAACCTCAGAGGCCTGGTTCCCAAAATCTCCCGATGGAAGAACCCTGAGCCACACTGCAGAATTGCACTTGAGCACTATATAAAACATGCCTGAATATATTTATTTATTTATTTATAATGATTTTATTTATTTGTTGGACAGACTGAGATCACAAGTAGGCTGTGTTTTTGTCTGAAGGAAGGGGGAATAAGGCTCCCTGCAGTGGGGAGGGCCCCGTGTCAAACTAGATTCCTCTTCCCTGGGATCTTGACCTGTGCCGAGGCAAGAGGTCACATCCAATGAGGTACACAGGTGTTCTGGAAAGCATACCCTATAGCAATGACCTTCAGCCTTAGCATAATGCGAAGCCCAAGTCATGTGCTCAGTCTTCTGTCCTCAAAGGCCTGGTTCCCAAACTCTCCCCATGGGGGAACCCTGAGCTGCCCCGCAAAAATGACCTAGATTCCAATAGGAAATCATGGCCTCTCTTTTATATATTTATTATTTATGTATTTATTTATTTATTGCCTCAAGATTTTACTTTTTCACTTTGCAGGGCGCGAAAAGATGTAGGCAGTGTTGCACGCCCAGAGAAGGGAAAGAAGGCTCCCTGCTGAGGAGACAGCTCGATGTGGGGCTACATCCCAGGACTCTGGGATCATGTCCTGAGCTGAAGGCAATGGCCTAACCCACTGACTCACCCAGGTGTTACCAACAGCATTCACTTGTGAAATAACCTTCACGGTAATCCTGATGCAAAGCCCCTGTCCCATGCTCAGTCTTCTGTCCTCAGTAGCCTGGTCCATGAACTCTGCAGATGCGGGAACCCTGAGGTGCACCGCACAATGTCCATAGATCCCAATGGGAACGTTTGCCCTTTAGAAATGAGCTGAATCCGTAGAACAGGTGAAATCTGCATGCACCCCTTGGGACACAGCTCCAAGGAGCGCCCACCTGAAGCGGGAAACAGGAGTTTGATGATCCCTCAGCAAGGGCCGGTAGGGCCTCCCATGTGCATCGGCCTAAACCTAACCCGAGGGTGCTTCTTCAGACTTCTATCCCCGGTTGCCTGCCCTGGTAGCCCTCTAGGTAGGGGATTCCTTCTTCACATCGCAGGCCTCTGGGTGCCGCCCACTAGGCAAATGGGAAGTTTAGCCCTGTGGAAGACCCTCGGGGAGGGAGAAATCTGCCTGTCCGATCATTCTACCAACACCTTCCTAGGACCCCCACACCACAATCCGGGAATAGGATGGTCCGCCAGGGCTACGTCCTCAACTGAGTCCCGTGGAAAGCCTAATTCTGCCCTGACGAATCAGGTCAGCCATTCTCCCAGAGCCAAAGGCTAAGCCTAGGTTACGTGATCAGACTCTGGACACCGGAGGACTGAACCCAGGTCCTCCTGTAGATGGGAAAGTCAGTCAGTAGGAAGGACTCAGCCTCTCAGGCAGAAACTGACCCTTTCCTTCTGTGCTATCCAGTACCTTCAGATATATAGAAACCAGCATGCTCCCCTGAGGGCATTCCACCCTCTTGGCCTGTCCTGTCCAAAATTCCATCGCCTGAGGATTCTGCTGAGTCCCACACTCAACTCAGCCCTTGGTGTGCCAGTATTGTGTTGCCAGTTCCGACATGCCTTGTTCCTAAAACATAACCCTAACCCTTACTCTAACCCTCACCTAAACATAACCCTAACCCTAACCCTAAACCTAACCCTAACCCTATACCTCACATGAAGCCGTGGTCGGCTGCTCAGCCTTCCAACCTCAGAGGCCTGGTTCCCAAAATCTCCCGATGGAAGAACCCTGAGCCACACTGCAGAATTGCATTTGATCACTATATAAAACATGCCTGAATATATTTATTTATTTATATATAATGATTTTATTTATTTGTTAAACAGACTGAGATCACAAGTAGGCTGTGTTTTTGTCTGAAGGAAGGGGGAATACGGCTCCCTGCAGTGGGGAGGGCCCGGTGTCAAACTAGATTCCTCTTCCCTGGGATCTTGACCTGGGCCGAGGCAAGAGGTTGCATCCAATGAGGTACACAGGTGTTCTGGAAAGCATACCCTATAGCAATGACCTTCAGCCTTAGCCTAATGCGAAGCCCAAGTCATGTGCTCAGTCTTCTGTCCTCAAAGGCCTGGTTCCCAAACTCTCCCCATGGGGGAACCCTGAGCTGCCCCGCACAAATGACCTAGATTCCAATAGGAAATCATGCCCTCTCTTTTATATATTTATTATTTATGTATTTATTTATTTATTGCCTCAAGATTTTACTTTTTCACTTTGCAGGGAGCGAAAAGATGTAGGCAGTATTGCACACCCAGAGAAGGGAAAGAAGGCTCCCTGCTGAGGAGACAGCCCGATGTGGGGCTCCATCCCAGGACTCTGGGATCATGTCCTGAGCTGAAGGCAGTGGCCTAACCCACTGACTCACCCAGGTGTTACCAACAGCATTCACTTGTGAAATAACCTTCACGGTAATCCTGATGCAAAGCCCCTGTCCCATGCTCAGGCTTCTGTCCTCAGTAGCCTGGTCCATGAACTCTGCAGATGCGGGAACCCTGAGGTGCACCGCACAATGTCCATAGATCCCAATGGGAACGTTTGCCCTTTAGAAATGAGCTGAATCCGTAGAACAGGTGAAATCTGCATGCACCCCTTGGGACACAGCTCCAAGGAGCGCCCACCTGAAGCGGGAACCAGGAGTTTGATGATCCCTCAGCAAGGGCCGGTAGGGCCTCCCATGTGCATCGGCCTAACCCTAACCCGAGGGTGCTTCTTCAGACTTCTATCCCCGGTTGCCTGCCCTGGTAGCCCTCTAGGTAGGGGATTCCTTCTTCACATCACAGGCCTCTGGGTGCCGCCCACTAGGCAAATGGGAAGTTTAGCCCTGTGGAAGACCCTCGGGGAGGGAGAAATCTGCCTGTCCGATCATTCTACCAACACCTTCCTAGGACCCCCACACCACAATCCGGGAATAGGATGGTCCGCCAGGGCTACGTCCTCAACTGAGTCCCGTGGAAAGCCTAATTCTGCCCTGACGAATCAGGTCAGCCATTCTCCCAGAGCCAAAGGCTAAGCCTAGGTTACGTGATCAGACTCTGGACACCGGAGGACTGAACCCAGGTCCTCCTGTAGATGGGAAAGTCAGTCAGTAGGAAGGACTCAGCCTCTCAGGCAGAAACTGACCCTTTCCTTCTGTGCTATCCAGTACCTTCAGATATATAGAAACCAGCATGCTCCCCTGAGGGCATTCCACCCTCTTGGCCTGTCCCGTCCAAAATTCCATCGCCTGAGGATTCTGCTGAGTCCCACCCTCAACTCAGCCCTTGGTGTGCCAGTATTGTGTGGCCAGTTCCGAAATGCCTTGTTCCTAAGACATAACCATAACCCTTACTCTAACCCTCACCTAAACATAATCCTAACCCTAACCCTAACTCTAACCCTATACCTCACATGAAGCCGTCGTCGGCTGCTCAGCCTTCCAACCTCAGAGGCCTGGTTCCCAAAATCTCCCGATGGAAGAACCCTGAGCCACACTGCAGAATTGCACTTGAGCACTATATAAAACATGCCTGAATATATTTATTTATTTATTTATAATGATTTTATTTATTTGTTGGACAGACTGAGATCACAAGTAGGCTGTGTTTTTGTCTGAAGGAAGGGGGAATAAGGCTCCCTGCAGTGGGGAGGGCCCCGTGTCAAACTAGATTCCTCTTCCCTGGGATCTTGACCTGTGCCGAGGCAAGAGGTCACATCCAATGAGGTACACAGGTGTTCTGGAAAGCATACCCTATAGCAATGACCTTCAGCCTTAGCATAATGCGAAGCCCAAGTCATGTGCTCAGTCTTCTGTCCTCAAAGGCCTGGTTCCCAAACTCTCCCCATGGGGGAACCCTGAGCTGCCCCGCAAAAATGACCTAGATTCCAATAGGAAATCATGCCCTCTCTTTTATATATTTATTATTTATGTATTTATTTATTTATTGCCTCAAGATTTTACTTTTTCACTTTGCAGGGCGCGAAAAGATGTAGGCAGTGTTGCACGCCCAGAGAAGGGAAAGAAGGCTCCCTGCTGAGGAGACAGCCCGATGTGGGGCTACATCCCAGGACTCTGGGATCATGTCCTGAGCTGAAGGCAACGGCCTAACCCACTGACTCACCCAGGTGTTACCAACAGCATTCACTTGTGAAATAACCTTCACGGTAATCCTGATGCAATGCCCCTGTCCCATGCTCAGGCTTCTGTCCTCAGTAGCCTGGTCCATGAACTCTGCAGATGCGGGAACCCTGAGGTGCACCGCACAATGTCCATAGATCCCAATGGGAACGTTTGCCCTTTAGAAATGAGCTGAATCCGTAGAACAGGTGAAATCTGCATGCACCCCTTGGGACACAGCTCCAAGGAGCGCCCACCTGAAGCGGGAACCAGGAGTTTGATGATCCCTCAGCAAGGGCCGGTAGGGCCTCCCATGTGCATCGGCCTAAACCTAACCCGAGGGTGCTTCTTCAGACTTCTATCCCCGGTTGCCTGCCCTGGTAGCCCTCTAGGTAGGGGATTCCTTCTTCACATCGCAGGCCTCTGGGTGCCGCCCACTAGGCAAATGGGAAGTTTAGCCCTGTGGAAGACCCTCGGGGAGGGAGAAATCTGCCTGTCCGATCATTCTACCAACACCTTCCTAGGACCCCCACACCACAATCCGGGAATAGGATGGTCCGCCAGGGCTACGTCCTCAACTGAGTCCCGTGGAAAGCCTAATTCTGCCCTGACGAATCAGGTCAGCCATTCTCCCAGAGCCAAAGGCTAAGCCTAGGTTACGTGATCAGACTCTGGACACCGGAGGACTGAACCCAGGTCCTCCTGTAGATGGGAAAGTCAGTCAGTAGGAAGGACTCAGCCTCTCAGGCAGAAACTGACCCTTTCCTTCTGTGCTATCCAGTACCTTCAGATATATAGAAACCAGCATGCTCCCCTGAGGGCATTCCACCCTCTTGGCCTGTCCCGTCCAAAATTCCATCGCCTGAGGATTCTGCTGAGTCCCACCCTCAACTCAGCCCTTGGTGTGCCAGTATTGTGTGGCCAGTTCCGAAATGCCTTGTTCCTAAGACATAACCATAACCCTTACTCTAACCCTCACCTAAACATAATCCTAACCCTAACCCTAACTCTAACCCTATACCTCACATGAAGCCGTCGTCGGCTGCTCAGCCTTCCAACCTCAGAGGCCTGGTTCCCAAAATCTCCCGATGGAAGAACCCTGAGCCACACTGCAGAATTGCACTTGAGCACTATATAAAACATGCCTGAATATATTTATTTATTTATTTATAATGATTTTATTTATTTGTTGGACAGACTGAGATCACAAGTAGGCTGTGTTTTTGTCTGAAGGAAGGGGGAATAAGGCTCCCTGCAGTGGGGAGGGCCCCGTGTCAAACTAGATTCCTCTTCCCTGGGATCTTGACCTGTGCCGAGGCAAGAGGTCACATCCAATGAGGTACACAGGTGTTCTGGAAAGCATACCCTATAGCAATGACCTTCAGCCTTAGCATAATGCGAAGCCCAAGTCATGTGCTCAGTCTTCTGTCCTCAAAGGCCTGGTTCCCAAACTCTCCCCATGGGGGAACCCTGAGCTGCCCCGCAAAAATGACCTAGATTCCAATAGGAAATCATGGCCTCTCTTTTATATATTTATTATTTATGTATTTATTTATTTATTGCCTCAAGATTTTACTTTTTCACTTTGCAGGGCGCGAAAAGATGTAGGCAGTGTTGCACGCCCAGAGAAGGGAAAGAAGGCTCCCTGCTGAGGAGACAGCTCGATGTGGGGCTACATCCCAGGACTCTGGGATCATGTCCTGAGCTGAAGGCAATGGCCTAACCCACTGACTCACCCAGGTGTTACCAACAGCATTCACTTGTGAAATAACCTTCACGGTAATCCTGATGCAAAGCCCCTGTCCCATGCTCAGTCTTCTGTCCTCAGTAGCCTGGTCCATGAACTCTGCAGATGCGGGAACCCTGAGGTGCACCGCACAATGTCCATAGATCCCAATGGGAACGTTTGCCCTTTAGAAATGAGCTGAATCCGTAGAACAGGTGAAATCTGCATGCACCCCTTGGGACACAGCTCCAAGGAGCGCCCACCTGAAGCGGGAAACAGGAGTTTGATGATCCCTCAGCAAGGGCCGGTAGGGCCTCCCATGTGCATCGGCCTAAACCTAACCCGAGGGTGCTTCTTCAGACTTCTATCCCCGGTTGCCTGCCCTGGTAGCCCTCTAGGTAGGGGATTCCTTCTTCACATCGCAGGCCTCTGGGTGCCGCCCACTAGGCAAATGGGAAGTTTAGCCCTGTGGAAGACCCTCGGGGAGGGAGAAATCTGCCTGTCCGATCATTCTACCAACACCTTCCTAGGACCCCCACACCACAATCCGGGAATAGGATGGTCCGCCAGGGCTACGTCCTCAACTGAGTCCCGTGGAAAGCCTAATTCTGCCCTGACGAATCAGGTCAGCCATTCTCCCAGAGCCAAAGGCTAAGCCTAGGTTACGTGATCAGACTCTGGACACCGGAGGACTGAACCCAGGTCCTCCTGTAGATGGGAAAGTCAGTCAGTAGGAAGGACTCAGCCTCTCAGGCAGAAACTGACCCTTTCCTTCTGTGCTATCCAGTACCTTCAGATATATAGAAACCAGCATGCTCCCCTGAGGGCATTCCACCCTCTTGGCCTGTCCTGTCCAAAATTCCATCGCCTGAGGATTCTGCTGAGTCCCACACTCAACTCAGCCCTTGGTGTGCCAGTATTGTGTTGCCAGTTCCGACATGCCTTGTTCCTAAAACATAACCCTAACCCTTACTCTAACCCTCACCTAAACATAACCCTAACCCTAACCCTAAACCTAACCCTAACCCTATACCTCACATGAAGCCGTGGTCGGCTGCTCAGCCTTCCAACCTCAGAGGCCTGGTTCCCAAAATCTCCCGATGGAAGAACCCTGAGCCACACTGCAGAATTGCATTTGATCACTATATAAAACATGCCTGAATATATTTATTTATTTATATATAATGATTTTATTTATTTGTTAAACAGACTGAGATCACAAGTAGGCTGTGTTTTTGTCTGAAGGAAGGGGGAATACGGCTCCCTGCAGTGGGGAGGGCCCGGTGTCAAACTAGATTCCTCTTCCCTGGGATCTTGACCTGGGCCGAGGCAAGAGGTTGCATCCAATGAGGTACACAGGTGTTCTGGAAAGCATACCCTATAGCAATGACCTTCAGCCTTAGCCTAATGCGAAGCCCAAGTCATGTGCTCAGTCTTCTGTCCTCAAAGGCCTGGTTCCCAAACTCTCCCCATGGGGGAACCCTGAGCTGCCCCGCACAAATGACCTAGATTCCAATAGGAAATCATGCCCTCTCTTTTATATATTTATTATTTATGTATTTATTTATTTATTGCCTCAAGATTTTACTTTTTCACTTTGCAGGGAGCGAAAAGATGTAGGCAGTATTGCACACCCAGAGAAGGGAAAGAAGGCTCCCTGCTGAGGAGACAGCCCGATGTGGGGCTCCATCCCAGGACTCTGGGATCATGTCCTGAGCTGAAGGCAGTGGCCTAACCCACTGACTCACCCAGGTGTTACCAACAGCATTCACTTGTGAAATAACCTTCACGGTAATCCTGATGCAAAGCCCCTGTCCCATGCTCAGGCTTCTGTCCTCAGTAGCCTGGTCCATGAACTCTGCAGATGCGGGAACCCTGAGGTGCACCGCACAATGTCCATAGATCCCAATGGGAACGTTTGCCCTTTAGAAATGAGCTGAATCCGTAGAACAGGTGAAATCTGCATGCACCCCTTGGGACACAGCTCCAAGGAGCGCCCACCTGAAGCGGGAACCAGGAGTTTGATGATCCCTCAGCAAGGGCCGGTAGGGCCTCCCATGTGCATCGGCCTAACCCTAACCCGAGGGTGCTTCTTCAGACTTCTATCCCCGGTTGCCTGCCCTGGTAGCCCTCTAGGTAGGGGATTCCTTCTTCACATCACAGGCCTCTGGGTGCCGCCCACTAGGCAAATGGGAAGTTTAGCCCTGTGGAAGACCCTCGGGGAGGGAGAAATCTGCCTGTCCGATCATTCTACCAACACCTTCCTAGGACCCCCACACCACAATCCGGGAATAGGATGGTCCGCCAGGGCTACGTCCTCAACTGAGTCCCGTGGAAAGCCTAATTCTGCCCTGACGAATCAGGTCAGCCATTCTCCCAGAGCCAAAGGCTAAGCCTAGGTTACGTGATCAGACTCTGGACACCGGAGGACTGAACCCAGGTCCTCCTGTAGATGGGAAAGTCAGTCAGTAGGAAGGACTCAGCCTCTCAGGCAGAAACTGACCCTTTCCTTCTGTGCTATCCAGTACCTTCAGATATATAGAAACCAGCATGCTCCCCTGAGGGCATTCCACCCTCTTGGCCTGTCCCGTCCAAAATTCCATCGCCTGAGGATTCTGCTGAGTCCCACCCTCAACTCAGCCCTTGGTGTGCCAGTATTGTGTGGCCAGTTCCGAAATGCCTTGTTCCTAAGACATAACCATAACCCTTACTCTAACCCTCACCTAAACATAATCCTAACCCTAACCCTAACTCTAACCCTATACCTCACATGAAGCCGTCGTCGGCTGCTCAGCCTTCCAACCTCAGAGGCCTGGTTCCCAAAATCTCCCGATGGAAGAACCCTGAGCCACACTGCAGAATTGCACTTGAGCACTATATAAAACATGCCTGAATATATTTATTTATTTATTTATAATGATTTTATTTATTTGTTGGACAGACTGAGATCACAAGTAGGCTGTGTTTTTGTCTGAAGGAAGGGGGAATAAGGCTCCCTGCAGTGGGGAGGGCCCCGTGTCAAACTAGATTCCTCTTCCCTGGGATCTTGACCTGGGCCGAGGCAAGAGGTCACATCCAATGAGGTACACAGGTGTTCTGGAAAGCATACCCTATAGCAATGACCTTCAGCCTTAGCATAATGCGAAGCCCAAGTCATGTGCTCAGTCTTCTGTCCTCAAAGGCCTGGTTCCCAAACTCTCCCCATGGGGGAACACTGAGCTGCCCCGCACAAATGACCTAGATTCCAATAGGAAATCATGCCCTCTCTTTTATATATTTATTATTTATGTATTTATTTATTTATTGCCTCAAGATTTTACTTTTTCACTTTGCAGGGCGCGAAAAGATGTAGGCAGTGTTGCACGCCCAGAGAAGGGAAAGAAGGCTCCCTGCTGAGGAGACAGCTCGATGTGGGGCTACATCCCAGGACTCTGGGATCATGTCCTGAGCTGAAGGCAATGGCCTAACCCACTGACTCACCCAGGTGTTACCAACAGCATTCACTTGTGAAATAACCTTCACGGTAATCCTGATGCAAAGCCCCTGTCCCATGCTCAGGCTTCTGTCCTCAGTAGCCTGGTCCATGAACTCTGCAGATGCGGGAACCCTGAGGTGCACCGCACAATGTCCATAGATCCCAATGGGAACGTTTGCCCTTTAGAAATGAGCTGAATCCGTAGAACAGGTGAAATCTGCATGCACCCCTTGGGACACAGCTCCAAGGAGCGCCCACCTGAAGCGGGAACCAGGAGTTTGATGATCCCTCAGCAAGGGCCGGTAGGGCCTCCCATGTGCATCGGCCTAAACCTAACCCGAGGGTGCTTCTTCAGACTTCTATCCCCGGTTGCCTGCCCTGGTAGCCCTCTAGGTAGGGGATTCCTTCTTCACATCGCAGGCCTCTGGGTGCCGCCCACTAGGCAAATGGGAAGTTTAGCCCTGTGGAAGACCCTCGGGGAGGGAGAAATCTGCCTGTCCGATCATTCTACCAACACCTTCCTAGGACCCCCACACCACAATCCGGGAATAGGATGGTCCGCCAGGGCTACGTCCTCAACTGAGTCCCGTGGAAAGCCTAATTCTGCCCTGACGAATCAGGTCAGCCATTCTCCCAGAGCCAAAGGCTAAGCCTAGGTTACGTGATCAGACTCTGGACACCGGAGGACTGAACCCAGGTCCTCCTGTAGATGGGAAAGTCAGTCAGTAGGAAGGACTCAGCCTCTCAGGCAGAAACTGACCCTTTCCTTCTGTGCTATTCAGTACCTTCAGATATATAGAAACCAGCATGCTCCCCTGAGGGCATTCCACCCTCTTGGCCTGTCCCATACAAAATTCCATCGCCTGAGGATTCTGCTGAGTCCCACACTCAACTCAGCCCTTGGTGTGCCAGTATTGTGTTGCCAGTTCCGACATGCCTTGTTCCTAAAACATAACCCTAACCCTTACTCTAACCCTCACCTAAACATAACCCTAACCCTAACCCTAAACCTAACCCTAACCCTATACCTCACATGAAGCCGTGGTCGGCTGCTCAGCCTTCCAACCTCAGAGGCCTGGTTCCCAAAATCTCCCGATTGAAGAACCCTGAGCCACACTGCAGAATTGCATTTGATCACTATATAAAACATGCCTGAATATATTTATTTATTTATATATAATGATTTTATTTATTTGTTAAACAGACTGAGATCACAAGTAGGCTGTGTTTTTGTCTGAAGGAAGGGGGAATAAGGCTCCCTGCAGTGGGGAGGGCCCGGTGTCAAACTAGATTCCTCTTCCCTGGGATCTTGACCTGGGCCGAGGCAAGAGGTCGCATCCAATGAGGTACACAGGTGTTCTGGAAAGCATACCCTATAGCAATGACCTTCAGCCTTAGCATAATGCGAAGCCCAAGTCATGTGCTCAGTCTTCTGTCCTCAAAGGCCTGGTTCCCAAACTCTCCCCATGGGGGAACCCTGAGCTGCCCCGCACAAATGACCTAGATTCCAATAGGAAATCATGCCCTCTCTTTTATATATTTATTATTTATGTATTTATTTAATTATTGCCTCAAGATTTTAATTTTTCACTTTGCAGGGAGCGAAAAGATGTAGGCAGTATTGCACACCCAGAGAAGGGAAAGAAGGCTCCCTGTAGAGGAGACAGCCCGATGTGGGGCTCCATCCCAGGACTCTGGGATCATGTCCTGAGCTGAAGGCAGTGGCCTAACCCACTGACTCACCCAGGTGTTACCAACAGCATTCACTTGTGAAATAACTTTCACGGTAATCCTGATGCAAAGCCCATGTCCCATGCTCAGGCTTCTGTCCTCAGTAGCCTGGTCCATGAACTCTGCAGATGCGGGAACCCTGAGGTGCACCGCACAATGTCCATAGATCCCAATGGGAACGTTTGCCCTTTAGAAATGAGCTGAATCCGTAGAACAGGTGAAATCTGCATGCACCCCTTGGGACACAGCTCCAAGGAGCGCCCACCTGAAGCGGGAACCAGGAGTTTGATGATCCCTCAGCAAGGGCCGGTAGGGCCTCCCATGTGCATCGGCCTAACCCTAACCCGAGGGTGCTTCTTCAGACTTCTATCCCCGGTTGCCTGCCCTGGTAGCCCTCTAGGTAGGGGATTCCTTCTTCACATCACAGGCCTCTGGGTGCCGCCCACTAGGCAAATGGGAAGTTTAGCCCTGTGGAAGAACCTCGGGGAGGGAGAAATCTGCCTGTCCGATCATTCTACCAACACCTTCCTAGGACCCCCACACCACAATCCGGGAATAGGATGGTCCGCCAGGGCTACGTCCTCAACTGAGTCCCGTGGAAAGCCTAATTCTGCCCTGACGAATCAGGTCAGCCATTCTCCCAGAGCCAAAGGCTAAGCCTAGGTTACGTGATCAGACTCTGGACACCGGAGGACTGAACCCAGGTCCTCCTGTAGATGGGAAAGTCAGTCAGTAGGAAGGACTCAGCCTCTCAGGCAGAAACTGACCCTTTCCTTCTGTGCTATCCAGTACCTTCAGATATATAGAAACCAGCATGCTCCCCTGAGGGCATTCCACCCTCTTGGCCTGTCCCATACAAAATTCCATCGCCTGAGGATTCTGCTGAGTCCCACACTCAACTCAGCCCTTGGTGTGCCAGTATTGTGTTGCCAGTTCCGACATGCCTTGTTCCTAAAACATAACCCTAACCCTTACTCTAACCCTCACCTAAACATAACCCTAACCCTAACCCTAAACCTAACCCTAACCCTATACCTCACATGAAGCCGTGGTCGGCTGCTCAGCCTTCCAACCTCAGAGGCCTGGTTCCCAAAATCTCCCGATGGAAGAACCCTGAGCCACACTGCAGAATTGCACTTGATCACTATATAAAACATGCCTGAATATATTTATTTATTTATATATAATGATTTTATTTATTTGTTAAACAGACTGAGATCACAAGTAGGCTGTGTTTTTGTCTGAAGGAAGGGGGAATACGGCTCCCTGCAGTGGGGAGGGCCCGGTGTCAAACTAGATTCCTCTTCCCTGGGATCTTGACCTGGGCCGAGGCAAGAGGTCACATCCAATGAGGTACACAGGTGTTCTGGAAAGCATACCCTATAGCAATGACCTTCAGCCTTAGCATAATGCGAAGCCCAAGTCATGTGCTCAGTCTTCTGTCCTCAAAGGCCTGGTTCCCAAACTCTCCCCATGGGGGAACCCTGAGCTGCCCCGCACAAATGACCTAGATTCCAATAGGAAATCATGCCCTCTCTTTTATATATTTATTATTTATGTATTTATTTATTTATTGCCTCAAGATTTTACTTTTTCACTTTGCAGGGAGCGAAAAGATGTAGGCAGTATTGCACACCCAGAGAAGGGAAAGAAGGCTCCCTGCTGAGGAGACAGCCCGATGTGGGGCTCCATCCCAGGACTCTGGGATCATGTCCTGAGCTGAAGGCAGTGGCCTAACCCACTGACTCACCCAGGTGTTACCAACAGCATTCACTTGTGAAATAACCTTCACGGTAATCCTGATGCAAAGCCCCTGTCCCATGCTCAGGCTTCTGTCCTCAGTATTCTGGTCCATGAACTCTGCAGATGCGGGAACCCTGAGGTGCACCGCACAATGTCCATAGATCCCAATGGGAACGTTTGCCCTTTAGAAATGAGCTGAATCCGTAGAACAGGTGAAATCTGCATGCACCCCTTGGGACACAGCTCCAAGGAGCGCCCACCTGAAGCGGGAACCAGGAGTTTGATGATCCCTCAGCAAGGGCCGGTAGGGCCTCCCATGTGCATCGGCCTAACCCTAACCCGAGGGTGCTTCTTCAGACTTCTATCCCCGGTTGCCTGCCCTGGTAGCCCTCTAGGTAGGGGATTCCTTCTTCATATCGCAGGCCTCTGGGTGCCGCCCACTAGGCAAATGGGAAGTTTAGCCCTGTGGAAGACCCTAGGGGAGGGAGAAATCTGCCTGTCCGATCATTCTACCAACACCTTCCTAGGACCCCCACACCACAATCCGGGAATAGGATGGTCCGCCAGGGCTACGTCCTCAACTGAGTCCTGTGGAAAGCCTAATTCTGCCCTGACAAATCAGGTCAGCCATTCACCCAGAGCCAAAGGCTAAGCCTAGGTTACGTGATCAGACTCTGGACACCGGAGGACTGAACCCAGGTCCTCCTGTGGATGGGAAAGTCAGTCTGTAGGAAGGACTCAGCCTCTCAGGCAGAAACTGACCCTTTCCTTCTGTGCTATCCAGTACCTTCAGATATATAGAAACCAGCATGCTCCCCTGAGGGCATTCCACCCTCTTGGCCTGTCCTGTCCAAAATTCCATCGCCTGAGGATTCTGCTGAGTCCCACCCTCAACTCAGCCCTTGGTGTGCCAGTATTGTGTGGCCAGTTCCGACATGCCTTGTTCCTAAGATATAACCCTAACCCTTACTCTAACCCTCACCTAAACATAACCCTAACCCTAACCCTAACCCTAACCCTAACCCTAACCCTAACCCTATACCTCACATGAATCGTGGCTGGCTGCTCAGCCTTCCAACCTCAGAGGCCTGGTTCCCAAAATCTCCCGATGGAAGAACCCTGAGCCACACTGCAGAATTGCACTTGATCACTATATAAAACATGCCTGAATATATTTATTTATTTATTTATAATGATTTTATTTATTTGTTGGACAGACTGAGATCACAAGTAGGCTGTGTTTTTGTCCGAAGGAAGGGGGAATAAGGCTCCCTGCAGTGGGGAGGGCCCCGTGTCAAACTAGATTCCTCTTCCCTGGGATCTTGACCTGGGCCGAGGCAAGAGGTCACATCCAATGAGGTACACAGGTGTTCTGGAAAGCATACCCTATAGCAATGACCTTCAGCCTTAGCATAATGCGAAGCCCAAGTCATGTGCTCAGTCTTCTGTCCTCAAAGGCCTGGTTCCCAAACTCTCCCCATGGGGGAACCCAGAGCTGCCCCGCACAAATGACCTAGATTCCAATAGGAAATCATGCCCTCTCTTTTATATATTTATTATTTATGTATTTATTTATTTATTGCCTCAAGATTTTACTTTTTCACTTTGCAGGAAGCGAAAAGATGTAGGCAGTGTTGCACGCCCAGAGAAGGGAAAGAAGACTCCCTGCTGAGGAGACAGCCCGATGTGGGGCTCCATCCCAGGACCCTGGGATCATGTCCTGAGCTGAAGGCAATGGCCTAACCCACTGACTCACCCAGGTGTTACCAACAGCATTCACTTGTGAAATAACCTTCACGGTAATCCTGATGCAAAGCCCCTGTCCCATGCTCAGGCTTCTGTCCTCAGTAGCCTGGTCCATGAACTCTGCAGATGCGGGAACCCTGAGGTGCACCGCACAATGTCCATAGATCCCAATGGGAACGTTTGCCCTTTAGAAATGAGCTGAATCCGTAGAACAGGTGAAATCTGCATGCACCCCTTGGGACACAGCCCCAAGGAGCGCCCACCTGAAGCGGGAACCAGGAGTTTGATGATCCCTCAGCAAGGGCCGGTAGGGCCTCCCATGTGCATCGGCCTAACCCTAACCCGAGGGTGCTTCTTCAGACTTCTATCCCCGGTTGCCTGCCCTGGTAGCCCTCTAGGTAGGGGATTCCTTCTTCACATCACAGGCCTCTGGGTGCCGCCCACTAGGCAAATGGGAAGTTTAGCCCTGTGGAAGACCCTCGGGGAGGGAGAAATCTGCCTGTCCGATCATTCTACCAACACCTTCCTAGGACCACCAAACCACAATCCGGGAATAGGATGGTCCGCCAGGGCTACGTCCTCAACTGAGTCCCGTGGAAAGCCTAATTCTGCCCTGACGAATCAGGTCAGCCATTCACCCAGAGCCAAAGGCTAAGCCTAGGTTACGTGATCAGACTCTGGACACCGGAGGACTGAACCCAGGTCCTCCTGTGGATGGGAAAGTCAGTCAGTAGGAAGGACTCAGCCTCTCAGGCAGAAACTGACCCTTTCCTTCTGTGCTATCCAGTACCTTCAGATATATAGAAACCAGCATGCTCCCCTGAGAGCATTCCACCCTCTTGGCCTGTCCCGTCCAAAATTCCATCGCCTGAGGATTCTGCTGAGTCCCACCCTCAACTCAGCCCTTGGTGTGCCAGTATTGTGTGGCCAGTTCCGACATGCCTTGTTCCTAAAACATAACCCTAACCCTTACTCTAACCCTCACCTAAACATAACCCTAACCCTAACACTACCCTAACCCTAACCCTATACCTCACATGAAGCCGTGGTCGGCTGCTCAGCCTTCCAACCTCAGAGGCCTGGTTCCCAAAATCTCCCGATGGAAGAACCCTAGCCACACTGCAGAATTGCACTTGATCACTATATAAAACATGCCTGAATATATTTATTTATTTATTTATAATGATTTTATTTATTTGTTGGACAGACTGAGATCACAAGTAGGCTGTGTTTTTGTCCGAAGGAAGGGGGAATAAGGCTCCCTGCAGTGGGGAGGGCCCCGTGTCAAACTAGATTCCTCTTCCCTGGGATCTTGACCTGGGCCGAGGCAAGAGGTAACATCCAATGAGGTTCACAGGTGTTCTGGAAAGCATACCCTATAGCAATGACCTTCAGCCTTAGCATAATGCGAAGCCCAAGTCATGTGCTCAGTCTTCTGTCCTCAAAGGCCTGGTTCCCAAACTCTCCCCATGGGGGAACCCTGAGCTGCCCCGCACAAATGACCTAGATTCCAATAGGAAATCATGCCCTCTCTTTTATATATTTATTATTTATGTATTTATTTAATTATTGCCTCAAGATTTTAATTTTTCACTTTGCAGGGAGCGAAAAGATGTAGGCAGTATTGCACACCCAGAGAAGGGAAAGAAGGCTCCCTGTAGAGGAGACAGCCCGATGTGGGGCTCCATCCCAGGACTCTGGGATCATGTCCTGAGCTGAAGGCAGTGGCCTAACCCACTGACTCACCCAGGTGTTACCAATAGCATTCACTTGTGAAATAACTTTCACGGTAATCCTGATGCAAAGCCCATGTCCCATGCTCAGGCTTCTGTCCTCAGTAGCCTGGTCCATGAACTCTGCAGATGCGGGAACCCTGAGGTGCACCGCACAATGTCCATAGATCCCAATGGGAACGTTTGCCCTTTAGAAATGAGCTGAATCCGTAGAACAGGTGAAATCTGCATGCACCCCTTGGGACACAGCTCCAAGGAGCGCCCACCTGAAGCGGGAACCAGGAGTTTGATGATCCCTCAGCAAGGGCCGGTAGGGCCTCCCATGTGCATCGGCCTAACCCTAACCCGAGGGTGCTTCTTCAGACTTCTATCCCCGGTTGCCTGCCCTGGTAGCCCTCTAGGTAGGGGATTCCTTCTTCATATCGCAGGCCTCTGGGTGCCGCCCACTAGGCAAATGGGAAGTTTAGCCCTGTGGAAGACCCTAGGGGAGGGAGAAATCTGCCTGTCCGATCATTCTACCAACACCTTCCTAGGACCCCCACACCACAATCCGGGAATAGGATGGTCCGCCAGGGCTACGTCCTCAACTGAGTCCTGTGGAAAGCCTAATTCTGCCCTGACAAATCAGGTCAGCCATTCACCCAGAGCCAAAGGCTAAGCCTAGGTTACGTGATCAGACTCTGGACACCGGAGGACTGAACCCAGGTCCTCCTGTGGATGGGAAAGTCAGTCTGTAGGAAGGACTCAGCCTCTCAGGCAGAAACTGACCCTTTCCTTCTGTGCTATCCAGTACCTTCAGATATATAGAAACCAGCATGCTCCCCTGAGGGCATTCCACCCTCTTGGCCTGTCCTGTCCAAAATTCCATCGCCTGAGGATTCTGCTGAGTCCCACCCTCAACTCAGCCCTTGGTGTGCCAGTATTGTGTGGCCAGTTCCGACATGCCTTGTTCCTAAGATATAACCCTAACCCTTACTCTAACCCTCACCTAAACATAACCCTAACCCTAACCCTAACCCTAACCCTAACCCTAACCCTAACCCTATACCTCACATGAATCGTGGCTGGCTGCTCAGCCTTCCAACCTCAGAGGCCTGGTTCCCAAAATCTCCCGATGGAAGAACCCTGAGCCACACTGCAGAATTGCACTTGATCACTATATAAAACATGCCTGAATATATTTATTTATTTATTTATAATGATTTTATTTATTTGTTGGACAGACTGAGATCACAAGTAGGCTGTGTTTTTGTCCGAAGGAAGGGGGAATAAGGCTCCCTGCAGTGGGGAGGGCCCCGTGTCAAACTAGATTCCTCTTCCCTGGGATCTTGACCTGGGCCGAGGCAAGAGGTCACATCCAATGAGGTACACAGGTGTTCTGGAAAGCATACCCTATAGCAATGACCTTCAGCCTTAGCATAATGCGAAGCCCAAGTCATGTGCTCAGTCTTCTGTCCTCAAAGGCCTGGTTCCCAAACTCTCCCCATGGGGGAACCCAGAGCTGCCCCGCACAAATGACCTAGATTCCAATAGGAAATCATGCCCTCTCTTTTATATATTTATTATTTATGTATTTATTTATTTATTGCCTCAAGATTTTACTTTTTCACTTTGCAGGAAGCGAAAAGATGTAGGCAGTGTTGCACGCCCAGAGAAGGGAAAGAAGACTCCCTGCTGAGGAGACAGCCCGATGTGGGGCTCCATCCCAGGACCCTGGGATCATGTCCTGAGCTGAAGGCAATGGCCTAACCCACTGACTCACCCAGGTGTTACCAACAGCATTCACTTGTGAAATAACCTTCACGGTAATCCTGATGCAAAGCCCCTGTCCCATGCTCAGGCTTCTGTCCTCAGTAGCCTGGTCCATGAACTCTGCAGATGCGGGAACCCTGAGGTGCACCGCACAATGTCCATAGATCCCAATGGGAACGTTTGCCCTTTAGAAATGAGCTGAATCCGTAGAACAGGTGAAATCTGCATGCACCCCTTGGGACACAGCCCCAAGGAGCGCCCACCTGAAGCGGGAACCAGGAGTTTGATGATCCCTCAGCAAGGGCCGGTAGGGCCTCCCATGTGCATCGGCCTAACCCTAACCCGAGGGTGCTTCTTCAGACTTCTATCCCCGGTTGCCTGCCCTGGTAGCCCTCTAGGTAGGGGATTCCTTCTTCACATCACAGGCCTCTGGGTGCCGCCCACTAGGCAAATGGGAAGTTTAGCCCTGTGGAAGACCCTCGGGGAGGGAGAAATCTGCCTGTCCGATCATTCTACCAACACCTTCCTAGGACCCCCAAACCACAATCCGGGAATAGGATGGTCCGCCAGGGCTACGTCCTCAACTGAGTCCCGTGGAAAGCCTAATTCTGCCCTGACGAATCAGGTCAGCCATTCACCCAGAGCCAAAGGCTAAGCCTAGGTTACGTGATCAGACTCTGGACACCGGAGGACTGAACCCAGGTCCTCCTGTGGATGGGAAAGTCAGTCAGTAGGAAGGACTCAGCCTCTCAGGCAGAAACTGACCCTTTCCTTCTGTGCTATCCAGTACCTTCAGATATATAGAAACCAGCATGCTCCCCTGAGAGCATTCCACCCTCTTGGCCTGTCCCGTCCAAAATTCCATCGCCTGAGGATTCTGCTGAGTCCCACCCTCAACTCAGCCCTTGGTGTGCCAGTATTGTGTGGCCAGTTCCGACATGCCTTGTTCCTAAAACATAACCCTAACCCTTACTCTAACCCTCACCTAAACATAACCCTAACCCTAACACTACCCTAACCCTAACCCTATACCTCACATGAAGCCGTGGTCGGCTGCTCAGCCTTCCAACCTCAGAGGCCTGGTTCCCAAAATCTCCCGATGGAAGAACCCTGAGCCACACTGCAGAATTGCACTTGATCACTATATAAAACATGCCTGAATATATTTATTTATTTATTTATAATGATTTTATTTATTTGTTGGACAGACTGAGATCACAAGTAGGCTGTGTTTTTGTCCGAAGGAAGGGGGAATAAGGCTCCCTGCAGTGGGGAGGGCCCCGTGTCAAACTAGATTCCTCTTCCCTGGGATCTTGACCTGGGCCGAGGCAAGAGGTAACATCCAATGAGGTTCACAGGTGTTCTGGAAAGCATACCCTATAGCAATGACCTTCAGCCTTAGCATAATGCGAAGCCCAAGTCATGTGCTCAGTCTTCTGTCCTCAAAGGCCTGGTTCCCAAACTCTCCCCATGGGGGAACCCTGAGCTGCCCCGCACAAATGACCTAGATTCCAATAGGAAATCATGCCCTCTCTTTTATATATTTATTATTTATGTATTTATTTAATTATTGCCTCAAGATTTTAATTTTTCACTTTGCAGGGAGCGAAAAGATGTAGGCAGTATTGCACACCCAGAGAAGGGAAAGAAGGCTCCCTGTAGAGGAGACAGCCCGATGTGGGGCTCCATCCCAGGACTCTGGGATCATGTCCTGAGCTGAAGGCAGTGGCCTAACCCACTGACTCACCCAGGTGTTACCAATAGCATTCACTTGTGAAATAACTTTCACGGTAATCCTGATGCAAAGCCCATGTCCCATGCTCAGGCTTCTGTCCTCAGTAGCCTGGTCCATGAACTCTGCAGATGCGGGAACCCTGAGGTGCACCGCACAATGTCCATAGATCCCAATGGGAACGTTTGCCCTTTAGAAATGAGCTGAATCCGTAGAACAGGTGAAATCTGCATGCACCCCTTGGGACACAGCTCCAAGGAGCGCCCACCTGAAGCGGGAACCAGGAGTTTGATGATCCCTCAGCAAGGGCCGGTAGGGCCTCCCATGTGCATCGGCCTAACCCTAACCCGAGGGTGCTTCTTCAGACTTCTATCCCCGGTTGCCTGCCCTGGTAGCCCTCTAGGTAGGGGATTCCTTCTTCATATCGCAGGCCTCTGGGTGCCGCCCACTAGGCAAATGGGAAGTTTAGCCCTGTGGAAGACCCTAGGGGAGGGAGAAATCTGCCTGTCCGATCATTCTACCAACACCTTCCTAGGACCCCCACACCACAATCCGGGAATAGGATGGTCCGCCAGGGCTACGTCCTCAACTGAGTCCTGTGGAAAGCCTAATTCTGCCCTGACAAATCAGGTCAGCCATTCACCCAGAGCCAAAGGCTAAGCCTAGGTTACGTGATCAGACTCTGGACACCGGAGGACTGAACCCAGGTCCTCCTGTGGATGGGAAAGTCAGTCTGTAGGAAGGACTCAGCCTCTCAGGCAGAAACTGACCCTTTCCTTCTGTGCTATCCAGTACCTTCAGATATATAGAAACCAGCATGCTCCCCTGAGGGCATTCCACCCTCTTGGCCTGTCCTGTCCAAAATTCCATCGCCTGAGGATTCTGCTGAGTCCCACCCTCAACTCAGCCCTTGGTGTGCCAGTATTGTGTGGCCAGTTCCGACATGCCTTGTTCCTAAGATATAACCCTAACCCTTACTCTAACCCTCACCTAAACATAACCCTAACCCTAACCCTAACCCTAACCCTAACCCTAACCCTATACCTCACATGAATCGTGGCTGGCTGCTCAGCCTTCCAACCTCAGAGGCCTGGTTCCCAAAATCTCCCGATGGAAGAACCCTGAGCCACACTGCAGAATTGCACTTGATCACTATATAAAACATGCCTGAATATATTTATTTATTTATTTATAATGATTTTATTTATTTGTTGGACAGACTGAGATCACAAGTAGGCTGTGTTTTTGTCCGAAGGAAGGGGGAATAAGGCTCCCTGCAGTGGGGAGGGCCCCGTGTCAAACTAGATTCCTCTTCCCTGGGATCTTGACCTGGGCCGAGGCAAGAGGTCACATCCAATGAGGTACACAGGTGTTCTGGAAAGCATACCCTATAGCAATGACCTTCAGCCTTAGCATAATGCGAAGCCCAAGTCATGTGCTCAGTCTTCTGTCCTCAAAGGCCTGGTTCCCAAACTCTCCCCATGGGGGAACCCAGAGCTGCCCCGCACAAATGACCTAGATTCCAATAGGAAATCATGCCCTCTCTTTTATATATTTATTATTTATGTATTTATTTATTTATTGCCTCAAGATTTTACTTTTTCACTTTGCAGGAAGCGAAAAGATGTAGGCAGTGTTGCACGCCCAGAGAAGGGAAAGAAGACTCCCTGCTGAGGAGACAGCCCGATGTGGGGCTCCATCCCAGGACCCTGGGATCATGTCCTGAGCTGAAGGCAATGGCCTAACCCACTGACTCACCCAGGTGTTACCAACAGCATTCACTTGTGAAATAACCTTCACGGTAATCCTGATGCAAAGCCCCTGTCCCATGCTCAGGCTTCTGTCCTCAGTAGCCTGGTCCATGAACTCTGCAGATGCGGGAACCCTGAGGTGCACCGCACAATGTCCATAGATCCCAATGGGAACGTTTGCCCTTTAGAAATGAGCTGAATCCGTAGAACAGGTGAAATCTGCATGCACCCCTTGGGACACAGCCCCAAGGAGCGCCCACCTGAAGCGGGAACCAGGAGTTTGATGATCCCTCAGCAAGGGCCGGTAGGGCCTCCCATGTGCATCGGCCTAACCCTAACCCGAGGGTGCTTCTTCAGACTTCTATCCCCGGTTGCCTGCCCTGGTAGCCCTCTAGGTAGGGGATTCCTTCTTCACATCACAGGCCTCTGGGTGCCGCCCACTAGGCAAATGGGAAGTTTAGCCCTGTGGAAGACCCTCGGGGAGGGAGAAATCTGCCTGTCCGATCATTCTACCAACACCTTCCTAGGACCCCCAAACCACAATCCGGGAATAGGATGGTCCGCCAGGGCTACGTCCTCAACTGAGTCCCGTGGAAAGCCTAATTCTGCCCTGACGAATCAGGTCAGCCATTCACCCAGAGCCAAAGGCTAAGCCTAGGTTACGTGATCAGACTCTGGACACCGGAGGACTGAACCCAGGTCCTCCTGTGGATGGGAAAGTCAGTCAGTAGGAAGGACTCAGCCTCTCAGGCAGAAACTGACCCTTTCCTTCTGTGCTATCCAGTACCTTCAGATATATAGAAACCAGCATGCTCCCCTGAGAGCATTCCACCCTCTTGGCCTGTCCCGTCCAAAATTCCATCGCCTGAGGATTCTGCTGAGTCCCACCCTCAACTCAGCCCTTGGTGTGCCAGTATTGTGTGGCCAGTTCCGACATGCCTTGTTCCTAAAACATAACCCTAACCCTTACTCTAACCCTCACCTAAACATAACCCTAACCCTAACACTACCCTAACCCTAACCCTATACCTCACATGAAGCCGTGGTCGGCTGCTCAGCCTTCCAACCTCAGAGGCCTGGTTCCCAAAATCTCCCGATGGAAGAACCCTGAGCCACACTGCAGAATTGCACTTGATCACTATATAAAACATGCCTGAATATATTTATTTATTTATTTATAATGATTTTATTTATTTGTTGGACAGACTGAGATCACAAGTAGGCTGTGTTTTTGTCCGAAGGAAGGGGGAATAAGGCTCCCTGCAGTGGGGAGGGCCCCGTGTCAAACTAGATTCCTCTTCCCTGGGATCTTGACCTGGGCCGAGGCAAGAGGTAACATCCAATGAGGTTCACAGGTGTTCTGGAAAGCATACCCTATAGCAATGACCTTCAGCCTTAGCATAATGCGAAGCCCAAGTCATGTGCTCAGTCTTCTGTCCTCAAAGGCCTGGTTCCCAAACTCTCCCCATGGGGGAACCCTGAGCTGCCCCGCAAAAATGACCTAGATTCCAATAGGAAATCATGCCCTCTCTTTTATATATTTATTATTTATGTATTTATTTATTTATTGCCTCAAGATTTTACTTTTTCACATTGCAGGGAGCGAAAAGATGTAGGCAGTGTTGCACGCCCAGAGAAGGGAAAGAAGGCTCCCTGCTGAGGAGACAGCCCGATGTGGGCCTCCATCCCAGGACTCTGGGATCATGTCCTGAGCTGAAGGCAGTGGCCTAACCCACTGACTCACCCAGGTGTTACCAACAGCATTCACTTGTGAAATAACCTTCACGGTAATCCTGATGCAAAGCCCCTGTCCCATGCTCAGGCTTCTGTCCTCAGTAGCCTGGTCCATGAACTCTGCAGATGCGGGAACCCTGAGGTGCACCGCACAATGTCCATAGATCCCAATGGGAACGTTTGCCCTTTTGAAATGAGCTGAATCCGTAGAACAAGTGAAATCTGCATGCACCCCTTGGGACACAGCTCCAAGGAGCGCCCACCTGAAGCGGGAACCAGGAGTTTGATGATCCCTCAGCAAGGGCCGGTAGGGCCTCCCATGTGCATCGGCCTAACCCTAACCCGAGGGTGCTTCTTCAGACTTCTATCCCCGGTTGCCAGCGCTGGTAGCCCTCTAGGTAGGGGATTCCTTCTTCACATCGCAGGCCCCTGGGTGCCGCCCACTAGGCAAATGGGAAGTTTAGCCCTGTGGAAGACCCTAGGGGAGGGAGAAATCTGCCTGTCCGATCATTCTACCAACACCTTCCTAGGACTCCCACACCACAATCCGGGAATAGGATGGTCCGCCAGGGCTACGTCCTCAACTGAGTCCTGTGGAAAGCCTAATTCTGCCCTGACAAATCAGGTCAGCCATTCTCCCAGAGCCAAAGGCTAAGCCTAGGTTACGTGATCAGACTCTGGACACCGGAGGACTGAACCCAGGTCCTCCTGTGGATGGGAAAGTCAGTCTGTAGGAAGGACTCAGCCTCTCAGGCAGAAACTGACCCTTTCCTTCTGTGCTATCCAGTACCTTCAGATATGTAGAAACCAGCATGCTCCCCTGAGGGCATTCCACCCTCTTGGCCTGTCCCGTCCAAAATTCCATCGCCTGAGGATTCTGCTGAGTCCCACCCTCAACTCAGCCCTTGGTGTGCCAGTATTGTGTGGCCAGTTCCGAAATGCCTTGTTCCTAAGACATAACCATAACCCTTACTCTAACCCTCACCTAAACATAATCCTAACCCTAACCCTAACTCTAACCCTATACCTCACATGAAGCCGTCGTCGGCTGCTCAGCCTTCCAACCTCAGAGGCCTGGTTCCCAAAATCTCCCGATGGAAGAACCCTGAGCCACACTGCAGAATTGCACTTGAGCACTATATAAAACATGCCTGAATATATTTATTTATTTATTTATAATGATTTTATTTATTTGTTGGACAGACTGAGATCACAAGTAGGTGTGTTTTTGTCTGAAGGAAGGGGGAATAAGGCTCCCTGCAGTGGGGAGGGCCCCGTGTCAAACTAGATTCCTCTTCCCTGGGATCTTGACCTGTGCCGAGGCAAGAGGTCACATCCAATGAGGTACACAGGTGTTCTGGAAAGCATACCCTATAGCAATGACCTTCAGCCTTAGCATAATGCGAAGCCCAAGTCATGTGCTCAGTCTTCTGTCCTCAAAGGCCTGGTTCCCAAACTCTCCCCATGGGGGAACCCAGAGCTGCCCCGCACAAATGACCTAGATTCCAATAGGAAATCATGCCCTCTCTTTTATATATTTATTATTTATGTATTTATTTATTTATTGCCTCAAGATTTTACTTTTTCACATTGCAGGGAGCGAAAAGATGTAGGCAGTGTTGCACGCCCAGCGAAGGGAAAGAAGGCTCCCTGCTGAGGAGACAGCCCGATGTGGGGCTCCATCCCAGGACTCTGGGATCATGTCCTGAGCTGAAGGCAGTGGCCTAACCCACTGACTCACCCAGGTGTTACCAACAGCATTCACTTGTGAAATAACCTTCACGGTAATCCTGATGCAAAGCCCCTGTCCCATGCTCAGGCTTCTGTCCTCAGTAGCCTGGTCCATGAACTCTGCAGATGCGGGAACCCTGAGGTGCACCGCACAATGTCCATAGATCCCAATGGGAACGTTTGCCCTTTTGAAATGAGCTGAATCCGTAGAACAAGTGAAATCTGCATGCACCCCTTGTGACACAGCTCCAAGGAGCGCCCACCTGAAGCGGGAACCAGGAGTTTGATGATCCCTCAGCAAGGGCCGGTAGGGCCTCCCATGTGCATCGGCCTAACCCTAACCCGAGGGTGCTTCTTCAGACTTCTATCCCCGGTTGCCAGCGCTGGTAGCCCTCTAGGTAGGGGATTCCTTCTTCACATCGCAGGCCCCTGGGTGCCGCCCACTAGGCAAATGGGAAGTTTAGCCCTGTGGAAGACCCTCGGGGAGGGAGAAATCTGCCTGTCCGATCATTCTACCAACACCTTCCTAGGACCCCCACACCACAATCCGGGAATAGGATGGTCCGCCAGGGCTACGTCCTCAACTGAGTCCCGTGGAAAGCCTAATTCTGCCCTGACGAATCAGGTCAGCCATTCTCCCAGAGCCAAAGGCTAAGCCTAGGTTACGTGATCAGACTCTGGACACCGGAGGACTGAACCCAGGTCCTCCTGTAGATGGGAAAGTCAGTCAGTAGGAAGGACTCAGCCTCTCAGGCAGAAACTGACCCTTTCCTTCTGTGCTATCCAGTACCTTCAGATATATAGAAACCAGCATGCTCCCCTGAGGGCATTCCACCCTCTTGGCCTGTCCCATACAAAATTCCATCGCCTGAGGATTCTGCTGAGTCCCACACTCAACTTAGCCCTTGGTGTGCCAGTATTGTGTTGCCAGTTCCGACATGCCTTGTTCCTAAAACATAACCCTAACCCTTACTCTAACCCTCACCTAAACATAACCCTAACCCTAACCCTAAACCTAACCCTAACCCTATACCTCACATGAAGCCGTGGTCGGCTGCTCAGCCTTCCAACCTCAGAGGCCTGGTTCCCAAAATGTCCCGATGGAAGAACCCTGAGCCACACTGCAGAATTGCATTTGATCACTATATAAAACATGCCTGAATATATTTATTTATTTATATATAATGATTTTATTTATTTGTTAAACAGACTGAGATCACAAGTAGGCTGTGTTTTTGTCTGAAGGAAGGGGGAATAAGGCTCCCTGCAGTGGGGAGGGCCCGGTGTCAAACTAGATTCCTCTTCCCTGGGATCTTGACCTGGGCCGAGGCAAGAGGTCGCATCCAATGAGGTACACAGGTGTTCTGGAAAGCATACCCTATAGCAATGACCTTCAGCCTTAGCATAATGCGAAGCCCAAGTCATGTGCTCAGTCTTCTGTCCTCAAAGGCCTGGTTCCCAAACTCTCCCCATGGGGGAACCCTGAGCTGCCCCGCACAAATGACCTAGATTCCAATAGGAAATCATGCCCTCTCTTTTATATATTTATTATTTATGTATTTATTTATTTATTGCCTCAAGATTTTACTTTTTCACTTTGCAGGGAGCGAAAAGATGTAGGCAGTATTGCACACCCAGAGAAGGGAAAGAAGGCTCCCTGCTGAGGAGACAGCCCGATGTGGGGCTCCATCCCAGGACTCTGGGATCATGTCCTGAGCTGAAGGCAGTGGCCTAACCCACTGACTCACCCAGGTGTTACCAACAGCATTCACTTGTGAAATAACCTTCACGGTAATCCTGATGCAAAGCCCCTGTCCCATGCTCAGGCTTCTGTCCTCAGTAGCCTGGTCCATGAACTCTGCAGATGCGGGAACCCTGAGGT
The DNA here is from genome assembly GCF_964662115.1 of Mustela nivalis. Lineage (NCBI taxonomy): Eukaryota > Metazoa > Chordata > Mammalia > Carnivora > Mustelidae > Mustela > Mustela nivalis. The sequence continues at coordinate 162,176 of NW_028135996.1, read as the reverse complement.
GCACCGCACAATGTCCATAGATCCCAATGGGAACGTTTGCCCTTTAGAAATGAGCTGAATCCGTAGAACAGGTGAAATCTGCATGCACCCCTTGGGACACAGCTCCAAGGAGCGCCCACCTGAAGCGGGAACCAGGAGTTTGATGATCCCTCAGCAAGGGCCGGTAGGGCCTCCCATGTGCATCGGCCTAACCCTAACCCGAGGGTGCTTCTTCAGACTTCTATCCCCGGTTGCCTGCCCTGGTAGCCCTCTAGGTAGGGGATTCCTTCTTCACATCACAGGCCTCTGGGTGCCGCCTTCTAGGCAAATGGGAAGTTTAGCCCTGTGGAAGACCCTCGGGGAGGGAGAAATCTGCCTGTCCGATCATTCTACCAACACCTTCCTAGGACCCCCACACCACAATCCGGGAATAGGATGGTCCGCCAGGGCTACGTCCTCAACTGAGTCCCGTGGAAAGCCTAATTCTGCCCTGACGAATCAGGTCAGCCATTCTCCCAGAGCCAAAGGCTAAGCCTAGGTTACGTGATCAGACTCTGGACACCGGAGGACTGAACCCAGGTCCTCCTGTAGATGGGAAAGTCAGTCAGTAGGAAGGACTCAGCCTCTCAGGCAGAAACTGACCCTTTCCTTCTGTGCTATCCAGTACCTTCAGATATATAGAAACCAGCATGCTCCCCTGAGGGCATTCCACCCTCTTGGCCTGTCCCGTCCAAAATTCCATCGCCTGAGGATTCTGCTGAGTCCCACCCTCAACTCAGCCCTTGGTGTGCCAGTATTGTGTGGCCAGTTCCGAAATGCCTTGTTCCTAAGACATAACCATAACCCTTACTCTAACCCTCACCTAAACATAATCCTAACCCTAACCCTAACTCTAACCCTATACCTCACATGAAGCCGTCGTCGGCTGCTCAGCCTTCCAACCTCAGAGGCCTGGTTCCCAAAATCTCCCGATGGAAGAACCCTGAGCCACACTGCAGAATTGCACTTGAGCACTATATAAAACATGCCTGAATATATTTATTTATTTATTTATAATGATTTTATTTATTTGTTGGACAGACTGAGATCACAAGTAGGCTGTGTTTTTGTCTGAAGGAAGGGGGAATAAGGCTCCCTGCAGTGGGGAGGGCCCCGTGTCAAACTAGATTCCTCTTCCCTGGGATCTTGACCTGTGCCGAGGCAAGAGGTCACATCCAATGAGGTACACAGCTGTTCTGGAAAGCATACCCTATAGCAATGACCTTCAGCCTTAGCATAATGCGAAGCCCAAGTCATGTGCTCAGTCTTCTGTCCTCAAAGGCCTGGTTCCCAAACTCTCCCCATGGGGGAACCCTGAGCTGCCCCGCAAAAATGACCTAGATTCCAATAGGAAATCATGCCCTCTCTTTTATATATTTATTATTTATGTATTTATTTATTTATTGCCTCAAGATTTTACTTTTTCACTTTGCAGGGCGCGAAAAGATGTAGGCAGTGTTGCACGCCCAGAGAAGGGAAAGAAGGCTCCCTGCTGAGGAGACAGCCCGATGTGGGGCTACATCCCAGGACTCTGGGATCATGTCCTGAGCTGAAGGCAATGGCCTAACCCACTGACTCACCCAGGTGTTACCAACAGCATTCACTTGTGAAATAACCTTCACGGTAATCCTGATGCAATGCCCCTGTCCCATGCTCAGGCTTCTGTCCTCAGTAGCCTGGTCCATGAACTCTGCAGATGCGGGAACCCTGAGGTGCACCGCACAATGTCCATAGATCCCAATGGGAACGTTTGCCCTTTAGAAATGAGCTGAATCCGTAGAACAGGTGAAATCTGCATGCACCCCTTGGGACACAGCTCCAAGGAGCGCCCACCTGAAGCGGGAACCAGGAGTTTGATGATCCCTCAGCAAGGGCCGGTAGGGCCTCCCATGTGCATCGGCCTAAACCTAACCCGAGGGTGCTTCTTCAGACTTCTATCCCCGGTTGCCAGCGCTGGTAGCCCTCTAGGTAGGGGATTCCTTCTTCACATCGCAGGCCCCTGGGTGCCGCCCACTAGGCAAATGGGAAGTTTAGCCCTGTGGAAGACCCTAGGGGAGGGAGAAATCTGCCTGTCCGATCATTCTACCAACACCTTCCTAGGACTCCCACACCACAATCCGGGAATAGGATGGTCCGCCAGGGCTACGTCCTCAACTGAGTCCTGTGGAAAGCCTAATTCTGCCCTGACAAATCAGGTCAGCCATTCTCCCAGAGCCAAAGGCTAAGCCTAGGTTACGTGATCAGACTCTGGACACCGGAGGACTGAACCCAGGTCCTCCTGTGGATGGGAAAGTCAGTCTGTAGGAAGGACTCAGCCTCTCAGGCAGAAACTGACCCTTTCCTTCTGTGCTATCCAGTACCTTCAGATATATAGAAACCAGCATGCTCCCCTGAGGGCATTCCACCCTCTTGGCCTGTCCCGTCCAAAATTCCATCGCCTGAGGATTCTGCTGAGTCCCACCCTCAACTCAGCCCTTGGTGTGCCAGTATTGTGTGGCCAGTTCCGAAATGCCTTGTTCCTAAGACATAACCATAACCCTTACTCTAACCCTCACCTAAACATAATCCTAACCCTAACCCTAACTCTAACCCTATACCTCACATGAAGCCGTCGTCGGCTGCTCAGCCTTCCAACCTCAGAGGCCTGGTTCCCAAAATCTCCCGATGGAAGAACCCTGAGCCACACTGCAGAATTGCACTTGAGCACTATATAAAACATGCCTGAATATATTTATTTATTTATTTATAATGATTTTATTTATTTGTTGGACAGACTGAGATCACAAGTAGGCTGTGTTTTTGTCTGAAGGAAGGGGGAATAAGGCTCCCTGCAGTGGGGAGGGCCCCGTGTCAAACTAGATTCCTCTTCCCTGGGATCTTGACCTGTGCCGAGGCAAGAGGTCACATCCAATGAGGTACACAGGTGTTCTGGAAAGCATACCCTATAGCAATGACCTTCAGCCTTAGCATAATGCGAAGCCCAAGTCATGTGCTCAGTCTTCTGTCCTCAAAGGCCTGGTTCCCAAACTCTCCCCATGGGGGAACCCTGAGCTGCCCCGCAAAAATGACCTAGATTCCAATAGGAAATCATGCCCTCTCTTTTATATATTTATTATTTATGTATTTATTTATTTATTGCCTCAAGATTTTACTTTTTCACTTTGCAGGGCGCGAAAAGATGTAGGCAGTGTTGCACGCCCAGAGAAGGGAAAGAAGGCTCCCTGCTGAGGAGACAGCCCGATGTGGGGCTACATCCCAGGACTCTGGGATCATGTCCTGAGCTGAAGGCAATGGCCTAACCCACTGACTCACCCAGGTGTTACCAACAGCATTCACTTGTGAAATAACCTTCACGGTAATCCTGATGCAAAGCCCCTGTCCCATGCTCAGGCTTCTGTCCTCAGTAGCCTGGTCCATGAACTCTGCAGATGCGGGAACCCTGAGGTGCACCGCACAATGTCCATAGATCCCAATGGGAACGTTTGCCCTTTAGAAATGAGCTGAATCCGTAGAACAGGTGAAATCTGCATGCACCCCTTGGGACACAGCTCCAAGGAGCGCCCACCTGAAGCGGGAACCAGGAGTTTGATGATCCCTCAGCAAGGGCCGGTAGGGCCTCCCATGTGCATCGGCCTAAACCTAACCCGAGGGTGCTTCTTCAGACTTCTATCCCCGGTTGCCAGCGCTGGTAGCCCTCTAGGTAGGGGATTCCTTCTTCACATCGCAGGCCCCTGGGTGCCGCCCACTAGGCAAATGGGAAGTTTAGCCCTGTGGAAGACCCTAGGGGAGGGAGAAATCTGCCTGTCCGATCATTCTACCAACACCTTCCTAGGACTCCCACACCACAATCCGGGAATAGGATGGTCCGCCAGGGCTACGTCCTCAACTGAGTCCTGTGGAAAGCCTAATTCTGCCCTGACAAATCAGGTCAGCCATTCTCCCAGAGCCAAAGGCTAAGCCTAGGTTACGTAATCAGACTCTGGACACCGGAGGACTGAACCCAGGTCCTCCTGTGGATGGGAAAGTCAGTCTGTAGGAAGGACTCAGCCTCTCAGGCAGAAACTGACCCTTTCCTTCTGTGCTATCCAGTACCTTCAGATACATAGAAACCAGCATGCTCCCCTGAGGGCATTCCACCCTCTTGGCCTGTCCCGTCCAAAATTCCATCGCCTGAGGATTCTGCTGAGTCCCACCCTCAACTCAGCCCTTGGTGTGCCAGTATTGTGTGGCCAGTTCCGAAATGCCTTGTTCCTAAGACATAACCATAACCCTTACTCTAACCCTCACCTAAACATAATCCTAACCCTAACCCTAACTCTAACCCTATACCTCACATGAAGCCGTCGTCGGCTGCTCAGCCTTCCAACCTCAGAGGCCTGGTTCCCAAAATCTCCCGATGGAAGAACCCTGAGCCACACTGCAGAATTGCACTTGAGCACTATATAAAACATGCCTGAATATATTTATTTATTTATTTATAATGATTTTATTTATTTGTTGGACAGACTGAGATCACAAGTAGGTGTGTTTTTGTCTGAAGGAAGGGGGAATAAGGCTCCCTGCAGTGGGGAGGGCCCGGTGTCAAACTAGATTCCTCTTCCCTGGGATCTTGACCTGTGCCGAGGCAAGAGGTCACATCCAATGAGGTACACAGGTGTTCTGGAAAGCATACCCTATAGCAATGACCTTCAGCCTTAGCATAATGCGAAGCCCAAGTCATGTGCTCAGTCTTCTGTCCTCAAAGGCCTGGTTCCCAAACTCTCCCCATGGGGGAACCCTGACCTGCCCCGCAAAAATGACCTAGATTCCAATAGGAAATCATGCCCTCTCTTTTATATATTTATTATTTATGTATTTATTTATTTATTGCCTCAAGATTTTACTTTTTCACTTTGCAGGGCGCGAAAAGATGTAGGCAGTGTTGCACGCCCAGAGAAGGGAAAGAAGGCTCACTGCTGAGGAGACAGCTCGATGTGGGGCTACATCCCAGGACTCTGGGATCATGTCCTGAGCTGAAGGCAATGGCCTAACCCTCTGACTCACCCAGGTGTTACCAACAGCATTCACTTGTGAAATAACCTTCACGGTAATCCTGATGCAAAGCCCCTGTCCCATGCTCAGTCTTCTGTCCTCAGTAGCCTGGTCCATGAACTCTGCAGATGCGGGAACCCTGAGGTGCACCGCACAATGTCCATAGATCCCAATGGGAACGTTTGCCCTTTAGAAATGAGCTGAATCCGTAGAACAGGTGAAATCTGCATGCACCCCTTGGGACACAGCTCCAAGGAGCGCCCACCTGAAGCGGGAACCAGGAGTTTGATGATCCCTCAGCAAGGGCCGGTAGGGCCTCCCATGTGCATCGGCCTAAACCTAACCCGAGGGTGCTTCTTCAGACTTCTATCCCCGGTTGCCTGCCCTGGTAGCCCTCTAGGTAGGGGATTCCTTCTTCACATCGCAGGCCTCTGGGTGCCGCCCACTAGGCAAATGGGAAGTTTAGCCCTGTGGAAGACCCTCGGGGAGGGAGAAATCTGCCTGTCCGATCATTCTACCAACACCTTCCTAGGACCCCCACACCACAATCCGGGAATAGGATGGTCCGCCAGGGCTACGTCCTCAACTGAGTCCCGTGGAAAGCCTAATTCTGCCCTGACGAATCAGGTCAGGCATTCTCCCAGAGCCAAAGGCTAAGCCTAGGTTACGTGATCAGACTCTGGACACCGGAGGACTGAACCCAGGTCCTCCTGTAGATGGGAAAGTCAGTCAGTAGGAAGGACTCAGCCTCTCAGGCAGAAACTGACCCTTTCCTTCTGTGCTATCCAGTACCTTCAGATATATAGAAACCAGCATGCTCCCCTGAGGGCATTCCACCCTCTTGGCCTGTCCCATACAAAATTCCATCGCCTGAGGATTCTGCTGAGTCCCACACTCAACTCAGCCCTTGGTGTGCCAGTATTGTGTTGCCAGTTCCGACATGCCTTGTTCCTAAAACATAACCCTAACCCTTACTCTAACCCTCACCTAAACATAACCCTAACCCTAACCCTAAACCTAACCCTAACCCTATACCTCACATGAAGCCGTGGTCGGCTGCTCAGCCTTCCAACCTCAGAGGCCTGGTTCCCAAAATCTCCCGATGGAAGAACCCTGAGCCACACTGCAGAATTGCATTTGATCACTATATAAAACATGCCTGAATATATTTATTTATTTATATATAATGATTTTATTTATTTGTTAAACAGACTGAGATCACAAGTAGGCTGTGTTTTTGTCTGAAGGAAGGGGGAATAAGGCTCCCTGCAGTGGGGAGGGCCCGGTGTCAAACTAGATTCCTCTTCCCTGGGATCTTGACCTGGGCCGAGGCAAGAGGTCGCATCCAATGAGGTACACAGGTGTTCTGGAAAGCATACCCTATAGCAATGACCTTCAGCCTTAGCATAATGCGAAGCCCAAGTCATGTGCTCAGTCTTCTGTCCTCAAAGGCCTGGTTCCCAAACTCTCCCCATGGGGGAACCCTGAGCTGCCCCGCACAAATGACCTAGATTCCAATAGGAAATCATGCCCTCTCTTTTATATATTTATTATTTATGTATTTATTTATTTATTGCCTCAAGATTTTACTTTTTCACTTTGCAGGGAGCGAAAAGATGTAGGCAGTATTGCACACCCAGAGAAGGGAAAGAAGGCTCCCTGCTGAGGAGACAGCCCGATGTGGGGCTCCATCCCAGGACTCTGGGATCATGTCCTGAGCTGAAGGCAGTGGCCTAACCCACTGACTCACCCAGGTGTTACCAACAGCATTCACTTGTGAAATAACCTTCACGGTAATCCTGATGCAAAGCCCCTGTCCCATGCTCAGGCTTCTGTCCTCAGTAGCCTGGTCCATGAACTCTGCAGATGCGGGAACCCTGAGGTGCACCGCACAATGTCCATAGATCCCAATGGGAACGTTTGCCCTTTAGAAATGAGCTGAATCCGTAGAACAGGTGAAATCTGCATGCACCCCTTGGGACACAGCTCCAAGGAGCGCCCACCTGAAGCGGGAACCAGGAGTTTGATGATCCCTCAGCAAGGGCCGGTAGGGCCTCCCATGTGCATCGGCCTAACCCTAACCCGAGGGTGCTTCTTCAGACTTCTATCCCCGGTTGCCTGCCCTGGTAGCCCTCTAGGTAGGGGATTCCTTCTTCACATCACAGGCCTCTGGGTGCCGCCCACTAGGCAAATGGGAAGTTTAGCCCTGTGGAAGACCCTCGGGGAGGGAGAAATCTGCCTGTCCGATCATTCTACCAACACCTTCCTAGGACCCCCACACCACAATCCGGGAATAGGATGGTCCGCCAGGGCTACGTCCTCAACTGAGTCCCGTGGAAAGCCTAATTCTGCCCTGACGAATCAGGTCAGCCATTCTCCCAGAGCCAAAGGCTAAGCCTAGGTTACGTGATCAGACTCTGGACACCGGAGGACTGAACCCAGGTCCTCCTGTAGATGGGAAAGTCAGTCAGTAGGAAGGACTCAGCCTCTCAGGCAGAAACTGACCCTTTCCTTCTGTGCTATCCAGTACCTTCAGATATATAGAAACCAGCATGCTCCCCTGAGGGCATTCCACCCTCTTGGCCTGTCCCGTCCAAAATTCCATCGCCTGAGGATTCTGCTGAGTCCCACCCTCAACTCAGCCCTTGGTGTGCCAGTATTGTGTGGCCAGTTCCGAAATGCCTTGTTCCTAAGACATAACCATAACCCTTACTCTAACCCTCACCTAAACATAATCCTAACCCTAACCCTAACTCTAACCCTATACCTCACATGAAGCCGTCGTCGGCTGCTCAGCCTTCCAACCTCAGAGGCCTGGTTCCCAAAATCTCCCGATGGAAGAACCCTGAGCCACACTGCAGAATTGCACTTGAGCACTATATAAAACATGCCTGAATATATTTATTTATTTATTTATAATGATTTTATTTATTTGTTGGACAGACTGAGATCACAAGTAGGCTGTGTTTTTGTCTGAAGGAAGGGGGAATAAGGCTCCCTGCAGTGGGGAGGGCCCCGTGTCAAACTAGATTCCTCTTCCCTGGGTTCTTGACCTGTGCCGAGGCAAGAGGTCACATCCAATGAGGTACACAGGTGTTCTGGAAAGCATACCCTATAGCAATGACCTTCAGCCTTAGCATAATGCGAAGCCCAAGTCATGTGCTCAGTCTTCTGTCCTCAAAGGCCTGGTTCCCAAACTCTCCCCATGGGGGAACCCTGAGCTGCCCCGCAAAAATGACCTAGATTCCAATAGGAAATCATGCCCTCTCTTTTATATATTTATTATTTATGTATTTATTTATTTATTGCCTCAAGATTTTACTTTTTCACTTTGCAGGGCGCGAAAAGATGTAGGCAGTGTTGCACGCCCAGAGAAGGGAAAGAAGGCTCCCTGCTGAGGAGACAGCCCGATGTGGGGCTACATCCCAGGACTCTGGGATCATGTCCTGAGCTGAAGGCAATGGCCTAACCCACTGACTCACCCAGGTGTTACCAACAGCATTCACTTGTGAAATAACCTTCACGGTAATCCTGATGCAAAGCCCCTGTCCCATGCTCAGGCTTCTGTCCTCAGTAGCCTGGTCCATGAACTCTGCAGATGCGGGAACCCTGAGGTGCACCGCACAATGTCCATAGATCCCAATGGGAACGTTTGCCCTTTAGAAATGAGCTGAATCCGTAGAACAGGTGAAATCTGCATGCACCCCTTGGGACACAGCTCCAAGGAGCGCCCACCTGAAGCGGGAACCAGGAGTTTGATGATCCCTCAGCAAGGGCCGGTAGGGCCTCCCATGTGCATCGGCCTAAACCTAACCCGAGGGTGCTTCTTCAGACTTCTATCCCCGGTTGCCAGCGCTGGTAGCCCTCTAGGTAGGGGATTCCTTCTTCACATCGCAGGCCCCTGGGTGCCGCCCACTAGGCAAATGGGAAGTTTAGCCCTGTGGAAGACCCTAGGGGAGGGAGAAATCTGCCTGTCCGATCATTCTACCAACACCTTCCTAGGACTCCCACACCACAATCCGGGAATAGGATGGTCCGCCAGGGCTACGTCCTCAACTGAGTCCTGTGGAAAGCCTAATTCTGCCCTGACAAATCAGGTCAGCCATTCTCCCAGAGCCAAAGGCTAAGCCTAGGTTACGTAATCAGACTCTGGACACCGGAGGACTGAACCCAGGTCCTCCTGTGGATGGGAAAGTCAGTCTGTAGGAAGGACTCAGCCTCTCAGGCAGAAACTGACCCTTTGCTTCTGTGCTATCCAGTACCTTCAGATATATAGAAACCAGCATGCTCCCCTGAGGGCATTCCACCCTCTTGGCCTGTCCCGTCCAAAATTCCATCGCCTGAGGATTCTGCTGAGTCCCACCCTCAACTCAGCCCTTGGTGTGCCAGTATTGTGTGGCCAGTTCCGAAATGCCTTGTTCCTAAGACATAACCATAACCCTTACTCTAACCCTCACCTAAACATAATCCTAACCCTAACCCTAACTCTAACCCTATACCTCACATGAAGCCGTCGTCGGCTGCTCAGCCTTCCAACCTCAGAGGCCTGGTTCCCAAAATCTCCCGATGGAAGAACCCTGAGCCACACTGCAGAATTGCACTTGAGCACTATATAAAACATGCCTGAATATATTTATTTATTTATTTATAATGATTTTATTTATTTGTTGGACAGACTGAGATCACAAGTAGGTGTGTTTTTGTCTGAAGGAAGGGGGAATAAGGCTCCCTGCAGTGGGGAGGGCCCCGTGTCAAACTAGATTCCTCTTCCCTGGGATCTTGACCTGGGCCGAGGCAAGAGGTCGCATCCAATGAGGTACACAGGTGTTCTGGAAAGCATACCCTATAGCAATGACCTTCAGCCTTAGCATAATGCGAAGCCCAAGTCATGTGCTCAGTCTTCTGTCCTAAAAGGCCTGGTTCCCAAACTCTCCCCATGGGGGAACCCTGAGCTGCCCCGCACAAATGACCTAGATTCCAATAGGAAATCATGCCCTCTCTTTTATATATTTATTATTTATGTATTTATTTATTTATTGCCTCAAGATTTTACTTTTTCACTTTGCAGGGCGCGAAAAGATGTAGGCAGTGTTGCACGCCCAGAGAAGGGAAAGAAGGCTCCCTGCTGAGGAGACAGCTCGATGTGGGGCTACATCCCAGGACTCTGGGATCATGTCCTGAGCTGAAGGCAATGGCCTAACCCACTGACTCACCCAGGTGTTACCAACAGCATTCACTTGTGAAATAACCTTCACGGTAATCCTGATGCAAAGCCCCTGTCCCATGCTCAGGCTTCTGTCCTCAGTAGCCTGGTCCATGAACTCTGCAGATGCGGGAACCCTGAGGTGCACCGCACAATGTCCATAGATCCCAATGGGAACGTTTGCCCTTTAGAAATGAGCTGAATCCGTAGAACAGGTGAAATCTGCATGCACCCCTTGGGACACAGCTCCAAGGAGCGCCCACCTGAAGCGGGAACCAGGAGTTTGATGATCCCTCAGCAAGGGCCGGTAGGGCCTCCCATGTGCATCGGCCTAAACCTAACCCGAGGGTGCTTCTTCAGACTTCTATCCCCGGTTGCCTGCCCTGGTAGCCCTCTAGGTAGGGGATTCCTTCTTCACATCGCAGGCCTCTGGGTGCCGCCCACTAGGCAAATGGGAAGTTTAGCCCTGTGGAAGACCCTCGGGGAGGGAGAAATCTGCCTGTCCGATCATTCTACCAACACCTTCCTAGGACCCCCACACCACAATCCGGGAATAGGATGGTCCGCCAGGGCTACGTCCTCAACTGAGTCCCGTGGAAAGCCTAATTCTGCCCTGACGAATCAGGTCAGCCATTCTCCCAGAGCCAAAGGCTAAGCCTAGGTTACGTGATCAGACTCTGGACACCGGAGGACTGAACCCAGGTCCTCCTGTAGATGGGAAAGTCAGTCAGTAGGAAGGACTCAGCCTCTCAGGCAGAAACTGACCCTTTCCTTCTGTGCTATCCAGTACCTTCAGATATATAGAAACCAGCATGCTCCCCTGAGGGCATTCCACCCTCTTGGCCTGTCCCATACAAAATTCCATCGCCTGAGGATTCTGCTGAGTCCCACACTCAACTCAGCCCTTGGTGTGCCAGTATTGTGTTGCCAGTTCCGACATGCCTTGTTCCTAAAACATAACCCTAACCCTTACTCTAACCCTCACCTAAACATAACCCTAACCCTAACCCTAAACCTAACCCTAACCCTATACCTCACATGAAGCCGTGGTCGGCTGCTCAGCCTTCCAACCTCAGAGGCCTGGTTCCCAAAATCTCCCGATGGAAGAACCCTGAGCCACACTGCAGAATTGCATTTGATCACTATATAAAACATGCCTGAATATATTTATTTATTTATATATAATGATTTTATTTATTTGTTAAACAGACTGAGATCACAAGTAGGCTGTGTTTTTGTCTGAAGGAAGGGGGAATAAGGCTCCCTGCAGTGGGGAGGGCCCGGTGTCAAACTAGATTCCTCTTCCCTGGGATCTTGACCTGGGCCGAGGCAAGAGGTCGCATCCAATGAGGTACACAGGTGTTCTGGAAAGCATACCCTATAGCAATGACCTTCAGCCTTAGCATAATGCGAAGCCCAAGTCATGTGCTCAGTCTTCTGTCCTCAAAGGCCTGGTTCCCAAACTCTCCCCATGGGGGAACCCTGAGCTGCCCCGCACAAATGACCTAGATTCCAATAGGAAATCATGCCCTCTCTTTTATATATTTATTATTTATGTATTTATTTAATTATTGCCTCAAGATTTTAATTTTTCACTTTGCAGGGAGCGAAAAGATGTAGGCAGTATTGCACACCCAGAGAAGGGAAAGAAGGCTCCCTGTAGAGGAGACAGCCCGATGTGGGGCTCCATCCCAGGACTCTGGGATCATGTCCTGAGCTGAAGGCAGTGGCCTAACCCACTGACTCACCCAGGTGTTACCAACAGCATTCACTTGTGAAATAACTTTCACGGTAATCCTGATGCAAAGCCCATGTCCCATGCTCAGGCTTCTGTCCTCAGTAGCCTGGTCCATGAACTCTGCAGATGCGGGAACCCTGAGGTGCACCGCACAATGTCCATAGATCCCAATGGGAACGTTTGCCCTTTAGAAATGAGCTGAATCCGTAGAACAGGTGAAATCTGCATGCACCCCTTGGGACACAGCTCCAAGGAGCGCCCACCTGAAGCGGGAACCAGGAGTTTGATGATCCCTCAGCAAGGGCCGGTAGGGCCTCCCATGTGCATCGGCCTAACCCTAACCCGAGGGTGCTTCTTCAGACTTCTATCCCCGGTTGCCTGCCCTGGTAGCCCTCTAGGTAGGGGATTCCTTCTTCACATCACAGGCCTCTGGGTGCCGCCCACTAGGCAAATGGGAAGTTTAGCCCTGTGGAAGAACCTCGGGGAGGGAGAAATCTGCCTGTCCGATCATTCTACCAACACCTTCCTAGGACCCCCACACCACAATCCGGGAATAGGATGGTCCGCCAGGGCTACGTCCTCAACTGAGTCCCGTGGAAAGCCTAATTCTGCCCTGACGAATCAGGTCAGCCATTCTCCCAGAGCCAAAGGCTAAGCCTAGGTTACGTGATCAGACTCTGGACACCGGAGGACTGAACCCAGGTCCTCCTGTAGATGGGAAAGTCAGTCAGTAGGAAGGACTCAGCCTCTCAGGCAGAAACTGACCCTTTCCTTCTGTGCTATCCAGTACCTTCAGATATATAGAAACCAGCATGCTCCCCTGAGGGCATTCCACCCTCTTGGCCTGTCCCATACAAAATTCCATCGCCTGAGGATTCTGCTGAGTCCCACACTCAACTCAGCCCTTGGTGTGCCAGTATTGTGTTGCCAGTTCCGACATGCCTTGTTCCTAAGATATAACCCTAACCCTTACTCTAACCCTCACCTAAACATAACCCTAACCCTAACCCTAACCCTAACCCTAACCCTATACCTCACATGAATCGTGGCTGGCTGCTCAGCCTTCCAACCTCAGAGGCCTGGTTCCCAAAATCTCCCGATGGAAGAACCCTGAGCCACACTGCAGAATTGCACTTGATCACTATATAAAACATGCCTGAATATATTTATTTATTTATTTATAATGATTTTATTTATTTGTTGGACAGACTGAGATCACAAGTAGGCTGTGTTTTTGTCCGAAGGAAGGGGGAATAAGGCTCCCTGCAGTGGGGAGGGCCCCGTGTCAAACTAGATTCCTCTTCCCTGGGATCTTGACCTGGGCCGAGGCAAGAGGTCACATCCAATGAGGTACACAGGTGTTCTGGAAAGCATACCCTATAGCAATGACCTTCAGCCTTAGCATAATGCGAAGCCCAAGTCATGTGCTCAGTCTTCTGTCCTCAAAGGCCTGGTTCCCAAACTCTCCCCATGGGGGAACCCAGAGCTGCCCCGCACAAATGACCTAGATTCCAATAGGAAATCATGCCCTCTCTTTTATATATTTATTATTTATGTATTTATTTATTTATTGCCTCAAGATTTTACTTTTTCACTTTGCAGGAAGCGAAAAGATGTAGGCAGTGTTGCACGCCCAGAGAAGGGAAAGAAGACTCCCTGCTGAGGAGACAGCCCGATGTGGGGCTCCATCCCAGGACCCTGGGATCATGTCCTGAGCTGAAGGCAATGGCCTAACCCACTGACTCACCCAGGTGTTACCAACAGCATTCACTTGTGAAATAACCTTCACGGTAATCCTGATGCAAAGCCCCTGTCCCATGCTCAGGCTTCTCTCCTCAGTAGCCTGGTCCATGAACTCTGCAGATGCGGGAACCCTGAGGTGCACCGCACAATGTCCATAGATCCCAATGGGAACGTTTGCCCTTTAGAAATGAGCTGAATCCGTAGAACAGGTGAAATCTGCATGCACCCCTTGGGACACAGCCCCAAGGAGCGCCCACCTGAAGCGGGAACCAGGAGTTTGATGATCCCTCAGCAAGGGCCGGTAGGGCCTCCCATGTGCATCGGCCTAACCCTAACCCGAGGGTGCTTCTTCAGACTTCTATCCCCGGTTGCCTGCCCTGGTAGCCCTCTAGGTAGGGGATTCCTTCTTCACATCACAGGCCTCTGGGTGCCGCCCACTAGGCAAATGGGAAGTTTAGCCCTGTGGAAGACCCTCGGGGAGGGAGAAATCTGCCTGTCCGATCATTCTACCAACACCTTCCTAGGACCCCCAAACCACAATCCGGGAATAGGATGGTCCGCCAGGGCTACGTCCTCAACTGAGTCCCGTGGAAAGCCTAATTCTGCCCTGACGAATCAGGTCAGCCATTCACCCAGAGCCAAAGGCTAAGCCTAGGTTACGTGATCAGACTCTGGACACCGGAGGACTGAACCCAGGTCCTCCTGTGGATGGGAAAGTCAGTCAGTAGGAAGGACTCAGCCTCTCAGGCAGAAACTGACCCTTTCCTTCTGTGCTATCCAGTACCTTCAGATATATAGAAACCAGCATGCTCCCCTGAGAGCATTCCACCCTCTTGGCCTGTCCCGTCCAAAATTCCATCGCCTGAGGATTCTGCTGAGTCCCACCCTCAACTCAGCCCTTGGTGTGCCAGTATTGTGTGGCCAGTTCCGACATGCCTTGTTCCTAAAACATAACCCTAACCCTTACTCTAACCCTCACCTAAACATAACCCTAACCCTAACACTACCCTAACCCTAACCCTATACCTCACATGAAGCCGTGGTCGGCTGCTCAGCCTTCCAACCTCAGAGGCCTGGTTCCCAAAATCTCCCGATGGAAGAACCCTGAGCCACACTGCAGAATTGCACTTGATCACTATATAAAACATGCCTGAATATATTTATTTATTTATTTATAATGATTTTATTTATTTGTTGGACAGACTGAGATCACAAGTAGGCTGTGTTTTTGTCCGAAGGAAGGGGGAATAAGGCTCCCTGCAGTGGGGAGGGCCCCGTGTCAAACTAGATTCCTCTTCCCTGGGATCTTGACCTGGGCCGAGGCAAGAGGTAACATCCAATGAGGTTCACAGGTGTTCTGGAAAGCATACCCTATAGCAATGACCTTCAGCCTTAGCATAATGCGAAGCCCAAGTCATGTGCTCAGTCTTCTGTCCTCAAAGGCCTGGTTCCCAAACTCTCCCCATGGGGGAACCCTGAGCTGCCCCGCAAAAATGACCTAGATTCCAATAGGAAATCATGCCCTCTCTTTTATATATTTATTATTTATGTATTTATTTATTTATTGCCTCAAGATTTTACTTTTTCACATTGCAGGGAGCGAAAAGATGTAGGCAGTGTTGCACGCCCAGAGAAGGGAAAGAAGGCTCCCTGCTGAGGAGACAGCCCGATGTGGGCCTCCATCCCAAGACTCTGGGATCATGTCCTGAGCTGAAGGCAGTGGCCTAACCCACTGACTCACCCAGGTGTTACCAACAGCATTCACTTGTGAAATAACCTTCACGGTAATCCTGATGCAAAGCCCCTGTCCCATGCTCAGGCTTCTGTCCTCAGTAGCCTGGTCCATGAACTCTGCAGATGCGGGAACCCTGAGGTGCACCGCACAATGTCCATAGATCCCAATGGGAACGTTTGCCCTTTTGAAATGAGCTGAATCCGTAGAACAAGTGAAATCTGCATGCACCCCTTGGGACACAGCTCCAAGGAGCGCCCACCTGAAGCGGGAACCAGGAGTTTGATGATCCCTCAGCAAGGGCCGGTAGGGCCTCCCATGTGCATCGGCCTAACCCTAACCCGAGGGTGCTTCTTCAGACTTCTATCCCCGGTTGCCAGCGCTGGTAGCCCTCTAGGTAGGGGATTCCTTCTTCACATCGCAGGCCCCTGGGTGCCGCCCACTAGGCAAATGGGAAGTTTAGCCCTGTGGAAGACCCTAGGGGAGGGAGAAATCTGCCTGTCCGATCATTCTACCAACACCTTCCTAGGACTCCCACACCACAATCCGGGAATAGGATGGTCCGCCAGGGCTACGTCCTCAACTGAGTCCTGTGGAAAGCCTAATTCTGCCCTGACAAATCAGGTCAGCCATTCTCCCAGAGCCAAAGGCTAAGCCTAGGTTACGTGATCAGACTCTGGACACCGGAGGACTGAACCCAGGTCCTCCTGTGGATGGGAAAGTCAGTCTGTAGGAAGGACTCAGCCTCTCAGGCAGAAACTGACCCTTTCCTTCTGTGCTATCCAGTACCTTCAGATATGTAGAAACCAGCATGCTCCCCTGAGGGCATTCCACCCTCTTGGCCTGTCCCGTCCAAAATTCCATCGCCTGAGGATTCTGCTGAGTCCCACCCTCAACTCAGCCCTTGGTGTGCCAGTATTGTGTGGCCAGTTCCGAAATGCCTTGTTCCTAAGACATAACCATAACCCTTCCTCTAACCCTCACCTAAACATAATCCTAACCCTAACCCTAACTCTAACCCTATACCTCACATGAAGCCGTCGTCGGCTGCTCAGCCTTCCAACCTCAGAGGCCTGGTTCCCAAAATCTCCCGATGGAAGAACCCTGAGCCACACTGCAGAATTGCACTTGAGCACTATATAAAACATGCCTGAATATATTTATTTATTTATTTATAATGATTTTATTTATTTGTTGGACAGACTGAGATCACAAGTAGGTGTGTTTTTGTCTGAAGGAAGGGGGAATAAGGCTCCCTGCAGTGGGGAGGGCCCCGTGTCAAACTAGATTCCTCTTCCCTGGGATCTTGACCTGGGCCGAGGCAAGAGGTCACATCCAATGAGGTACACAGGTGTTCTGGAAAGCATACCCTATAGCAATGACCTTCAGCCTTAGCATAATGCGAAGCCCAAGTCATGTGCTCAGTCTTCTGTCCTCAAAGGCCTGGTTCCCAAACTCTCCCCATGGGGGAACCCAGAGCTGCCCCGCACAAATGACCTAGATTCCAATAGGAAATCATGCCCTCTCTTTTATATATTTATTATTTATGTATTTATTTATTTATTGCCTCAAGATTTTACTTTTTCACATTGCAGGGAGCGAAAAGATGTAGGCAGTGTTGCACGCCCAGCGAAGGGAAAGAAGGCTCCCTGCTGAGGAGACAGCCCGATGTGGGGCTCCATCCCAGGACTCTGGGATCATGTCCTGAGCTGAAGGCAGTGGCCTAACCCACTGACTCACCCAGGTGTTACCAACAGCATTCACTTGTGAAATAACCTTCACGGTAATCCTGATGCAAAGCCCCTGTCCCATGCTCAGGCTTCTGTCCTCAGTAGCCTGGTCCATGAACTCTGCAGATGCGGGAACCCTGAGGTGCACCGCACAATGTCCATAGATCCCAATGGGAACGTTTGCCCTTTTGAAATGAGCTGAATCCGTAGAACAAGTGAAATCTGCATGCACCCCTTGTGACACAGCTCCAAGGAGCGCCCACCTGAAGCGGGAACCAGGAGTTTGATGATCCCTCAGCAAGGGCCGGTAGGGCCTCCCATGTGCATCGGCCTAACCCTAACCCGAGGGTGCTTCTTCAGACTTCTATCCCCGGTTGCCAGCGCTGGTAGCCCTCTAGGTAGGGGATTCCTTCTTCACATCGCAGGCCCCTGGGTGCCGCCCACTAGGCAAATGGGAAGTTTAGCCCTGTGGAAGACCCTAGGGGAGGGAGAAATCTGCCTGTCCGATCATTCTACCAACACCTTCCTAGGACTCCCACACCACAATCTGGGAATAGGATGGTCCGCCAGGGCTACGTCCTCAACTGAGTCCTGTGGAAAGCCTAATTCTGCCCTGACAAATCAGGTCAGCCATTCTCCCAGAGCCAAAGGCTAAGCCTAGGTTACGTGATCAGACTCTGGACACCGGAGGACTGAACCCAGGTCCTCCTGTGGATGGGAAAGTCAGTCTGTAGGAAGGACTCAGCCTCTCAGGCAGAAACTGACCCTTTCCTTCTGTGCTATCCAGTACCTTCAGATATATAGAAACCAGCATGCTCCCCTGAGGGCATTCCACCCTCTTGGCCTGTCCCGTCCAAAATTCCATCGCCTGAGGATTCTGCTGAGTCCCACCCTCAACTCAGCCCTTGGTGTGCCAGTATTGTGTGGCCAGTTCCGAAATGCCTTGTTCCTAAGACATAACCATAACCCTTACTCTAACCCTCACCTAAACATAATCCTAACCCTAACCCTAACTCTAACCCTATACCTCACATGAAGCCGTCGTCGGCTGCTCAGCCTTCCAACCTCAGAGGCCTGGTTCCCAAAATCTCCCGATGGAAGAACCCTGAGCCACACTGCAGAATTGCACTTGAGCACTATATAAAACATGCCTGAATATATTTATTTATTTATTTATTTATAATGATTTTATTTATTTGTTGGACAGACTGAGATCACAAGTAGGCTGTGTTTTTGTCTGAAGGAAGGGGGAATAAGGCTCCCTGCAGTGGGGAGGGCCCCGTGTCAAACTAGATTCCTCTTCCCTGGGATCTTGACCTGGGCCGAGGCAAGAGGTCACATCCAATGAGGTACACAGGTGTTCTGGAAAGCATACCCTATAGCAATGACCTTCAGCCTTAGCATAATGCGAAGCCCAAGTCATGTGCTCAGTCTTCTGTCCTCAAAGGCCTGGTTCCCAAACTCTCCCCATGGGGGAACCCTGAGCTGCCCCGCACAAATGACCTAGATTCCAATAGGAAATCATGCCCTCTCTTTTATATATTTATTATTTATGTATTTATTTATTTATTGCCTCAAGATTTTACTTTTTCACTTTGCAGGGAGCGAAAAGATGTAGGCAGTATTGCACACCCAGAGAAGGGAAAGAAGGCTCCCTGCTGAGGAGACAGCCCGATGTGGGGCTCCATCCCAGGACTCTGGGATCATGTCCTGAGCTGAAGGCAGTGGCCTAACCCACTGACTCACCCAGGTGTTACCAACAGCATTCACTTGTGAAATAACCTTCACGGTAATCCTGATGCAAAGCCCCTGTCCCATGCTCAGGCTTCTGTCCTCAGTATTCTGGTCCATGAACTCTGCAGATGCGGGAACCCTGAGGTGCACCGCACAATGTCCATAGATCCCAATGGGAACGTTTGCCCTTTAGAAATGAGCTGAATCCGTAGAACAGGTGAAATCTGCATGCACCCCTTGGGACACAGCTCCAAGGAGCGCCCACCTGAAGCGGGAACCAGGAGTTTGATGATCCCTCAGCAAGGGCCGGTAGGGCCTCCCATGTGCATCGGCCTAACCCTAACCCGAGGGTGCTTCTTCAGACTTCTATCCCCGGTTGCCTGCCCTGGTAGCCCTCTAGGTAGGGGATTCCTTCTTCATATCGCAGGCCTCTGGGTGCCGCCCACTAGGCAAATGGGAAGTTTAGCCCTGTGGAAGACCCTAGGGGAGGGAGAAATCTGCCTGTCCGATCATTCTACCAACACCTTCCTAGGACCCCCACACCACAATCCGGGAATAGGATGGTCCGCCAGGGCTACGTCCTCAACTGAGTCCTGTGGAAAGCCTAATTCTGCCCTGACAAATCAGGTCAGCCATTCACCCAGAGCCAAAGGCTAAGCCTAGGTTACGTGATCAGACTCTGGACACCGGAGGACTGAACCCAGGTCCTCCTGTGGATGGGAAAGTCAGTCTGTAGGAAGGACTCAGCCTCTCAGGCAGAAACTGACCCTTTCCTTCTGTGCTATCCAGTACCTTCAGATATATAGAAACCAGCATGCTCCCCTGAGGGCATTCCACCCTCTTGGACTGTCCTGTCCAAAATTCCATCGCCTGAGGATTCTGCTGAGTCCCACCCTCAACTCAGCCCTTGGTGTGCCAGTATTGTGTGGCCAGTTCCGACATGCCTTGTTCCTAAGATATAACCCTAACCCTTACTCTAACCCTCACCTAAACATAACCCTAACCCTAACCCTAACCCTAACCCTAACCCTATACCTCACATGAATCGTGGCCGGCTGCTCAGCCTTCCAACCTCAGAGGCCTGGTTCCCAAAATCTCCCGATGGAAGAACCCTGAGCCACACTGCAGAATTGCACTTGATCACTATATAAAACATGCCTGAATATATTTATTTATTTATTTATAATGATTTTATTTATTTGTTGGACAGACTGAGATCACAAGTAGGCTGTGTTTTTGTCCGAAGGAAGGGGGAATAAGGCTCCCTGCAGTGGGGAGGGCCCCGTGTCAAACTAGATTCCTCTTCCCTGGGATCTTGACCTGGGCCGAGGCAAGAGGTCACATCCAATGAGGTACACAGGTGTTCTGGAAAGCATACCCTATAGCAATGACCTTCAGCCTTAGCATAATGCGAAGCCCAAGTCATGTGCTCAGTCTTCTGTCCTCAAAGGCCTGGTTCCCAAACTCTCCCCATGGGGGAACCCAGAGCTGCCCCGCACAAATGACCTAGATTCCAATAGGAAATCATGCCCTCTCTTTTATATATTTATTATTTATGTATTTATTTATTTATTGCCTCAAGATTTTACTTTTTCACTTTGCAGGAAGCGAAAAGATGTAGGCAGTGTTGCACGCCCAGAGAAGGGAAAGAAGACTCCCTGCTGAGGAGACAGCCCGATGTGGGGCTCCATCCCAGGACCCTGGGATCATGTCCTCAGCTGAAGGCAATGGCCTAACCCACTGACTCACCCAGGTGTTACCAACAGCATTCACTTGTGAAATAACCTTCACGGTAATCCTGATGCAAAGCCCCTGTCCCATGCTCAGGCTTCTGTCCTCAGTAGCCTGGTCCATGAACTCTGCAGATGCGGGAACCCTGAGGTGCACCGCACAATGTCCATAGATCCCAATGGGAACGTTTGCCCTTTAGAAATGAGCTGAATCCGTAGAACAGGTGAAATCTGCATGCACCCCTTGGGACACAGCCCCAAGGAGCGCCCACCTGAAGCGGGAACCAGGAGTTTGATGATCCCTCAGCAAGGGCCGGTAGGGCCTCCCATGTGCATCGGCCTAACCCTAACCCGAGGGTGCTTCTTCAGACTTCTATCCCCGGTTGCCTGCCCTGGTAGCCCTCTAGGTAGGGGATTCCTTCTTCACATCACAGGCCTCTGGGTGCCGCCCACTAGGCAAATGGGAAGTTTAGCCCTGTGGAAGACCCTCGGGGAGGGAGAAATCTGCCTGTCCGATCATTCTACCAACACCTTCCTAGGACCCCCAAACCACAATCCGGGAATAGGATGGTCCGCCAGGGCTACGTCCTCAACTGAGTCCCGTGGAAAGCCTAATTCTGCCCTGACGAATCAGGTCAGCCATTCTCCCAGAGCCAAAGGCTAAGCCTAGGTTACGTGATCAGACTCTGGACACCGGAGGACTGAACCCAGGTCCTCCTGTGGATGGGAAAGTCAGTCAGTAGGAAGGACTCAGCCTCTCAGGCAGAAACTGACCCTTTCCTTCTGTGCTATCCAGTACCTTCAGATATATAGAAACCAGCATGCTCCCCTGAGAGCATTCCACCCTCTTGGCCTGTCCCGTCCAAAATTCCATCGCCTGAGGATTCTGCTGAGTCCCACCCTCAACTCAGCCCTTGGTGTGCCAGTATTGTGTGGCCAGTTCCGACATGCCTTGTTCCTAAAACATAACCTTAACCCTTACTCTAACCCTCACCTAAACATAACCCTAACCCTAACCCTAACCCTAACCCTAACCCTATACCTCACATGAAGCCGTGGTCGGCTGCTCAGCCTTCCAACCTCAGAGGCCTGGTTCCCAAAATCTCCCGATGGAAGAACCCTGAGCCACACTGCAGAATTGCATTTGATCACTATATAAAACATGCCTGAATATATTTATTTATTTATATATAATGATTTTATTTATTTGTTAAACAGACTGAGATCACAAGTAGGCTGTGTTTTTGTCTGAAGGAAGGGGGAATAAGGCTCCCTGCAGTGGGGAGGGCCCGGTGTCAAACTAGATTCCTCTTCCCTGGGATCTTGACCTGGGGCGAGGCAAGAGGTCACATCCAATGAGGTACACAGGTGTTCTGGAAAGCATACCCTATAGCAATGACCTTCAGCCTTAGCATAATGCGAAGCCCAAGTCATGTGCTCAGTCTTCTGTCCTCAAAGGCCTGGTTCCCAAACTCTCCCCATGGGGGAACCCTGAGCTGCCCCGCACAAATGACCTAGATTCCAATAGGAAATCATGCCCTCTCTTTTATATATTTATTATTTATGTATTTATTTATTTATTGCCTCAAGATTTTACTTTTTCACTTTGCAGGGAGCGAAAAGATGTAGGCAGTATTGCACACCCAGAGAAGGGAAAGAAGGCTCCCTGCTGAGGAGACAGCCCGATG
This sequence comes from Mustela nivalis, assembly GCF_964662115.1. NCBI lineage: Eukaryota > Metazoa > Chordata > Mammalia > Carnivora > Mustelidae > Mustela > Mustela nivalis. Next base: position 139,829 of record NW_028135996.1, on the reverse strand, counting down.
TGGGGCTCCATCCCAGGACTCTGGGATCATGTCCTGAGCTGAAGGCAGTGGCCTAACCCACTGACTCACCCAGGTGTTACCAACAGCATTCACTTGTGAAATAACCTTCACGGTAATCCTGATGCAAAGCCCCTGTCCCATGCTCAGGCTTCTGTCCTCAGTATTCTGGTCCATGAACTCTGCAAATGCGGGAACCCTGAGGTGCACCGCACAATGTCCATAGATCCCAATGGGAACGTTTGCCCTTTAGAAATGAGCTGAATCCGTAGAACAGGTGAAATCTGCATGCACCCCTTGGGACACAGCTCCAAGGAGCGCCCACCTGAAGCGGGAACCAGGAGTTTGATGATCCCTCAGCAAGGGCCGGTAGGGCCTCCCATGTGCATCGGCCTAACCCTAACCCGAGGGTGCTTCTTCAGACTTCTATCCCCGGTTGCCTGCCCTGGTAGCCCTCTAGGTAGGGGATTCCTTCTTCATATCGCAGGCCTCTGGGTGCCGCCCACTAGGCAAATGGGAAGTTTAGCCCTGTGGAAGACCCTCGGGGAGGGAGAAATCTGCCTGTCCGATCATTCTATCAACACCTTCCTAGGACCCCCACACCACAATCCGGGAATAGGATGGTCCGCCAGGGCTACGTCCTCAACTGAGTCCCGTGGAAAGCCTAATTCTGCCCTGACGAATCAGGTCAGCCATTCTCCCAGAGCCAAAGGCTAAGCCTAGGTTACGTGATCAGACTCTGGACACCGGAGGACTGAACCCAGGTCCTCCTGTGGATGGGAAAGTCAGTCTGTAGGAAGGACTCAGCCTCTCAGGCAGAAACTGACCCTTTCCTTCTGTGCTATCCAGTACCTTCAGATATATAGAAACCAGCATGCTACCCTGAGGGCATTCCACCCTCTTGGCCTGTCCTGTCCAAAATTCCATCGCCTGAGGATTCTGCTGAGTCCCACCCTCAACTCAGCCCTTGGTGTGCCAGTATTGTGTGGCCAGTTCCGACATGCCTTGTTCCTAAGATATAACCCTAACCCTTACTCTAACCCTCACCTAAACATAACCCTAACCCTAACACTACCCTAACCCTAACCCTATACCTCACATGAAGCCGTGGTCGGCTGCTCAGCCTTCCAACCTCAGAGGCCTGGTTCCCAAAATCTCCCGATGGAAGAACCCTGAGCCACACTGCAGAATTGCACTTGATCACTATATAAAACATGCCTGAATATATTTATTTATTTATTTATAATGATTTTATTTATTTGTTGGACAGACTGAGATCACAAGTAGGCTGTGTTTTTGTCCGAAGGAAGGGGGAATAAGGCTCCCTGCAGTGGGGAGGGCCCCGTGTCAAACTAGATTCCTCTTCCCTGGGATCTTGACCTGGGCCGAGGCAAGAGGTCACATCCAATGAGGTTCACAGGTGTTCTGGAAAGCATACCCTATAGCAATGACCTTCAGCCTTAGCATAATGCGAAGCCCAAGTCATGTGCTCAGTCTTCTGTCCTCAAAGGCCTGGTTCCCAAACTCTCCCCATGGGGGAACCCTGAGCTGCCCCGCAAAAATGACCTAGATTCCAATAGGAAATCATGCCCTCTCTTTTATATATTTATTATTTATGTATTTATTTATTTATTGCCTCAAGATTTTACTTTTTCACATTGCAGGGAGCGAAAAGATGTAGGCAGTGTTCCACGCCCAGAGAAGGGAAAGAAGGCTCCCTGCTGAGGAGACAGCCCGATGTGGGCCTCCATCCCAGGACTCTGGGATCATGTCCTGAGCTGAAGGCAGTGGCCTAACCCACTGACTCACCCAGGTGTTACCAACAGCATTCACTTGTGAAATAACCTTCACGGTAATCCTGATGCAAAGCCCCTGTCCCATGCTCAGGCTTCTGTCCTCAGTAGCCTGGTCCATGAACTCTGCAGATGCGGGAACCCTGAGGTGCACCCCACAATGTCCATAGATCCCAATGGGAACGTTTGCCCTTTTGAAATGAGCTGAATCCGTAGAACAAGTGAAATCTGCATGCACCCCTTGGGACACAGCTCCAAGGAGCGCCCACCTGAAGCGGGAACCAGGAGTTTGATGATCCCTCAGCAAGGGCCGGTAGGGCCTCCCATGTGCATCGGCCTAACCCTAACCCGAGGGTGCTTCTTCAGACTTCTATCCCCGGTTGCCAGCGCTGGTAGCCCTCTAGGTAGGGGATTCCTTCTTCACATCGCAGGCCCCTGGGTGCCGCCCACTAGGCAAATGGGAAGTTTAGCCCTGTGGAAGACCCTAGGGGAGGGAGAAATCTGCCTGTCCGATCATTCTACCAACACCTTCCTAGGACTCCCACACCACAATCCGGGAATAGGATGGTCCGCCAGGGCTACGTCCTCAACTGAGTCCTGTGGAAAGCCTAATTCTGCCCTGACAAATCAGGTCAGCCATTCTCCCAGAGCCAAAGGCTAAGCCTAGGTTACGTGATCAGACTCTGGACACCGGAGGACTGAACCCAGGTCCTCCTGTGGATGGGAAAGTCAGTCTGTAGGAAGGACTCAGCCTCTCAGGCAGAAACTGACCCTTTCCTTCTGTGCTATCCAGTACCTTCAGATATGTAGAAACCAGCATGCTCCCCTGAGGGCATTCCACCCTCTTGGCCTGTCCCGTCCAAAATTCCATCGCCTGAGGATTCTGCTGAGTCCCACCCTCAACTCAGCCCTTGGTGTGCCAGTATTGTGTGGCCAGTTCCGAAATGCCTTGTTCCTAAGACATAACCATAACCCTTACTCTAACCCTCACCTAAACATAATCCTAACCCTAACCCTAACTCTAACCCTATACCTCACATGAAGCCGTCGTCGGCTGCTCAGCCTTCCAACCTCAGAGGCCTGGTTCCCAAAATCTCCCGATGGAAGAACCCTGAGCCACACTGCAGAATTGCACTTGAGCACTATATAAAACATGCCTGAATATATTTATTTATTTATTTATAATGATTTTATTTATTTGTTGGACAGACTGAGATCACAAGTAGGTGTGTTTTTGTCTGAAGGAAGGGGGAATAAGGCTCCCTGCAGTGGGGAGGGCCCCGTATCAAACTAGATTCCTCTTCCCTGGGATCTTGACCTGTGCCGAGGCAAGAGGTCACATCCAATGAGGTACACAGGTGTTCTGGAAAGCATACCCTATAGCAATGACCTTCAGCCTTAGCATAATGCGAAGCCCAAGTCATGTGCTCAGTCTTCTGTCCTCAAAGGCCTGGTTCCCAAACTCTCCCCATGGGGGAACCCAGAGCTGCCCCGCACAAATGACCTAGATTCCAATAGGAAATCATGCCCTCTCTTTTATATATTTATTATTTATGTATTTATTTATTTATTGCCTCAAGATTTTACTTTTTCACATTGCAGGGAGCGAAAAGATGTAGGCAGTGTTGCACGCCCAGCGAAGGGAAAGAAGGCTCCCTGCTGAGGAGACAGCCCGATGTGGGGCTCCATCCCAGGACTCTGGGATCATGTCCTGAGCTGAAGGCAGTGGCCTAACCCACTGACTCACCCAGGTGTTACCAACAGCATTCACTTGTGAAATAACCTTCACGGTAATCCTGATGCAAAGCCCCTGTCCCATGCTCAGGCTTCTGTCCTCAGTAGCCTGGTCCATGAACTCTGCAGATGCGGGAACCCTGAGGTGCACCGCACAATGTCCATAGATCCCAATGGGAACGTTTGCCCTTTTGAAATGAGCTGAATCCGTAGAACAAGTGAAATCTGCATGCACCCCTTGTGACACAGCTCCAAGGAGCGCCCACCTGAAGCGGGAACCAGGAGTTTGATGATCCCTCAGCAAGGGCCGGTAGGGCCTCCCATGTGCATCGGCCTAACCCTAACCCGAGGGTGCTTCTTCAGACTTCTATCCCCGGTTGCCAGCGCTGGTAGCCCTCTAGGTAGGGGATTCCTTCTTCACATCGCAGGCCCCTGGGTGCCGCCCACTAGGCAAATGGGAAGTTTAGCCCTGTGGAAGACCCTAGGGGAGGGAGAAATCTGCCTGTCCGATCCTTCTACCAACACCTTCCTAGGACTCCCACACCACAATCTGGGAATAGGATGGTCCGCCAGGGCTACGTCCTCAACTGAGTCCTGTGGAAAGCCTAATTCTGCCCTGACAAATCAGGTCAGCCATTCTCCCAGAGCCAAAGGCTAAGCCTAGGTTACGTGATCAGACTCTGGACACCGGAGGACTGAACCCAGGTCCTCCTGTGGATGGGAAAGTCAGTCTGTAGGAAGGACTCAGCCTCTCAGGCAGAAACTGACCCTTTCCTTCTGTGCTATCCAGTACCTTCAGATATATAGAAACCAGCATGCTCCCCTGAGGGCATTCCACCCTCTTGGCCTGTCCCGTCCAAAATTCCATCGCCTGAGGATTCTGCTGAGTCCCACCCTCAACTCAGCCCTTGGTGTGCCAGTATTGTGTGGCCAGTTCCGAAATGCCTTGTTCCTAAGACATAACCATAACCCTTACTCTAACCCTCACCTAAACATAATCCTAACCCTAACCCTAACTCTAACCCTATACCTCACATGAAGCCGTGGTCGGCTGCTCAGCCTTCCAACCTCAGAGGCCTGGTTCCCAAAATCTCCCGATGGAAGAACCCTGAGCCACACTGCAGAATTGCACTTGAGCACTATATAAAACATGCCTGAATATATTTATTTATTTATTTATTTATAATGATTTTATTTATTTGTTGGACAGACTGAGATCACAAGTAGGCTGTGTTTTTGTCTGAAGGAAGGGGGAATAAGGCTCCCTGCAGTGGGGAGGGCCCCGTGTCAAACTAGATTCCTCTTCCCTGGGATCTTGACCTGTGCCGAGGCAAGAGGTCACATCCAATGAGGTACACAGGTGTTCTGGAAAGCATACCCTATAGCAATGACCTTCAGCCTTAGCATAATGCGAAGCCCAAGTCATGTGCTCAGTCTTCTGTCCTCAAAGGCCTGGTTCCCAAACTCTCCCCATGGGGGAACCCTGAGCTGCCCCGCAAAAATGACCGAGATTCCAATAGGAAATCATGCCCTCTCTTTTATATATTTATTATTTATGTATTTATTTATTTATTGCCTCAAGATTTTACTTTTTCACTTTGCAGGGCGCGAAAAGATGTAGGCAGTGTTGCACGCCCAGAGAAGGGAAAGAAGGCTCCCTGCTGAGGAGACAGCCCGATGTGGGGCTACATCCCAGGACTCTGGGATCATGTCCTGAGCTGAAGGCAATGGCCTAACCCACTGACTCACCCAGGTGTTACCAACAGCATTCACTTGTGAAATAACCTTCACGGTAATCCTGATGCAAAGCCCCTGTCCCATGCTCAGGCTTCTGTCCTCAGTAGCCTGGTCCATGAACTCTGCAGATGCGGGAACCCTGAGGTGCACCGCACAATGTCCATAGATCCCAATGGGAACGTTTGCCCTTTAGAAATGAGCTGAATCCGTAGAACAGGTGAAATCTGCATGCACCCCTTGGGACACAGCTCCAAGGAGCGCCCACCTGAAGCGGGAACCAGGAGTTTGATGATCCCTCAGCAAGGGCCGGTAGGGCCTCCCATGTGCATCGGCCTAAACCTAACCCGAGGGTGCTTCTTCAGACTTCTATCCCCGGTTGCCAGCGCTGGTAGCCCTCTAGGTAGAGGATTCCTTCTTCACATCGCAGGCCCCTGGGTGCCGCCCACTAGGCAAATGGGAAGTTTAGCCCTGTGGAAGACCCTAGGGGAGGGAGAAATCTGCCTGTCCGATCATTCTACCAACACCTTCCTAGGACTCCCACACCACAATCCGGGAATAGGATGGTCCGCCAGGGCTACGTCCTCAACTGAGTCCTGTGGAAAGCCTAATTCTGCCCTGACAAATCAGGTCAGCCATTCTCCCAGAGCCAAAGGCTAAGCCTAGGTTACGTAATCAGACTCTGGACACCGGAGGACTGAACCCAGGTCCTCCTGTGGATGGGAAAGTCAGTCTGTAGGAAGGACTCAGCCTCTCAGGCAGAAACTGACCCTTTCCTTCTGTGCTATCCAGTACCTTCAGATATATAGAAACCAGCATGCTCCCCTGAGGGCATTCCACCCTCTTGGCCTGTCCCGTCCAAAATTCCATCGCCTGAGGATTCTGCTGAGTCCCACCCTCAACTCAGCCCTTGGTGTGCCAGTATTGTGTGGCCAGTTCCGAAATGCCTTGTTCCTAAGACATAACCATAACCCTTATTCTAACCCTCACCTAAACATAATCCTAACCCTAACCCTAACTCTAACCCTATACCTCACATGAAGCCGTCGTCGGCTGCTCAGCCTTCCAACCTCAGAGGCCCGGTTCCCAAAATCTCCCGATGGAAGAACCCTGAGCCACACTGCAGAATTGCACTTGAGCACTATATAAAACATGCCTGAATATATTTATTTATTTATTTATAATGATTTTATTTATTTGTTGGACAGACTGAGATCACAAGTAGGCTGTGTTTTTGTGTGAAGTAAGGGGGAATAAGGCTCCCTGCAGTGGGGAGGGCCCCGTGTCAAACTAGATTCCTCTTCCCTGGGATCTTGACCTGGGCCGAGGCAAGAGGTCACATCCAATGAGGTACACAGGTGTTCTGGAAAGCATACCCTATAGCAATGACCTTCAGCCTTAGCATAATGCGAAGCCCAAGTCATGTGCTCAGTCTTCTGTCCTCAAAGGCCTGGTTCCCAAACTCTCCCCATGGGGGAACCCTGAGCTGCCCCGCACAAATGACCTAGATTCCAATAGGAAATCATGCCCTCTCTTTTATATATTTATTATTTATGTATTTATTTATTTATTGCCTCAAGATTTTACTTTTTCACTTTGCAGGGCGCGAAAAGATGTAGGCAGTGTTGCACGCCCAGAGAAGGGAAAGAAGGCTCCCTGCTGAGGAGACAGCCCGATGTGGGGCTACATCCCAGGACTCTGGGATCATGTCCTGAGCTGAAGGCAATGGCCTAACCCACTGACTCACCCAGGTGTTACCAACAGCATTCACTTGTGAAATAACCTTCACGGTAATCCTGATGCAAAGCCCCTGTCCCATGCTCAGGCTTCTGTCCTCAGTAGCCTGGTCCATGAACTCTGCAGATGCGGGAACCCTGAGGTGCACCGCACAATGTCCATAGATCCCAATGGGAACGTTTGCCCTTTAGAAATGAGCTGAATCCATAGAACAGGTGAAATCTGCATGCACCCCTTGGGACACAGCTCCAAGGAGCGCCCACCTGAAGCGGGAACCAGGAGTTTGATGATCCCTCAGCAAGGGCCGGTAGGGCCTCCCATGTGCATCGGCCTAAACCTAACCCGAGGGTGCTTCTTCAGACTTCTATCCCCGGTTGCCTGCCCTGGTAGCCCTCTAGGTAGGGGATTCCTTCTTCACATCGCAGGCCTCTGGATGCCGCCCACTAGGCAAATGGGAAGTTTAGCCCTGTGGAAGACCCTCGGGGAGGGAGAAATCTGCCTGTCCGATCATTCTACCAACACCTTCCTAGGACCCCCACACCACAATCCGGGAATAGGATGGTCCGCCAGGGCTACGTCCTCAACTGAGTCCCGTGGAAAGCCTAATTCTGCCCTGACAAATCAGGTCAGCCATTCTCCCAGAGCCAAAGGCTAAGCCTAGGTTACGTGATCAGACTCTGGACACCGGAGGACTGAACCCAGGTCCTCCTGTGGATGGGAAAGTCAGTCTGTAGGAAGGACTCAGCCTCTCAGGCAGAAACTGACCCTTTCCTTCTGTGCTATCCAGTACCTTCAGATATATAGAAACCAGCATGCTCCCCTGAGGGCAATCCACCCTCTGGGCCTGTCCCGTCCAAAATTACATCGCCTGAGGATTCTGCTGAGTCCCACCCTCAACTCAGCCCTTGGTGTGCCAGTATTGTGTGGCCAGTTCCGAAATGCCTTGTTCCTAAGACATAACCATAACCCTTACTCTAACCCTCACCTAAACATAATCCTAACCCTAACCCTAACTCTAACCCTATACCTCACATGAAGCCGTCGTCGGCTGCTCAGCCTTCCAACTTCAGAGGCCTGGTTCCCAAAATCTCCCGATGGAAGAACCCTGAGCCACACTGCAGAATTGCACTTGAGCACTATATAAAACATGCCTGAATATATTTATTTATTTATTTATAATGATTTTATTTATTTGTTGGACAGACTGAGATCACAAGTAGGCTGTGTTTTTGTCTGAAGGAAGGGGGAATAAGGCTCCCTGCAGTGGGGAGGGCCCCGTGTCAAACTAGATTCCTCTTCCCTGGGATCTTGACCTGTGCCGAGGCAAGAGGTCACATCCAATGAGGTACACAGGTGTTCTGGAAAGCATACCCTATAGCAATGACCTTCAGCCTTATCATAAAGAGAAGCCCAAGTCATGTGCTCAGTCTTCTGTCCTCAAAGGCCTGGTTCCCAAACTCTCCCCATGGGGGAACCCTGAGCTGCCCCGCAAAAATGACCTAGATTCCAATAGGAAATCATGCCCTCTCTTTTATATATTTATTATTTATGTATTTATTTATTTATTGCCTCAAGATTTTACTTTTTCACTTTGCAGGGCGCGAAAAGATGTAGGCAGTGTTGCATGCCCAGAGAAGTGAAAGAAGGCTCCCTGCTGAGGAGACAGCCCGATGTGGGGCTCCATCCCAGGACTCTGGGATCATGTCCTGAGCTGAAGGCAATGGCCTAACCCACTGACTCACCCAGGTGTTACCAACAGCATTCACTTGTGAAATAACCTTCACGGTAATCCTGATGCAAAGCCCCTGTCCCATGCTCAGGCTTCTGTCCTCAGTAGCCTGGTCCATGAACTCTGCAGATGCGGGAACCCTGAGGTGCACCGCACAATGTCCATAGATCCCAATGGGAACGTTTGCCCTTTAGAAATGAGCTGAATCCGTAGAACAGGTGAAATCTGCATGCACCCCTTGGGACACAGCTCCAAGGAGCGCCCACCTGAAGCGGGAACCAGGAGTTTGATGATCCCTCAGCAAGGGCCGGTAGGGCCTCCCATGTGCATCGGCCTAAACCTAACCCGAGGGTGCTTCTTCAGACTTCTATCCCCGGTTGCCTGCCCTGGTAGCCCTCTAGGTAGGGGATTCCTTCTTCACATCGCAGGCCTCTGGGTGCCGCCCACTAGGCAAATGGGAAGTTTAGCCCTGTGGAAGACCCTCGGGGAGGGAGAAATCTGCCTGTCCGATCATTCTACCAACACCTTCCTAGGACCCCCACACCACAATCCGGGAATAGGATGGTCCGCCAGGGCTACGTCCTCAACTGAGTCCTGTGGAAAGCCTAATTCTGCCCTGACAAATCAGGTCAGCCATTCTCCCAGAGCCAAAGGCTAAGCCTAGGTTACGTGATCAGACTCTGGACACCGGAGGACTGAACCCAGGTCCTCCTGTGGATGGGAAAGTCAGTCTGTAGGAAGGACTCAGCCTCTCAGGCAGAAACTGACCCTTTCCTTCTGTGCTATCCAGTACCTTCAGATATATAGAAACCAGCATGCTCCCCTGAGGGCATTCCACCCTCTTGGCCTGTCCCGTCCAAAATTCCATCGCCTGAGGAATCTGCTGAGTCCCACCCTCAACTCAGCCCTTGGTGTGCCAGTATTGTGTGGCCAGTTCCGACATGCCTTGTTCCTAAAACATAACCCTAACCCTTACTCTAACCCTCACCTAAACATAACCCTAACCCTAACCCTAACCCTAACCCTATACCTCACATGAAGCCGTGGTCGGCTGCTCAGCCTTCCAACCTCAGAGGCCTGGTTCCCAAAATCTCCCGATGGAAGAACCCTGAGCCACACTGCAGAATTGCACTTGATCACTACATAAAACGTGCCTAAATATATTTATTTATTTATTTATAATGATTTTATTTATTTGTTGGACAGACTGAGATCACAAGTAGGCTGTGTTTTTGTCCGAAGGAAGGGGGAATAAGGCTCCCTGCAGTGGGGAGGGCCCCGTGTCAAACTAGATTCCTCTTCCCTGGGATCTTGACCTTGGCCGAGGCAAGAGGCCACATCCAATGAGGTACACAGGTGTTCTGGAAAGCATACCCTATAGCAATGACCTTCAGCCTTATCATAAAGAGAAGCCCAAGTCATGTGCTCAGTCTTCTGTCCTCAATGGCCTGGTTCCCAAACTCTCCCCATGGGGGAACCCTGAGCTGCCCCGCACAAATGACCTAGATTCCAATAGGAAATCATGCCCTCTCTTTTATATATTTATTATTTATGTATTTATTTATTTATTGCTTCAAGATTTTACTTTTTCACTTTGCAGGGAGCGAAAAGATGTAGGCAGTGTTGCACGCCCAGAGAAGGGAAAGAAGGCTCCCTGCTGAGGAGACAGCCCGATGTGGGGCTCCATCCCAGGACTCTGGGATCATGGCCTGAGCTGAAGACAGTGGCCTAACCCACTGACTCACCCAGGTGTTACCAACAGCATTCACTTGTGAAATAACCTTCACGGTAATCCTGATGCAAAGCCCCTGTCCCATGCTCAGGCTTCTGTCCTCAGTAGCCTGGTCCATGAACTCTGCAGATGCGGGAACCCTGAGGTGTACCGCGCAATGTCCATAGATCCCAATGGGAACGTTTGCCCTTTAGAAATGAGCTGAATCCGTAGAACAGGTGAAATCTGCATGCACCCCTTGGGACACAACTCCAAGGAGTGCCCACCTGAAGCGGGAACCAGGAGTTTGATGATCCCTCAGCAAGGGCCGGTAGGGCCTCCCATGTGCATAGCCCTAACCCTATCCCGAGGATGCTTCTTTAGACTTCTATCCCTGGTTGCCTGCCCTGGTAGCCCTCTAGGTAGGGGATTCCTTCTTCACATCGCAGGCTTCGGGGTGCCGCCCACTATGATAATGGCAAATTTAGCCCTGTGGAAGACCTCGGGGCGGGAGAAATCTGCCTGTCCGATCATTCTACCAACACCTTCCTAGGACCCCCACACCACAATCCGGGAATAGGATGGTCCGCCAGGGCTACGTCCTCAACTGAGTCCCGTGGAAAGCCTAATTCTGCCCTGACAAATCAGGTCAGCCATTCTCCCAGAGCCAACGGCTAAGCCTAGGTTACGGGATCAGACTCTGGACACCGGAGGACTGAACCCAGGTCCTCCTGTGGATGGGAAAGTCAGTCTGTAGGAAGGACTCAGCCTCTCAGGCAGAAACTGACTCTTTCCTTCTGTGCTATCCAGTACCTTCAGATATATAGAAACCAGCATGCTACCCTGAGGGCGTTCCACCCTCTTGGCCTGTCCCGTCCAAAATTCCATCGCCTGAGGATTCTGCTGAGTCCCACCCTCAACTCAGCCCTTGGTGTGCCAGTATTGTGTGGCCAGTTCCGACATGCCTTGTTCCTAAAACATAACCCTAACCCTTACTCTAACCCTCACCTAAACATAACCCTAACCCTAACCCTAACCCTAACCCTAACCCTATACCTCACATGAAGCCGTGGTCGGCTGCTCAGCCTTCCAACCTCAGAGGCCTGGTTCCCAAAATCTCCCGATGGAAGAACCCTGAGCCACACTGCAGAATTGCATTTGATCACTATATAAATCATGCCTGTATATATTTATTTATTTATTTATAATGATTTTATTTATTTGTTGGACAGACTGAGATCACGAGTAGGCTGTGTTTTTGTCTGAAGGAAAGGGGAATAAGGCTCCCTGCAGTGGGGAGGGCCCGGTGTCAAACTAGATTCCTCTTCCCTGGGATCTTGACCTGGGCCGAGGCAAGAGGTCACATCCAATGAGGTACACAGGTGTTCTGGAAAGCATACCCTATAGCAATGACCTTCAGCCTTAGCATAATGCGAAGCCCAAGTCATGTGCTCAGTCTTCTGTCCTCAAAGGCCTGGTTCCCAAACTCTCCCCATGGGGGAACCCTGAGCTGCCCCGCACAAATGACCTAGATTCCAATAGGAAATCATGCCCTCTCTTTTATATATTTATTATTTATGTATTTATTTATTTATTGCCTCAAGATTTTACTTTTTCACTTTGCAGGGAGCGAAAAGATGTAGGCAGTATTGCACACCCAGAGAAGGGAAAGAAGGCTCCCTGCTGAGGAGACAGCCCGATGTGGGGCTCCATCCCAGGACTCTGGGATCATGTCCTGAGCTGAAGGCAATGGCCTAACCCACTGACTCACCCAGGTGTTACCAACAGCATTCACTTGTGAAATAACCTTCACGGTAATCCTGATGCAAAGCCCCTGTCCCATGCTCAGGCTTCTGTCCTCAGTAGCCTGCTCCATGAACTCTGCAGATGCGGGAACCCTGAGGTGCACCGCACAATGTCCATAGATCCCAATGGGAACGTTTGCCCTTTAGAAATGAGCTGAATCCGTAGAACAGGTGAAATCTGCATGCACCCCTTGGGACACAGCTCCAAGGAGCGCCCACCTGAAGCGGGAACCAGGAGTTTGATGATCCCTCAGCAAGGGCCGGTAGGGCCTCCCATGTGCATCGGCCTAAACCTAACCCGAGGGTGCTTCTTCAGACTTCTATCCCCGGTTGCCTGCCCTGGTAGCCCTCTAGGTAGGGGATTCCTTCTTCACATCGCAGGCCTCTGGGTGCCGCCCACTAGGCAAATGGGAAGTTTAGCCCTGTGGAAGACCCTCGGGGAGGGAGAAATCTGCCTGTCCGATCATTCTACCAACACCTTCCTAGGACCCCCACACCACAATCCGGGAATAGGATGGTCCGCCAGGGCTACGTCCTCAACTGAGTCCCGTGGAAAGCCTAATTCTGCCCTGACAAATCAGGTCAGCCATTCTCCCAGAGCCAAAGGCTAAGCCTAGGTTACGTGATCTGACTCTGGACACCGGAGGACTGAACCCAGGTCCTCCTGTGGATGGGAAAGTCAGTCTGTAGGAAGGACTCAGCCTCTCAGGCAGAAACTGACCCTTTCCTTCTGTGCTATCCAGTACCTTCAGATATATAGAAACCAGCATGCTCCCCTGAGGGCATTCCACCCTCTTGGCCTGTCCCGTCCAAAATTCCATCGCCTGAGGAATCTGCTGAGTCCCACCCTCAACTCAGCCCTTGGTGTGCCAGTATTGTGTGGCCAGTTCCGACATGCCTTGTTCCTAAAACATAACCCTAACCCTTACTCTAACCCTCACCTAAACATAACCCTAACCCTAACCCTAACCCTAACCCTATACCTCACATGAAGCCGTGGTCGGCTGCTCAGCCTTCCAACCTCAGAGGCCTGGTTCCCAAAATCTCCCGATGGAAGAACCCTGAGCCACACTGCAGAATTGCACTTGATCACTATATAAAACTTGCCTGAATATATTTATTTATTTATTTATAATGATTTTATTTATTTGTTGGACAGACTGAGATCACAAGTAGGCTGTGTTTTTGTCCGAAGGAAGGGGGAATAAGGCTCCCTGCAGTGGGGAGGGCCCCGTGTCAAACTAGATTCCTCTTCCCTGGGACCTTGACCTGGGCCGAGGCAAGAGGTCACATCCAATGAGGTACACAGGTGTTCTGGAAAGCATACCCTATAGCAATGACCTTCAGCCTTAGCATAATGCGAAGCCCAAGTCATGTGCTCAGTCTTCTGTCTTCAAAGGCCTGGTTCCCAAACTCTCCCCATGGGGGAACCCTGAGCTGCCCCGCACAAATGACCTAGATTCCAATAGGAAATCATGCCCTCTCTTTTATATATTTATTATTTATGTATTTATTTATTTATTGCCTCAAGATTTTACTTTTTCACTTTGCAGGAAGCGAAAAGATGTAGGCCGTGTTGCAAGCCCAGAGAAGGGAAAGAAGGCTCCCTGCTGAGGAGACAGCCCGATGTGGGGCTCCATCCCAGGACTCTGGGATCTTATCCTGAGCTGAAGGCAATGGCCTAACCCTCTGACTCACCCAGGTGTTACCAACAGCATTCACTTGTGAAATAACCTTCACTGTAATCCTGATGCAAAACCCCCTGTCCCATGCTCAGGCTTCTGTCCTCAGTAGCCTTGTCCATGAACTCTGCAGATGCGGGAACCCTGAGTTGCACCGCACTATGTCCATAGATCCCAATGGGAACGTTTGCCCTTTAGAAATGAGCTGAATCCGTAGAACAGGTGAAATCTGCATGCACCCCTTGGGACACAGCTCCAAGGAGCGCCCACCTGAAGCGGGAACCAGGAGTTTGATGATCCCTCAGCAAGGGCCGGTAGGGCCTCCCATGTGCATCGGCCTAAACCTAACCCGAGGGTGCTTCTTCAGACTTCTATCCCCGGTTGCCTGCCCTGGTAGCCCTCTAGGTAGGGGATTCCTTCTTCACATCGCAGGCCTCTGGGTGCCGCCCACTAGGCAAATGGGAAGTTTAGCCCTGTGGAAGACCCTCGGGGAGGGAGAAATCTGCCTGTCCGATCATTCTACCAACACCTTCCTAGGACCCCCACACCACAATCCGGGAATAGGATGGTCCGCCAGGGCTACGTCCTCAACTGAGTCCCGTGGAAAGCCTAATTCTGCCCTGACGAATCAGGTCAGGCATTCTCCCAGAGCCAAAGGCTAAGCCTAGGTTACGTGATCAGACTCTGGACACCGGAGGACTGAACCCAGGTCCTCCTGTGGATGGGAAAGTCAGTCTGTAGGAAGGACTCAGCCTCTCAGGCAGAAACTGACCCTTTCCTTCTGTGCTATCCAGTACCTTCAGATATATAGAAACCAGCATGCTCCCCTGAGGGCATTCCACCCTCTTGGCCTGTCCCGTCCAAAATTCCATCGCCTGAGGATTCTGCTGAGTCCCACCCTCAACTCAGCCCTTGGTGTGCCAGTATTGTGTGGCCAGTTCCGACATGCCTTGTTCCTAAAACATAACCCTAACCCTTACTCTAACACTCACCTAAACATAACCCTAACCCTAACCCTAACCCTAACCCTAACCCTATACCTCACATGAAGCCGTGGTCGGCTGCTCAGCCTTCCAACCTCAGAGGCCTGGTTCCCAAAATCTCCCGATGGAAGAACCCTGAGCCACACTGCAGAATTGCA
The DNA here is from genome assembly GCF_964662115.1 of Mustela nivalis. Lineage (NCBI taxonomy): Eukaryota > Metazoa > Chordata > Mammalia > Carnivora > Mustelidae > Mustela > Mustela nivalis. The sequence continues at coordinate 124,766 of NW_028135996.1, read as the reverse complement.
TTTGATCACTATATAAAACATGCCTGAATATATTTATTTATTTATTTATAATGATTTTATTTATTTGTTGGACAGACTGAGATCACAAGTAGGCTGTGTTTTTGTCTGAAGGAAGGGGGAATAAGGCTCCCTGCAGTGGGGAGGGCCCCGTGTCAAACTAGATTCCTCTTCCCTGGGATCTTGACCTGGGGCGAGGCAAGAGGTCACATCCAATGAGGTACACAGGTGTTCTGGAAAGCATACCCTATAGCAATGACCTTCAGCCTTAGAATAATGCGAAGCCCAAGTCATGTGCTCAGTCTTCTGTCCTCAAAGGCCTGGTTCCCAAACTCTCCCCATGGGGGAACCCTGAGCTGCCCCGCACAAATGACCTAGATTCCAATAGGAAATCATGCCCTCTGTTTTATATATTTATTATTTATGTATTTATTTATTTATTGCCTCAAGATTTTACTTTTTCACTTTGCAGGGAGCGAAAAGATGTAGGCAGTATTGCACACCCAGAGAAGGGAAAGAAGGCTCCCTGCTGAGGAGACAGCCCGATGTGGGGCTCCATCCCAGGACACTGGGATCATGTCCTGAGCTGAAGGCAGTGGCCTAACCCACTGACTCACCCAGGTGTTACCAACAGCATTCACTTGTGAAATAACCTTCACGGTAATCCTGATGCAAAGCCCCTGTCCCATGCTCAGGCTTCTGTCCTCAGTAGCCTGGTCCATGAACTCTGCAGATGCGGGAACCCTGAGGTGTACCGCGCAATGTCCATAGATCCCAATGGGAACGTTTGCCCTTTAGAAATGAGCTGAATCCGTAGAACAGGTGAAATCTGCATGCACCCCTTGGGACACAACTCCAAGGAGTGCCCACCTGAAGCGGGAACCAGGAGTTTGATGATCCCTCAGCAAGGGCCGGTAGGGCCTCCCATGTGCATAGCCCTAACCCTATCCCGAGGATGCTTCTTTAGACTTCTATCCCTGGTTGCCTGCCCTGGTAGCCCTCTAGGTAGGGGATTCCTTCTTCACATCGCAGGCTTCGGGGTGCCGCCCACTATGATAATGGCAAATTTAGCCCTGTGGAAGACCTCGGGGCGGGAGAAATCTGCCTGTCCGATCATTCTACCAACACCTTCCTAGGACCCCCACACCACAATCCGGGAATAGGATGGTCCGCCAGGGCTACGTCCTCAACTGAGTCCCGTGGAAAGCCTAATTCTGCCCTGACAAATCAGGTCAGCCATTCTCCCAGAGCCAACGGCTAAGCCTAGGTTACGGGATCAGACTCTGGACACCGGAGGACTGAACCCAGGTCCTCCTGTGGATGGGAAAGTCAGTCTGTAGGAAGGACTCAGCCTCTCAGGCAGAAACTGACTCTTTCGTTCTGTGCTATCCAGTACCTTCAGATATATAGAAACCAGCATGCTACCCTGAGGGCGTTCCACCCTCTTGGCCTGTCCCGTCCAAAATTCCATCGCCTGAGGATTCTGCTGAGTCCCACCCTCAACTCAGCCCTTGGTGTGCCAGTATTGTGTGGCCAGTTCCGACATGCCTTGTTCCTAAAACATAACCCTAACCCTTACTCTAACCCTCACCTAAACATAACCCTAACCCTAACCCTAACCCTAACCCTAACCCTATACCTCACATGAAGCCGTGGTCGGCTGCTCAGCCTTCCAACCTCAGAGGCCTGGTTCCCAAAATCTCCCGATGGAAGAACCCTGAGCCACACTGCAGAATTGCATTTGATCACTATATAAATCATGCCTGTATATATTTATTTATTTATTTATAATGATTTTATTTATTTGTTGGACAGACTGAGATCACGAGTAGGCTGTGTTTTTGTCTGAAGGAAAGGGGAATAAGGCTCCCTGCAGTGGGGAGGGCCCGGTGTCAAACTAGATTCCTCTTCCCTGGGATCTTGACCTGGGCCGAGGCAAGAGGTCACATCCAATGAGGTACACAGGTGTTCTGGAAAGCATACCCTATAGCAATGACCTTCAGCCTTAGCATAATGCGAAGCCCAAGTCATGTGCTCAGTCTTCTGTCCTCAAAGGCCTGGTTCCCAAACTCTCCCCATGGGGGAACCCTGAGCTGCCCCGCACAAATGACCTAGATTCCAATAGGAAATCATGCCCTCTCTTTTATATATTTATTATTTATGTATTTATTTATTTATTGCCTCAAGATTTTACTTTTTCACTTTGCAGGGAGCGAAAAGATGTAGGCAGTATTGCACACCCAGAGAAGGGAAAGAAGGCTCCCTGCTGAGGAGACAGCCCGATGTGGGGCTCCATCCCAGGACTCTGGGATCATGTCCTGAGCTGAAGGCAATGGCCTAACCCACTGACTCACCCAGGTGTTACCAACAGCATTCACTTGTGAAATAACCTTCACGGTAATCCTGATGCAAAGCCCCTGTCCCATGCTCAGGCTTCTGTCCTCAGTAGCCTGGTCCATGAACTCTGCAGATGCGGGAACCCTGAGGTGCACCGCACAATGTCCATAGATCCCAATGGGAACGTTTGCCCTTTAGAAATGAGCTGAATCCGTAGAACAGGTGAAATCTGCATGCACCCCTTGGGACACAGCTCCAAGGAGCGCCCACCTGAAGCGGGAACCAGGAGTTTGATGATCCCTCAGCAAGGGCCGGTAGGGCCTCCCATGTGCATCGGCCTAAACCTAACCCGAGGGTGCTTCTTCAGACTTCTATCCCCGGTTGCCAGCGCTGGTAGCCCTCTAGGTAGAGGATTCCTTCTTCACATCGCAGGCCCCTGGGTGCCGCCCACTAGGCAAATGGGAAGTTTAGCCCTGTGGAAGACCCTAGGGGAGGGAGAAATCTGCCTGTCCGATCATTCTACCAACACCTTCCTAGGACCCCCACACCACAATCCGGGAATAGGATGGTCCGCCAGGGCTACGTCCTCAACTGAGTCCTGTGGAAAGCCTAATTCTGCCCTGACAAATCAGGTCAGCCATTCTCCCAGAGCCAAAGGCTAAGCCTAGGTTACGTAATCAGACTCTGGACACCGGAGGACTGAACCCAGGTCCTCCTGTGGATGGGAAAGTCAGTCTGTAGGAAGGACTCAGCCTCTCAGGCAGAAACTGACCCTTTCCTTCTGTGCTATCCAGTACCTTCAGATATATAGAAACCAGCATGCTCCCCTGAGGGCATTCCACCCTCTTGGCCTGTCCCGTCCAAAATTCCATCGCCTGAGGATTCTGCTGAGTCCCACCCTCAACTCAGCCCTTGGTGTGCCAGTATTGTGTGGCCAGTTCCGAAATGCCTTGTTCCTAAGACATAACCATAACCCTTATTCTAACCCTCACCTAAACATAATCCTAACCCTAACCCTAACTCTAACCCTATACCTCACATGAAGCCGTCGTCGGCTGCTCAGCCTTCCAACCTCAGAGGCCCGGTTCCCAAAATCTCCCGATGGAAGAACCCTGAGCCACACTGCAGAATTGCACTTGAGCACTATATAAAACATGCCTGAATATATTTATTTATTTATTTATAATGATTTTATTTATTTGTTGGACAGACTGAGATCACAAGTAGGCTGTGTTTTTGTGTGAAGTAAGGGGGAATAAGGCTCCCTGCAGTGGGGAGGGCCCCGTGTCAAACTAGATTCCTCTTCCCTGGGATCTTGACCTGGGCCGAGGCAAGAGGTCACATCCAATGAGGTACACAGGTGTTCTGGAAAGCATACCCTATAGCAATGACCTTCAGCCTTAGCATAATGCGAAGCCCAAGTCATGTGCTCAGTCTTCTGTCCTCAAAGGCCTGGTTCCCAAACTCTCCCCATGGGGGAACCCTGAGCTGCCCCGCACAAATGACCTAGATTCCAATAGGAAATCATGCCCTCTCTTTTATATATTTATTATTTATGTATTTATTTATTTATTGCCTCAAGATTTTACTTTTTCACTTTGCAGGGCGCGAAAAGATGTAGGCAGTGTTGCACGCCCAGAGAAGGGAAAGAAGGCTCCCTGCTGAGGAGACAGCCCGATGTGGGGCTACATCCCAGGACTCTGGGATCATGTCCTGAGCTGAAGGCAATGGCCTAACCCACTGACTCACCCAGGTGTTACCAACAGCATTCACTTGTGAAATAACCTTCACGGTAATCCTGATGCAAAGCCCCTGTCCCATGCTCAGGCTTCTGTCCTCAGTAGCCTGGTCCATGAACTCTGCAGATGCGGGAACCCTGAGGTGCACCGCACAATGTCCATAGATCCCAATGGGAACGTTTGCCCTTTAGAAATGAGCTGAATCCGTAGAACAGGTGAAATCTGCATGCACCCCTTGGGACACAGCTCCAAGGAGCGCCCACCTGAAGCGGGAACCAGGAGTTTGATGATCCCTCAGCAAGGGCCGGTAGGGCCTCCCATGTGCATCGGCCTAAACCTAACCCGAGGGTGCTTCTTCAGACTTCTATCCCCGGTTGCCTGCCCTGGTAGCCCTCTAGGTAGGGGATTCCTTCTTCACATCGCAGGCCTCTGGATGCCGCCCACTAGGCAAATGGGAAGTTTAGCCCTGTGGAAGACCCTCGGGGAGGGAGAAATCTGCCTGTCCGATCATTCTACCAACACCTTCCTAGGACCCCCACACCACAATCCGGGAATAGGATGGTCCGCCAGGGCTACGTCCTCAACTGAGTCCTGTGGAAAGCCTAATTCTGCCCTGACAAATCAGGTCAGCCATTCTCCCAGAGCCAAAGGCTAAGCCTAGGTTACGTGATCAGACTCTGGACACCGGAGGACTGAACCCAGGTCCTCCTGTGGATGGGAAAGTCAGTCTGTAGGAAGGACTCAGCCTCTCAGGCAGAAACTGACCCTTTCCTTCTGTGCTATCCAGTACCTTCAGATATATAGAAACCAGCATGCTCCCCTGAGGGCAATCCACCCTCTGGGCCTGTCCCGTCCAAAATTACATCGCCTGAGGATTCTGCTGAGTCCCACCCTCAACTCAGCCCTTGGTGTGCCAGTATTGTGTGGCCAGTTCCGAAATGCCTTGTTCCTAAGACATAACCATAACCCTTACTCTAACCCTCACCTAAACATAATCCTAACCCTAACCCTAACTCTAACCCTATACCTCACATGAAGCCGTCGTCGGCTGCTCAGCCTTCCAACTTCAGAGGCCTGGTTCCCAAAATCTCCCGATGGAAGAACCCTGAGCCACACTGCAGAATTGCACTTGAGCACTATATAAAACATGCCTGAATATATTTATTTATTTATTTATAATGATTTTATTTATTTGTTGGACAGACTGAGATCACAAGTAGGCTGTGTTTTTGTCTGAAGGAAGGGGGAATAAGGCTCCCTGCAGTGGGGAGGGCCCCGTGTCAAACTAGATTCCTCTTCCCTGGGATCTTGACCTGTGCCGAGGCAAGAGGTCACATCCAATGAGGTACACAGGTGTTCTGGAAAGCATACCCTATAGCAATGACCTTCAGCCTTATCATAAAGAGAAGCCCAAGTCATGTGCTCAGTCTTCTGTCCTCAAAGGCCTGGTTCCCAAACTCTCCCCATGGGGGAACCCTGAGCTGCCCCGCAAAAATGACCTAGATTCCAATAGGAAATCATGCCCTCTCTTTTATATATTTATTATTTATGTATTTATTTATTTATTGCCTCAAGATTTTACTTTTTCACTTTGCAGGGCGCGAAAAGATGTAGGCAGTGTTGCATGCCCAGAGAAGTGAAAGAAGGCTCCCTGCTGAGGAGACAGCCCGATGTGGGGCTCCATCCCAGGACTCTGGGATCATGTCCTGAGCTGAAGGCAATGGCCTAACCCACTGACTCACCCAGGTGTTACCAACAGCATTCACTTGTGAAATAACCTTCACGGTAATCCTGATGCAAAGCCCCTGTCCCATGCTCAGGCTTCTGTCCTCAGTAGCCTGGTCCATGAACTCTGCAGATGCGGGAACCCTGAGGTGCACCGCACAATGTCCATAGATCCCAATGGGAACGTTTGCCCTTTAGAAATGAGCTGAATCCGTAGAACAGGTGAAATCTGCATGCACCCCTTGGGACACAGCTCCAAGGAGCGCCCACCTGAAGCGGGAACCAGGAGTTTGATGATCCCTCAGCAAGGGCCGGTAGGGCCTCCCATGTGCATCGGCCTAAACCTAACCCGAGGGTGCTTCTTCAGACTTCTATCCCCGGTTGCCTGCCCTGGTAGCCCTCTAGGTAGGGGATTCCTTCTTCACATCGCAGGCCTCTGGGTGCCGCCCACTAGGCAAATGGGAAGTTTAGCCCTGTGGAAGACCCTCGGGGAGGGAGAAATCTGCCTGTCCGATCATTCTACCAACACCTTCCTAGGACCCCCACACCACAATCCGGGAATAGGATGGTCCGCCAGGGCTACGTCCTCAACTGAGTCCTGTGGAAAGCCTAATTCTGCCCTGACAAATCAGGTCAGCCATTCTCCCAAAGCCAAAGGCTAAGCCTAGGTTACGTGATCAGACTCTGGACACCGGAGGACTGAACCCAGGTCCTCCTGTGGATGGGAAAGTCAGTCTGTAGGAAGGACTCAGCCTCTCAGGCAGAAACTGACCCTTTCCTTCTGTGCTATCCAGTACCTTCAGATATATAGAAACCAGCATGCTCCCCTGAGGGCATTCCACCCTCTTGGCCTGTCCCGTCCAAAATTCCATCGCCTGAGGAATCTGCTGAGTCCCACCCTCAACTCAGCCCTTGGTGTGCCAGTATTGTGTGGCCAGTTCCGACATGCCTTGTTCCTAAAACATAACCCTAACCCTTACTCTAACCCTCACCTAAACATAACCCTAACCCTAACCCTAACCCTAACCCTATACCTCACATGAAGCCGTGGTCGGCTGCTCAGCCTTCCAACCTCAGAGGCCTGGTTCCCAAAATCTCCCGATGGAAGAACCCTGAGCCACACTGCAGAATTGCACTTGATCACTATATAAAACTTGCCTGAATATATTTATTTATTTATTTATAATGATTTTATTTATTTGTTGGACAGACTGAGATCACAAGTAGGCTGTGTTTTTGTCCGAAGGAAGGGGGAATAAGGCTCCCTGCAGTGGGGAGGGCCCCGTGTCAAACTAGATTCCTCTTCCCTGGGACCTTGACCTGGGCCGAGGCAAGAGGTCACATCCAATGAGGTACACAGGTGTTCTGGAAAGCATACCCTATAGCAATGACCTTCAGCCTTAGCATAATGCGAAGCCCAAGTCAAGTGCTCAGTCTTCTGTCCTCAAAGGCCTGGTTCACAAACTCTCCCCATGGGGGAACCCTGAGCTGCGCCGCACAAATGACCTAGATTCCAATAGGAAATCATGCCCTCTCTTTTATATATTTATTATTTATGTATTTATTTATTTATTGCCTCAAGATTTTACTTTTTCACTTTGCAGGAAGCGAAAAGATGTAGGCCGTGTTGCAAGCCCAGAGAAGGGAAAGAAGGCTCCCTGCTGAGGAGACAGCCCGATGTGGGGCTCCATCCCAGGACTCTGGGATCTTATCCTGAGCTGAAGGCAATGGCCTAACCCACTGACTCACCCAGGTGTTACCAACAGCATTCACTTGTGAAATAACCTTCACTGTAATCCTGATGCAAAGCCCCTGACCCATGCTCAGGCTTCTGTCCTCAGTAGCCTGGTCCATGAACTCTGCAGATGCGGGAACCCTGAGTTGCACCGCACAATGTCCATAGATCCCAATGGGAACGTTTGCCCTTTAGAAATGAGCTGAATCCGTAGAACAGGTGAAATCTGCATGCACCCCTTGGGACACAGCTCCAAGGAGCGCCCACCTGAAGCGGGAACCAGGAGTTTGATGATCCCTCAGCAAGGGCCGGTAGGGCCTCCCATGTGCATCGGCCTAACCCTAACCCGAGGGTGCTTCTTCAGACTTCTATCCCCGGTTGCCTGCCCTGGTAGCCCTCTAGGTAGGGGATTCCTTCTTCACATCGCAGGCCTCTGGGTGCCGCCCACTAGGCAAATGGGAAGTTTAGCCCTGTGGAAGACCCTCGGGGAGGGAGAAATCTGCCTGTCCGATCATTCTACCAACACCTTCCTAGGACCCCCACACCACAATCCGGGAATAGGATGGTCCGCCAGGGCTACGTCCTCAACTGAGTCCCGTGGAAAGCCTAATTCTGCCCTGACGAATCAGGTCAGGCATTCTCCCAGAGCCAAAGGCTAAGCCTAGGTTACGTGATCAGACTCTGGACACCGGAGGACTGAACCCAGGTCCTCCTGTGGATGGGAAAGTCAGTCTGTAGGAAGGACTCAGCCTCTCAGGCAGAAACTGACCCTTTCCTTCTGTGCTATCCAGTACCTTCAGATATATAGAAACCAGCATGCTCCCCTGAGGGCATTCCACCCTCTTGGCCTGTCCCGTCCAAAATTCCATCGCCTGAGGATTCTGCTGAGTCCCACCCTCAACTCAGCCCTTAGTGTGCCAGTATTGTGTGGCCAGTTCCGACATGCCTTGTTCCTAAAACATAACCCTAACCCTTACTCTAACCCTCACCTAAACATAACCCTAACCCTAACCCTAACCCTAACCCTAACCCTATACCTCACATGAAGCCGTGGTCGGCTGCTCAGCCTTCCAACCTCAGAGGCCTGGTTCCCAAAATCTCCCGATGGAAGAACCCTGAGCCACACTGCAGAATTGCATTTGATCACTATATAAAACATGCCTGAATATATTTATTTATTTATTTATAATAATTTTATTTATTTGTTGGACAGACTGAGATCACAAGTAGGCTGTGTTTTTGTCTGAAGGAAGGGGGAATAAGGCTCCCTGCAGTGGGGAGGGCCCCGTGTCAAACTAGATTCCTCTTCCCTGGGATCTTGACCTGGGGCGAGGCAAGAGGTCACATCCAATGAGGTACACAGGTGTTCTGGAAAGCATACCCTATAGCAATGACCTTCAGCCTTAGCATAATGCGAAGCCCAAGTCATGTGCTCAGTCTTCTGTCCTCAAAGGCCTGGTTCCCAAACTCTCCCCATGGGGGAACCCTGAGCTGCCCCGCACAAATGACCTAGATTCCAATAGGAAATCATGCCCTCTCTTTTATATATTTATTATTTATGTATTTATTTATTTATTGCCTCAAGATTTTACTTTTTCACTTTGCAGGGAGCGAAAAGATGTAGGCAGTGTTGCAAGCCCAGAGAAGGGAAAGAAGGCTCCCTGCTGAGGAGACAGCCCGATGTGGGGCTCCATCCCAGGACTCTGGGATCATGTCCTGAGCTGAAGGCAGTGGCCTAACCCACTGACTCACCCAGGTATTACCAACAGCATTCACTTGTGAAATAACCTTCACGGTAATCCTGATGCAAAGCCCCTGTCCCATGCTCAGCCTTCTGTCCTCAGTAGCCTGGTCCATGAACTCTGCAGATGCGGGAACCCTGAGGTGTACCGACAAAGTCCATAGATCCCTATGGGAACGTTTGCCCTTTAGAAATGAGCTGAATCCGTAGAACAGGTGAAATCTGCATGCACCCCTTGGGACACAGCTCCAAGGAGTGCCCACCTGAAGCGGGAACCAGGAGTTTGATGATCCCTCAGCAAGGGCCGGTAGGGCCTCCCATGTGCATCGGCCTAACCCTAACTCGAGGATGCTTCTTCAGACTTCTATCCCTGGTTGCCTGCCCTGGTAGCCCTCTAGGTAGGGAATTCCTTCTTCACATTGCAGGCTTCTGGGTGCCGCCCACTATGATAATGGGATATTTAGCCCTGTGGAAGACCCTCGGGGCGGGAGAAATCTGCCTTTCCGATCATTCTACCAACACCTTCCTAGGACCCCCACACCACAATCCGGGAATAGAATGGTCCGCCAGGGCTACGTCCTCAACTGAGTCCCGTGGAAAGCCTAATTCTGCCCTGACAAATCAGGTCAGCCATTCTCCCAGAGCCAAAGGCTAAGCCTAGGTTACGTGATCAGACTCTGGACACCGGAGGACTGAACCCAGGTACTCCTGTGGATGGTAAAGTCAGTCTGTAGGAAGGACTCAGCCTCTCAGGCAGAAACTGACCCTTTCCTTCTGTGCTATCCAGTACCTTCAGATATATAGAAACCAGCATGCTCCCCTGAGGGCATTCCACCCTCTTGGCCTGTCCTGTCCAAAATTCCATCGCCTGAGGATTCTGCTGAGTCCCACCCTCAACTCAGCCCTTGGTGTGCCAGTATTGTGTGGCCAGTTCCGACATGCCTTGTTCCTAAGACATAACCCTAACCCTTACTCTAACCCTCACCTAAACATAACCCTAACCATAACCCTAACACTAACCCTAACCCTAACCGTATACCTCACATGAATCCGTGGTCGGGTGCTCAGCCTTCCAACCTCAGAGGCCTGGTTCCCAAAATCTCCCGATGGAAGAACCCTGAGCCACACTGCAGAATTGCACTTGATCACTACATAAAACGTGCCTAAATATATTTATTTATTTATTTATAATGATTTTATTTATTTGTTGGACAGACTGAGATCACAAGTAGGCTGTGTTTTTGTCCGAAGGAAGGGGGAATAAGGCTCCCTGCAGTGGGGAGGGCCCCGTGTCAAACTAGATTCCTCTTCCCTGGGATCTTGACCTTGGCCGAGGCAAGAGGCCACATCCAATGAGGTACACAGGTGTTCTGGAAAGCATACCCTATAGCAATGACCTTCAGCCTTAGCATAATGCGAAGCCCAAGTCATGTGCTCAGTCTTCTGTCCTCAATGGCCTGGTTCCCAAACTCTCCCCATGGGGGAACCCTGAGCTGCCCCGCACAAATGACCTAGATTCCAATAGGAAATCATGCCCTCTCTTTTATATATTTATTATTTATGTATTTATTTATTTATTGCTTCAAGATTTTACTTTTTCACTTTGCAGGGAGCGAAAAGATGTAGGCAGTGTTGCACGCCCAGAGAAGGGAAAGAAGGCTCCCTGCTGAGGAGACAGCCCGATGTGGGGCTCCATCCCAGGACTCTGGGATCATGGCCTGAGCTGAAGACAGTGGCCTAACCCACTGACTCACCCAGGTGTTACCAACAGCATTCACTTGTGAAATAACCTTCACGGTAATCCTGATGCAAAGCCCCTGTCCCATGCTCAGGCTTCTGTCCTCAGTAGCCTGGTCCATGAACTCTGCAGATGCGGGAACCCTGAGGTGTACCGCGCAATGTCCATAGATCCCAATGGGAACGTTTGCCCTTTAGAAATGAGCTGAATCCGTAGAACAGGTGAAATCTGCATGCACCCCTTGGGACACAACTCCAAGGAGTGCCCACCTGAAGCGGGAACCAGGAGTTTGATGATCCCTCAGCAAGGGCCGGTAGGGCCTCCCATGTGCATAGCCCTAACCCTATCCCGAGGATGCTTCTTTAGACTTCTATCCCTGGTTGCCTGCCCTGGTAGCCCTCTAGGTAGGGGATTCCTTCTTCACATCGCAGGCTTCGGGGTGCCGCCCACTATGATAATGGCAAATTTAGCCCTGTGGAAGACCTCGGGGCGGGAGAAATCTGCCTGTCCGATCATTCTACCAACACCTTCCTAGGACCCCCACACCACAATCCGGGAATAGGATGGTCCGCCAGGGCTACGTCCTCAACTGAGTCCCGTGGAAAGCCTAATTCTGCCCTGACAAATCAGGTCAGCCATTCTCCCAGAGCCAACGGCTAAGCCTAGGTTACGGGATCAGACTCTGGACACCGGAGGACTGAACCCAGGTCCTCCTGTGGATGGGAAAGTCAGTCTGTAGGAAGGACTCAGCCTCTCAGGCAGAAACTGACTCTTTCCTTCTGTGCTATCCAGTACCTTCAGATATATAGAAACCAGCATGCTACCCTGAGGGCGTTCCACCCTCTTGGCCTGTCCCGTCCAAAATTCCATCGCCTGAGGATTCTGCTGAGTCCCACCCTCAACTCAGCCCTTGGTGTGCCAGTATTGTGTGGCCAGTTCCGACATGCCTTGTTCCTAAAACATAACCCTAACCCTTACTCTAACCCTCACCTAAACATAACCCTAACCCTAACCCTAACCCTAACCCTAACCCTATACCTCACATGAAGCCGTGGTCGGCTGCTCAGCCTTCCAACCTCAGAGGCCTGGTTCCCAAAATCTCCCGATGGAAGAACCCTGAGCCACACTGCAGAATTGCATTTGATCACTATATAAATCATGCCTGTATATATTTATTTATTTATTTATAATGATTTTATTTATTTGTTGGACAGACTGAGATCACGAGTAGGCTGTGTTTTTGTCTGAAGGAAAGGGGAATAAGGCTCCCTGCAGTGGGGAGGGCCCGGTGTCAAACTAGATTCCTCTTCCCTGGGATCTTGACCTGGGCCGAGGCAAGAGGTCACATCCAATGAGGTACACAGGTGTTCTGGAAAGCATACCCTATAGCAATGACCTTCAGCCTTAGCATAATGCGAAGCCCAAGTCATGTGCTCAGTCTTCTGTCCTCAAAGGCCTGGTTCCCAAACTCTCCCCATGGGGGAACCCTGAGCTGCCCCGCACAAATGACCTAGATTCCAATAGGAAATCATGCCCTCTCTTTTATATATTTATTATTTATGTATTTATTTATTTATTGCCTCAAGATTTTACTTTTTCACTTTGCAGGGAGCGAAAAGATGTAGGCAGTATTGCACACCCAGAGAAGGGAAAGAAGGCTCCCTGCTGAGGAGACAGCCCGATGTGGGGCTCCATCCCAGGACTCTGGGATCATGTCCTGAGCTGAAGGCAATGGCCTAACCCACTGACTCACCCAGGTGTTACCAACAGCATTCACTTGTGAAATAACCTTCACGGTAATCCTGATGCAAAGCCCCTGTCCCATGCTCAGGCTTCTGTCCTCAGTAGCCTGGTCCATGAACTCTGCAGATGCGGGAACCCTGAGGTGCACCGCACAATGTCCATAGATCCCAATGGGAACGTTTGCCCTTTAGAAATGAGCTGAATCCGTAGAACAGGTGAAATCTGCATGCACCCCTTGGGACACAGCTCCAAGGAGCGCCCACCTGAAGCGGGAACCAGGAGTTTGATGATCCCTCAGCAAGGGCCGGTAGGGCCTCCCATGTGCATCGGCCTAAACCTAACCCGAGGGTGCTTCTTCAGACTTCTATCCCCGGTTGCCTGCCCTGGTAGCCCTCTAGGTAGGGGATTCCTTCTTCACATCGCAGGCCTCTGGGTGCCGCCCACTAGGCAAATGGGAAGTTTAGCCCTGTGGAAGACCCTCGGGGAGGGAGAAATCTGCCTGTCCGATCATTCTACCAACACCTTCCTAGGACCCCCACACCACAATCCGGGAATAGGATGGTCCGCCAGGGCTACGTCCTCAACTGAGTCCCGTGGAAAGCCTAATTCTGCCCTGACAAATCAGGTCAGCCATTCTCCCAGAGCCAAAGGCTAAGCCTAGGTTACGTGATCTGACTCTGGACACCGGAGGACTGAACCCAGGTCCTCCTGTGGATGGGAAAGTCAGTCTGTAGGAAGGACTCAGCCTCTCAGGCAGAAACTGACCCTTTCCTTCTGTGCTATCCAGTACCTTCAGATATATAGAAACCAGCATGCTCCCCTGAGGGCATTCCACCATCTTGGCCTGTCCCGTCCAAAATTCCATCGCCTGAGGAATCTGCTGAGTCCCACCCTCAACTCAGCCCTTGGTGTGCCAGTATTGTGTGGCCAGTTCCGACATGCCTTGTTCCTAAAACATAACCCTAACCCTTACTCTAACCCTCACCTAAACATAACCCTAACCCTAACCCTAACCCTAACCCTATACCTCACATGAAGCCGTGGTCGGCTGCTCAGCCTTCCAACCTCAGAGGCCTGGTTCCCAAAATCTCCCGATGGAAGAACCCTGAGCCACACTGCAGAATTGCACTTGATCACTATATAAAACTTGCCTGAATATATTTATTTATTTATTTATAATGATTTTATTTATTTGTTGGACAGACTGAGATCACAAGTAGGCTGTGTTTTTGTCCGAAGGAAGGGGGAATAAGGCTCCCTGCAGTGGGGAGGGCCCCGTGTCAAACTAGATTCCTCTTCCCTGGGACCTTGACCTGGGCCGAGGCAAGAGGTCACATCCAATGAGGTACACAGGTGTTCTGGAAAGCATACCCTATAGCAATGACCTTCAGCCTTAGCATAATGCGAAGCCCAAGTCATGTGCTCAGTCTTCTGTCTTCAAAGGCCTGGTTCCCAAACTCTCCCCATGGGGGAACCCTGAGCTGCCCCGCACAAATGACCTAGATTCCAATAGGAAATCATGCCCTCTCTTTTATATATTTATTATTTATGTATTTATTTATTTATTGCCTCAAGATTTTACTTTTTCACTTTGCAGGAAGCGAAAAGATGTAGGCCGTGTTGCAAGCCCAGAGAAGGGAAAGAAGGCTCCCTGCTGAGGAGACAGCCCGATGTGGGGCTCCATCCCAGGACTCTGGGATCTTATCCTGAGCTGAAGGCAATGGCCTAACCCTCTGACTCACCCAGGTGTTACCAACAGCATTCACTTGTGAAATAACCTTCACTGTAATCCTGATGCAAAACCCCCTGTCCCATGCTCAGGCTTCTGTCCTCAGTAGCCTGGTCCATGAACTCTGCAGATGCGGGAACCCTGAGTTGCACCGCACAATGTCCATAGATCCCAATGGGAACGTTTGCCCTTTAGAAATGAGCTGAATCCGTAGAACAGGTGAAATCTGCATGCACCCCTTGGGACACAGCTCCAAGGAGCGCCCACCTGAAGCGGGAACCAGGAGTTTGATGATCCCTCAGCAAGGGCCGGTAGGGCCTCCCATGTGCATCGGCCTAAACCTAACCCGAGGGTGCTTCTTCAGACTTCTATCCCCGGTTGCCTGCCCTGGTAGCCCTCTAGGTAGGGGATTCCTTCTTCACATCGCAGGCCTCTGGGTGCCGCCCACTAGGCAAATGGGAAGTTTAGCCCTGTGGAAGACCCTCGGGGAGGGAGAAATCTGCCTGTCCGATCATTCTACCAACACCTTCCTAGGACCCCCACACCACAATCCGGGAATAGGATGGTCCGCCAGGGCTACGTCCTCAACTGAGTCCCGTGGAAAGCCTAATTCTGCCCTGACGAATCAGGTCAGGCATTCTCCCAGAGCCAAAGGCTAAGCCTAGGTTACGTGATCAGACTCTGGACACCGGAGGACTGAACCCAGGTCCTCCTGTGGATGGGAAAGTCAGTCTGTAGGAAGGACTCAGCCTCTCAGGCAGAAACTGACCCTTTCCTTCTGTGCTATCCAGTACCTTCAGATATATAGAAACCAGCATGCTCCCCTGAGGGCATTCCACCCTCTTGGCCTGTCCCGTCCAAAATTCCATCGCCTGAGGATTCTGCTGAGTCCCACCCTCAACTCAGCCCTTGGTGTGCCAGTATTGTGTGGCCAGTTCCGACATGCCTTGTTCCTAAAACATAACCCTAACCCTTACTCTAACACTCACCTAAACATAACCCTAACCCTAACCCTAACCCTAACCCTAACCCTATACCTCACATGAAGCCGTGGTCGGCTGCTCAGCCTTCCAACCTCAGAGGCCTGGTTCCCAAAATCTCCCGATGGAAGAACCCTGAGCCACACTGCAGAATTGCATTTGATCACTATATAAAACATGCCTGAATATATTTATTTATTTATTTATAATGATTTTATTTATTTGTTGGACAGACTGAGATCACAAGTAGGCTGTGTTTTTGTCTGAAGGAAGGGGGAATAAGGCTCCCTGCAGTGGGGAGGGCCCCGTGTCAAACTAGATTCCTCTTCCCTGGGATCTTGACCTGGGGCGAGGCAAGAGGTCACATCCAATGAGGTACACAGGTGTTCTGGAAAGCATACCCTATAGCAATGACCTTCAGCCTTAGCATAATGCGAAGCCCAAGTCATGTGCTCAGTCTTCTGTCCTCAAAGGCCTGGTTCCCAAACTCTCCCCATGGGGGAACCCTGAGCTGCCCCGCACAAATGACCTAGATTCCAATAGGAAATCATGCCCTCTCTTTTATATATTTATTATTTATGTATTTATTTATTTATTGCCTCAAGATTTTACTTTTTCACTTTGCAGGGAGCGAAAAGATGTAGGCAGTATTGCACACCCAGAGAAGGGAAAGAAGGCTCCCTGCTGAGGAGACAGCCCGATGTGGGGCTCCATCCCAGGACTCTGGGATCATGTCCTGAGCTGAAGGCAATGGCCTAACCCACTGACTCACCCAGGTGTTACCAACAGCATTCACTTGTGAAATAACCTTCACGGTAATCCTGATGCAAAGCCCCTGTCCCATGCTCAGGCTTCTGTCCTCAGTAGCCTGGTCCATGAACTCTGCAGATGCGGGAACCCTGAGGTGCACCGCACAATGTCCATAGATCCCAATGGGAACGTTTGCCCTTTAGAAATGAGCTGAATCCGTAGAACAGGTGAAATCTGCATGCACCCCTTGGGACACAGCTCCAAGGAGCGCCCACCTGAAGCGGGAACCAGGAGTTTGATGATCCCTCAGCAAGGGCCGGTAGGGCCTCCCATGTGCATCGGCCTAAACCTAACCCGAGGGTGCTTCTTCAGACTTCTATCCCCGGTTGCCTGCCCTGGTAGCCCTCTAGGTAGGGGATTCCTTCTTCACATCGCAGGCCTCTGGGTGCCGCCCACTAGGCAAATGGGAAGTTTAGCCCTGTGGAAGACCCTCGGGGAGGGAGAAATCTGCCTGTCCGATCATTCTACCAACACCTTCCTAGGACCCCCACACCACAATCCGGGAATAGGATGGTCCGCCAGGGCTACGTCCTCAACTGAGTCCCGTGGAAAGCCTAATTCTGCCCTGACAAATCAGGTCAGCCATTCTCCCAGAGCCAAAGGCTAAGCCTAGGTTACGTGATCTGACTCTGGACACCGGAGGACTGAACCCAGGTCCTCCTGTGGATGGGAAAGTCAGTCTGTAGGAAGGACTCAGCCTCTCAGGCAGAAACTGACCCTTTCCTTCTGTGCTATCCAGTACCTTCAGATATATAGAAACCAGCATGCTCCCCTGAGGGCATTCCACCCTCTTGGCCTGTCCCGTCCAAAATTCCATCGCCTGAGGAATCTGCTGAGTCCCACCCTCAACTCAGCCCTTGGTGTGCCAGTATTGTGTGGCCAGTTCCGACATGCCTTGTTCCTAAAACATAACCCTAACCCTTACTCTAACCCTCACCTAAACATAACCCTAACCCTAACCCTAACCCTAACCCTATACCTCACATGAAGCCGTGGTCGGCTGCTCAGCCTTCCAACCTCAGAGGCCTGGTTCCCAAAATCTCCCGATGGAAGAACCCTGAGCCACACTGCAGAATTGCACTTGATCACTATATAAAACTTGCCTGAATATATTTATTTATTTATTTATAATGATTTTATTTATTTGTTGGACAGACTGAGATCACAAGTAGGCTGTGTTTTTGTCCGAAGGAAGGGGGAATAAGGCTCCCTGCAGTGGGGAGGGCCCCGTGTCAAACTAGATTCCTCTTCCCTGGGACCTTGACCTGGGCCGAGGCAAGAGGTCACATCCAATGAGGTACACAGGTGTTCTGGAAAGCATACCCTATAGCAATGACCTTCAGCCTTAGCATAATGCGAAGCCCAAGTCATGTGCTCAGTCTTCTGTCTTCAAAGGCCTGGTTCCCAAACTCTCCCCATGGGGGAACCCTGAGCTGCCCCGCACAAATGACCTAGATTCCAATAGGAAATCATGCCCTCTCTTTTATATATTTATTATTTATGTATTTATTTATTTATTGCCTCAAGATTTTACTTTTTCACTTTGCAGGAAGCGAAAAGATGTAGGCCGTGTTGCAAGCCCAGAGAAGGGAAAGAAGGCTCCCTGCTGAGGAGACAGCCCGATGTGGGGCTCCATCCCAGGACTCTGGGATCTTATCCTGAGCTGAAGGCAATGGCCTAACCCTCTGACTCACCCAGGTGTTACCAACAGCATTCACTTGTGAAATAACCTTCACTGTAATCCTGATGCAAAACCCCCTGTCCCATGCTCAGGCTTCTGTCCTCAGTAGCCTGGTCCATGAACTCTGCAGATGCGGGAACCCTGAGTTGCACCGCACAATGTCCATAGATCCCAATGGGAACGTTTGCCCTTTAGAAATGAGCTGAATCCGTAGAACAGGTGAAATCTGCATGCACCCCTTGGGACACAGCTCCAAGGAGCGCCCACCTGAAGCGGGAACCAGGAGTTTGATGATCCCTCAGCAAGGGCCGGTAGGGCCTCCCATGTGCATCGGCCTAAACCTAACCCGAGGGTGCTTCTTCAGACTTCTATCCCCGGTTGCCTGCCCTGGTAGCCCTCTAGGTAGGGGATTCCTTCTTCACATCGCAGGCCTCTGGGTGCCGCCCACTAGGCAAATGGGAAGTTTAGCCCTGTGGAAGACCCTCGGGGAGGGAGAAATCTGCCTGTCCGATCATTCTACCAACACCTTCCTAGGACCCCCACACCACAATCCGGGAATTGGATGGTCCGCCAGGGCTACGTCCTCAACTGAGTCCCGTGGAAAGCCTAATTCTGCCCTGACGAATCAGGTCAGGCATTCTCCCAGAGCCAAAGGCTAAGCCTAGGTTACGTGATCAGACTCTGGACACCGGAGGACTGAACCCAGGTCCTCCTGTGGATGGGAAAGTCAGTCTGTAGGAAGGACTCAGCCTCTCAGGCAGAAACTGACCCTTTCCTTCTGTGCTATCCAGTACCTTCAGATATATAGAAACCAGCATGCTCCCCTGAGGGCATTCCACCCTCTTGGCCTGTCCCGTCCAAAATTCCATCGCCTGAGGATTCTGCTGAGTCCCACCCTCAACTCAGCCCTTGGTGTGCCAGTATTGTGTGGCCAGTTCCGACATGCCTTGTTCCTAAAACATAACCCTAACCCTTACTCTAACACTCACCTAAACATAACCCTAACCCTAACCCTAACCCTAACCCTAACCCTATACCTCACATGAAGCCGTGGTCGGCTGCTCAGCCTTCCAACCTCAGAGGCCTGGTTCCCAAAATCTCCCGATGGAAGAACCCTGAGCCACACTGCAGAATTGCATTTGATCACTATATAAAACATGCCTGAATATATTTATTTATTTATTTATAATGATTTTATTTATTTGTTGGACAGACTGAGATCACAAGTAGGCTGTGTTTTTGTCTGAAGGAAGGGGGAATAAGGCTCCCTGCAGTGGGGAGGGCCCCGTGTCAAACTAGATTCCTCTTCCCTGGGATCTTGACCTGGGGCGAGGCAAGAGGTCACATCCAATGAGGTACACAGGTGTTCTGGAAAGCATACCCTATAGCAATGACCTTCAGCCTTAGCATAATGCGAAGCCCAAGTCATGTGCTCAGTCTTCTGTCCTCAAAGGCCTGGTTCCCAAACTCTCCCCATGGGGGAACCCTGAGCTGCCCCGCACAAATGACCTAGATTCCAATAGGAAATCATGCCCTCTCTTTTATATATTTATTATTTATGTATTTATTTATTTATTGCCTCAAGATTTTACTTTTTCACTTTGCAGGGAGCGAAAAGATGTAGGCAGTATTGCACACCCAGAGAAGGGAAAGAAGGCTCCCTGCTGAGGAGACAGCCCGATGTGGGGCTCCATCCCAGGACACTGGGATCATGTCCTGAGCTGAAGGCAGTGGCCTAACCCACTGACTCACCCAGGTGTTACCAACAGCATTCACTTGTGAAATAACCTTCACGGTAATCCTGATGCAAAGCCCCTGTCCCATGCTCAGGCTTCTGTCCTCAGTAGCCTGGTCCATGAACTCTGCAGATGCGGGAACCCTGAGGTGCACCGCACAATGTCCATAGATCCCAATGGGAACGTTTGCCCTTTAGAAATGAGCTGAATCCGTAGAACAGGTGAAATCTGCATGCACCCCTTGGGACACAGCTCCAAGGAGCGCCCACCTGAAGCGGGAACCAGGAGTTTGATGATCCCTCAGCAAGGGCCGGTAGGGCCTCCCATGTGCATCGGCCTAAACCTAACCCGAGGGTGCTTCTTCAGACTTCTATCCCCGGTTGCCTGCCCTGGTAGCCCTCTAGGTAGGGGATTCCTTCTTCACATCGCAGGCCTCTGGGTGCCGCCCACTAGGCAAATGGGAAGTTTAGCCCTGTGGAAGACCCTCGGGGAGGGAGAAATCTGCCTGTCCGATCATTCTACCAACACCTTCCTAGGACCCCCACACCACAATCCGGGAATAGGATGGTCTGCCAGGGCTACGTCCTCAACTGAGTCCCGTGGAAAGCCTAATTCTGCCCTGACAAATCAGGTCAGCCATTCTCCCAGAGCCAAAGGCTAAGCCTAGGTTACGGGATCAGACTCTGGACACCGGAGGACTGAACCCAGGTCCTCCTGTGGATGGGAAAGTCAGTCTGTAGGAAGGACTCAGCCTCTCAGGCAGAAACTGACCCTTTCCTTCTGTGCTATCCAGTACCTTCAGATATATAGAAACCAGCATGCTCCCCTGAGGGCATTCCACCCTCTTGGCCTGTCCCGTCCAAAATTCCATCGCCTGAGGAATCTGCTGAGTCCCACCCTCAACTCAGCCCTTGGTGTGCCAGTATTGTGTGGCCAGTTCCGACATGCCTTGTTCCTAAAACATAACCCTAACCCTTACTCTAACCCTCACCTAAACATAACCGTAACCCTAACCCTAACCCTAACCCTATACCTCACATGAAGCCGTGGTCGGCTGCTCAGCCTTCCAACCTCAGAGGCCTGGTTCCCAAAATCTCCCGATGGAAGAACCCTGAGCCACACTGCAGAATTGCACTTGATCACTATATAAAACATGCCTGAATATATTTATTTATTTATTTATAATGATTTTATTTATTTGTTGGACAGACTTAGATCACAAGTAGGCTGTGTTTTTGTCCGAAGGAAGGGGGAATAAGGCTCCCTGCAGTGGGGAGGGCCCCGTGTCAAACTAGATTCCTCTTCCCTGGGACCTTGACCTGGGCCGAGGCAAGAGGTCACATCCAATGAGGTACACAGGTGTTCTGGAAAGCATACCCTATAGCAATGACCTTCAGCCTTAGCATAATGCGAAGCCCAAGTCATGTGCTCAGTCTTCTGTCTTCAAAGGCCTGGTTCCCAAACTCTCCCCATGGGGGAACCCTGAGCTGCCCCGCACAAATGACCTAGATTCCAATAGGAAATCATGCCCTCTCTTTTATATATTTATTATTTATGTATTTATTTATTTATTGCCTCAAGATTTTACTTTTTCACTTTGCAGGAAGCGAAAAGATGTAGGCCGTGTTGCAAGCCCAGAGAAGGGAAAGAAGGCTCCCTGCTGAGGAGACAGCCCGATGTGGGGCTCCATCCCAGGACTCTGGGATCTTATCCTGAGCTGAAGGCAATGGCCTAACCCTCTGACTCACCCAGGTGTTACCAACAGCATTCACTTGTGAAATAACCTTCACTGTAATCCTGATGCAAAACCCCCTGTCCCATGCTCAGGCTTCTGTCCTCAGTAGCCTGGTCCATGAACTCTGCAGATGCGGGAACCCTGAGTTGCACCGCACAATGTCCATAGATCCTAATGGGAACGTTTGCCCTTTAGAAATGAGCTGAATCCGTAGAACAGGTGAAATCTGCATGCACCCCTTGGGACACAGCTCCAAGGAGCGCCCACCTGAAGCGGGAACCAGGAGTTTGATGATCCCTCAGCAAGGGCCGGTAGGGCCTCCCATGTGCATCGGCCTAACCCTAACCCGAGGGTGCTTCTTCAGACTTCTATCCCCGGTTGCCTGCCCTGGTAGCCCTCTAGGTAGGGGATTCCTTCTTCACATCGCAGGCCTCTGGGTCCCGCCCACTAGGCAAATGGGAAGTTTAGCCCTGTGGAAGACACTCGGGGAGGGAGAAATCTGCCTGTCCGATCATTCTACCAACACCTTCCTAGGACCCCCACACCACAATCCGGGAATAGGATGGTCCGCCAGGGATACGTCCTCAACTGAGTCCCGTGGAAAGCCTAATTCTGCCCTGACGAATCAGGTCAGGCATTCTCCCAGAGCCAAAGGCTAAGCCTAGGTTACGTGATCAGACTCTGGACACCGGAGGACTGAACCCAGGTCCTCCTGTGGATGGGAAAGTCAGTCTGTAGGAAGGACTCAGCCTCTCAGGCAGAAACTGACCCTTTCCTTCTGTGCTATCCAGTACCTTCAGATATATAGAAACCAGCATGCTCCCCTGAGGGCATTCCACCCTCTTGGCCTGTCCCGTCCAAAATTCCATCGCCTGAGGATTCTGCTGAGTCCCACCCTCAACTCAGCCCTTGGTGTGCCAGTATTGTGTGGCCAGTTCCGACATGCCTTGTTCCTAAAACATAACCCTAACCCTTACTCTAACACTCACCTAAACATAACCCTAACCCTAACCCTAACCCTAACCCTAACCCTATACCTCACATGAAGCCGTGGTCGGCTGCTCAGCCTTCCAACCTCAGAGGCCTGGTTCCCAAAATCTCCCGATGGAAGAACCCTGAGCCACACTGCAGAATTGCATTTGATCACTATATAAAACATGCCTGAATATATTTATTTATTTATTTATAATGATTTTATTTATTTGTTGGACAGACTGAGATCACAAGTAGGCTGTGTTTTTGTCTGAAGGAAGGGGGAATAAGGCTCCCTGCAGTGGGGAGGGCCCCGTGTCAAACTAGATTCCTCTTCCCTGGGATCTTGACCTGGGGCGAGGCAAGAGGTCACATCCAATGAGGTACACAGGTGTTCTGGAAAGCATACCCTATAGCAATGACCTTCAGCCTTAGCATAATGCGAAGCCCAAGTCATGTGCTCAGTCTTCTGTCCTCAAAGGCCTGGTTCCCAAACTCTCCCCATGGGGGAACCCTGAGCTGCCCCGCACAAATGACCTAGATTCCAATAGGAAATCATGCCCTCTGTTTTATATATTTATTATTTATGTATTTATTTATTTATTGCCTCAAGATTTTACTTTTTCACTTTGCAGGGAGCGAAAAGATGTAGGCAGTATTGCACACCCAGAGAAGGGAAAGAAGGCTCCCTGCTGAGGAGACAGCCCGATGTGGGGCTCCATCCCAGGACACTGGGATCATGTCCTGAGCTGAAGGCAGTGGCCTAACCCACTGACTCACCCAGGTGTTACCAACAGCATTCACTTGTGAAATAACCTTCACGGTAATCCTGATGCAAAGCCCCTGTCCCATGCTCAGGCTTCTGTCCTCAGTAGCCTGGTCCATGATCTCTGCAGATGCGGGAATCCTGAGGTGCACCGCACAATGTCCATAGATCCCAATGGGAACGTTTGCCCTTTAGAAATGAGCTGAATCCGTAGAACAGGTGAAATCTGCATGCACCCCTTGGGACACAGCTCCAAGGAGCACCCACCTGAAGCGGGAACCAGGAGTTTGATGATCCCTCAGCAAGGGCCGGTAGGGCCTCCCATGTGCATCGGCCTAACCCTAACCCGAGGGTGCTTCTTCAGACTTCTATCCCCGGTTGCCTGCCCTGGTAGCCCTCTAGGTAGGGGATTCCTTCTTCATATCGCAGGCCTCTGGGTGCCGCCCACTAGGCAAATGGGAAGTTTAGCCCTGTGGAAGACCCTCGGGGAGGGAGAAATCTGCCTGTCCGATCATTCTACCAACACCTTCCTAGGACCCCCACACCACAATCCGGGAATAGGATGGTCCGCCAGGGCTACGTCCTCAACTGAGTCCTGTGGAAAGCCTAATTCTGCCCTGACAAATCAGGTCAGCCATTCTCCCAGAGCCAAAGGCTAAGCCTAGGTTACGTGATCAGACTCTGGACACCGGAGGACTGAACCCAGGTCCTCCTGTGGATGGGAAAGTCAGTCTGTAGGAAGGACTCAGCCTCTCAGGCAGAAACTGACCCTTTCCTTCTGTGCTATCCAGTACCTTCAGATATATAGAAACCAGCATGCTCCCCTGAGGGCATTCCACCCTCTTGGCCTGTCCCGTCCAAAATTCCATCGCCTGAGGATTCTGCTGAGTCCCACCCTCAACTCAGCCCTTGGTGTGCCAGTATTGTGTGGCCAGTTCCGACATGCCTTGTTCCTAAGACATAACCCTAACCCTTACTCTAACCCTCACCTAAACATAACCCTAACCATAACCCTAACCCTAACCCTAACCCTAACCGTATACCTCACATGAAGCCGTGGTCGGCTGCTCAGCCTTCCAACCTCAGAGGCCTGGTTCCCAAAATCTCCCGATGGAAGAACCCTGAGCCACACTGCAGAATTGCACTTGATCACTACATAAAACGTGCCTAAATATATTTATTTATTTATTTATAATGATTTTATTTATTTGTTGGACAGACTGAGATCACAAGTAGGCTGTGTTTTTGTCCGAAGGAAGGGGGAATAAGGCTCCCTGCAGTGGGGAGGGCCCCGTGTCAAACTAGATTCCTCTTCCCTGGGATCTTGACCTTGGCCGA
The DNA here is from genome assembly GCF_964662115.1 of Mustela nivalis. Classification (NCBI taxonomy): domain Eukaryota; kingdom Metazoa; phylum Chordata; class Mammalia; order Carnivora; family Mustelidae; genus Mustela; species Mustela nivalis. The sequence goes on along the minus strand of NW_028135996.1, from coordinate 100,264 downwards.
GGCAAGAGGTCACATCCAATGAGGTACACAGGTGTCCTGGAAAGCATACCCTATAGCAATGACCTTCAGCCTTAGCATAATGCGAAGCCCAAGTCATGTGCTCAGTCTTCTGTCCTCAAAGGCCTGGTTCCCAAACTCTCCCCATGGGGGAACCCTGAGCTGCCCCGCACAAATGACCTAGATTCCAATAGGAAATCATGCCCTCTCTTTTATATATTTATTATTTATGTATTTATTTATTTATTGCTTCAAGATTTTACTTTTTCACTTTGCAGGGAGCGAAAAGATGTAGGCAGTGTTGCACGCCCAGAGAAGGGAAAGAAGGCTCCCTGCTGAGGAGACAGCCCGATGTGGGGCTCCATCCCAGGACTCTGGGATCATGTCCTGAGCTGAAGGCAGTGGCCTAACCCACTGACTCACCCAGGTGTTACCAACAGCATTCACTTGTGAAATAACCTTCACGGTAATCCTGATGCAAAGCCCCTGTCCCATGCTCAGGCTTCTGTCCTCAGTAGCCTGGTCCATGAACTCTGCAGATGCGGGACCCCTGAGGTGTACCGCGCAATGTCCATAGATCCCAATGGGAACGTTTGCCCTTTAGAAATGAGCTGAATCCGTAGAACAGGTGAAATCTGCATGCACCCCTTGGGACACAACTCCAAGGAGTGCGCACCTGAAGCGGGAACCAGGAGTTTGATGATCCCTCAGCAAGGGCCGGTAGGGCCTCCCATGTGCATCGGCCTAACCCTAACCCGAGGATGCTTCTTTAGACTTCTATCCCTGGTTGCCTGCCCTGGTAGCCCTCTAGGTAGGGGATTCCTTCTTCACATCGCAGGCTTCGGGGTGCCGCCCACTATGATAATGGGAAATTTAGCCCTGTGGAAGACCTCGGGGCGGGAGAAATCTGCCTGTCCGATCATTCTACCAACACCTTCCTAGGACCCCCACACCACAATCCGGGAATAGGATGGTCCGCCAGGGCTACGTCCTCAACTGAGTCCCGTGGAAAGCCTAATTCTGCCCTGACAAATCAGGTCAGCCATTCTCCCAGAGCCAAAGGCTAAGCCTAGGTTACGGGATCAGACTCTGGACACCGGAGGACTGAACCCAGGTCCTCCTGTGGATGGGAAAGTCAGTCTGTAGGAAGGACTCAGCCTCTCAGGCAGAAACTGACTCTTTCCTTCTGTGCTATCCAGTACCTTCAGATATATAGAAACCAGCATGCTACCCTGAGGGCGTTCCACCCTCTTGGCCTGTCCCGTCCAAAATTCCATCGCCTGAGGATTCTGCTGAGTCCCACCCTCAACTCAGCCCTTGGTGTGCCAGTATTGTGTGGCCAGTTCCGACATGCCTTGTTCCTAAAACATAACCCTAACCCTTACTCTAACCCTCACCTAAACATAACCCTAACCCTAACCCTAACCCTAACCCTAACCCTATACCTCACATGAAGCCGTGGTCGGCTGCTCAGCCTTCCAACCTCAGAGGCCTGGTTCCCAAAATCTCCCGATGGAAGAACCCTGAGCCACACTGCAGAATTGCATTTGATCACTATATAAATCATGCCTGTATATATTTATTTATTTATTTATAATGATTTTATTTATTTGTTGGACAGACTGAGATCACGAGTAGGCTGTGTTTTTGTCTGAAGGAAAGGGGAATAAGGCTCCCTGCAGTGGGGAGGGCCCGGTGTCAAACTAGATTCCTCTTCCCTGGGATCTTGACCTGGGCCGAGGCAAGAGGTCACATCCAATGAGGTACACAGGTGTTCTGGAAAGCATACCCTATAGCAATGACCTTCAGCCTTAGCATAATGCGAAGCCCAAGTCATGTGCTCAGTCTTCTGTCCTCAAAGGCCTGGTTCCCAAACTCTCCCCATGGGGGAACCCTGAGCTGCCCCGCACAAATGACCTAGATTCCAATAGGAAATCATGCCCTCTCTTTTATATATTTATTATTTATGTATTTATTTATTTATTGCCTCAAGATTTTACTTTTTCACTTTGCAGGGAGCGAAAAGATGTAGGCAGTATTGCACACCCAGAGAAGGGAAAGAAGGCTCCCTGCTGAGGAGACAGCCCGATGTGGGGCTCCATCCCAGGACTCTGGAATCATGTCCTGAGCTGAAGGCAGTGGCCTAACCCACTAACTCACCCAGGTGTTACCAACAGCATTCACTTGTGAAATAACCTTCACGGTAATCCTGATGCAAAGCCCCTGTCCCATGCTCAGGCTTCTGTCCTCAGTATTCTGGTCCATGAACTCTGCAAATGCGGGAACCCTGAGGTGCACCGCACAATGTCCATAGATCCCAATGGGAACGTTTGCCCTTTAGAAATGAGCTGAATCCGTAGAACAGGTGAAATCTGCATGCACCCCTTGGGACACAGCTCCAAGGAGCGCCCACCTGAAGCGGGAACCAGGAGTTTGATGATCCCTCAGCAAGGGCCGGTAGGGCCTCCCATGTGCATCGGCCTAACCCTAACCCGAGGGTGCTTCTTCAGACTTCTATCCCCGGTTGCCTGCCCTGGTAGCCCTCTAGGTAGGGGATTCCTTCTTCATATCGCAGGCCTCTGGGTGCCGCCCACTAGGCAAATGGGAAGTTTAGCCCTGTGGAAGACCCTCGGGGAGGGAGAAATCTGCCTCTCCGATCATTCTACCAACACCTTCCTAGGACCCCCACACCACAATCCGGGAATAGGATGGTCTGCCAGGTCTACGTCCTCAACTGAGTCCCGTAGAAAGCCTAATTCTGCCCTGACAAATCAGGTCAGCCATTCACCCAGAGCCAAAGGCTAAGCCTAGGTTACGTGATCAGACTCTGGACACCGGAGGACTGAACCCAGGTCCTCCTGTGGATGGGAATGTTAGTCTGTAAGAAGGACTCAGCCTCTCAGGCAGAAACTGACCCTTTCCTTCTGTGCTATCCAGTACCTTCAGATATATAGAAACCAGCATGCTCCCCTGAGGGCATTCCACCCTCTTGGCCTGTCCTGTCCAAAATTCCATCGCCTGAGGATTCTGCTGAGTCCCACCCTCAACTCAGCCCTTGGTGTGCCAGTATTGTGTGGCCAGTTCCGACATGCCTTGTTCCTAAGATATAACCCTAACCCTTACTCTAACCCTCACCTAAACATAACCCTAACCCTAACACTAACCCTAACCCTAACCCTATACCTCACATGAAGCCGTGGTCGGCTGCTCAGCCTTCCAACCTCAGAGGCCTGGTTCCCAAAATCTCCCGATGGAAGAACCCTGAGCCACACTGCAGAATTGCACTTGAGCACTATATAAAACATGCCTGAATATATTTATTTATTTATTTAAAATGATTTTATTTATTTGTTGGACAGACTGAGATCACAAGTAGGCTGTGTTTTTGTCCGAAGGAAGGGGGAATAAGGCTCCCTGCAGTGGGGAGGGCCCCGTGTCAAACTAGATTCCTCTTCCCAGGGATCTTGACCTGGGCCGAGGCAAGAGGTCACATCCAATGAGGTACACAGGTGTTCTGGAAAGCATACCCTATAGCAATGACCTTCAGCCTTAGCATAATGCGAAGCCCAAGTCATGTGCTCAGTCTTCTGTCCTCAAAGGCCTGGTTCCCAAACTCTCCCCATGGGGGAACCCTGAGCTGCCCCGCACAAATGACCTAGATTCCAATAGGAAATCATGCCCTCTCTTTTATATATTTATTATTTATGTATTTATTTATTTATTGCCTCAAGATTTTACTTTTTCACTTTGCAGGGAGCGAAAAGATGTAGGCAGTGTTGCACGCCCAGAGAAGGGAAAGAAGGCTCCCTGCTGAGGAGACAGCCCGATGTGGGCCTCCATCCCAGGACTCTGGGATCATGTCCTGAGCTGAAGGCAGTGGCCTAACCCACTGACTCACCCAGGTGTTACCAACAGCATTCACTTGTGAAATAACCTTCACGGTAATCCTGATGCAAAGCCCCTGTCCCATGCTCAGGCTTCTGTCCTCAGTAGCCTGGTCCATGAACTCTGCAGATGTGGGAACCCTGAGGTGCACCGCACAATGTCCATAGATCCCAATGGGAACGTTTGCCCTTTAGAAATGAGCTGAATCCGTAGAACAGGTGAAATCTGCATGCAACCCTTGGGACACAGCTCCAAGGAGCGCCCACCTGAAGCGGGAACCAGGAGTTTGATGATCCCTCAGCAAGGGCCCGTAGGGCCTCCCATGTGCATCGGCCTAACCCTAACCCGAGGGTGCTTCTTCAGACTTCTATCCCCGGTTGCCTGCCCTGGTAGCCCTCTAGGTAGGGGATTCCTTCTTCACATCGCAGGCCCCTGGGTGCCGCCCACTAGGCAAATGGGAAGTTTAGCCCTGTGGAAGACCCTCGGGGAGGGAGAAATCTGCCTGTCCGATCATTCTACCAACACCTTCCTAGGACTCCCACACCACAATCCGGGAATAGGATGGTCCGCCAGGGCTACGTCCACAACTGAGTCCCGTGGAAAGCCTAATTCTGCCCTGACAAATCAGGTCAGCCATTCTCCCAGAGCCAAAGGCTAAGCCTAGGTTACGTGATCAGACTCTGGACACTGGAGGACTGAACCCAGGTCCTCCTGTGGATGGGAAAGTCAGTCTGTAGGAAGGACTCAGCCTCTCAGGCAGAAACTGACCCTTTCCTTCTGTGCTATCCAGTACCTTCAGATATATAGAAACCAGCATGCTCCCCTGAGGGCATTCCACCCTCTTGGCCTGTCCCGTCCAAAATTCCATCGCCTGAGGATTCTGCTGAGTCCCACCCTCAACTCAGCCATTGGTGTGCCAGTATTGTGTGGCCAGTTCCGAAATGCCTTGTTCCTAAGACATAACCATAACCCTGACTCTAACACTCACCTAAACATAATCCTAACCCTATCCCTAACTCTAACCCTATACCTCACATGAAGCCGTGGTCGGCTGCTCAGCCTTCCAACCTCAGAGGCCTGGTTCCCAAAATCTCCCGATGGAAGAACCCTGAGCCACACTGCAGAATTGCACTTGAGCACTATATAAAACATGCCTGAATATATTTATTTATTTATTTAAAATGATTTTATTTATTTGTTGGACAGACTGAGATCACAAGTAGGCTGTGTTTTTGTCCGAAGGAAGGGGGAATAAGGCTCCCTGCAGTGGGGAGGGCCCCGTGTCAAACTAGATTCCTCTTCCCTGGGATCTTGACCTGGGCCGAGGCAAGAGGTCACATCCAATGAGGTACACAGGTGTTCTGGAAAGCATACCCTATAGCAATGACCTTCAGCCTTAGCATAATGCGAAGCCCAAGTCATGTGCTCAGTCTTCTGTCCTCAAAGGCCTGGTTCCAAAACTCTCCCCATGGGGGAACCCTGAGCTGCCCCGCACAAATGACCTAGATTCCAATAGGAAATCATGCCCTCTCTTTTATATATTTATTATTTATGTATTTATTTATTTATTGCCTCAAGATTTTACTTTTTCACTTTGCAGGGAGCGAAAAGATGTAGGCAGTGTTGCACGCCCAGAGAAGGGAAAGAAGGCTCCCTGCTGAGGAGACAGCCCGATGTGGGGCTCCATCCCAGGACTCTGGGATCATGTCCTGAGCTGAAGGCAATGGCCTAACCCACTGACTCACCCAGGTGTTACCAACAGCATTCACTTGTGAAATAACCTTCACGGTAATCCTGATGCAAAGCCCCTGTCCCATGCTCAGGCTTCTGTCCTCAGTAGCCTGGTCCATGAACTCTGCAGATGCGGGAACCCTGAGGTGTACCGCGCAATGTCCATAGATTCCAATGGGAACGTTTGCCCTTTAGAAATGAGCTGAATCCGTAGAACAGGTGAAATCTGCATGCACCCCTTGGGACACAACTCCAAGGAGTGCCCACCTGAAGCGGGAACCAGGAGTTTGATGATCCCTCAGCAAGGGCCGGTAGGGCCTCCCATGTGCATCGGCCTAACCCTAACCCGAGGATGCTTCTTTAGACTTCTATCCCTGGTTGCCTGCCCTGGTAGCCCTTTAGGTAGGGGATTCCTTCTTCACATCGCAGGCTTCGGGGTGCCGCCCACTATGATAATGGGAAATTTAGCCCTGTGGAAGACCTCGGGGAGGGAGAAATCTGCCTGTCCGATCATTCTACCAACACCTTCCTAGGACCCCCACACCACAATCCGGGAATAGGATGGTCCGCCAGGGCTACGTCCTCAACTGAGTCCCGTGGAAAGCCTAATTCTGCCCTGACAAATCAGGTCAGCCATTCTCCCAGAGCCAAAGGCTAAGCCTAGGTTACGGGATCAGACTCTGGACACCGGAGGACTGAACCCAGGTCCTCCTGTGGATGGGAAAGTCAGTCTGTAGGAAGGACTCAGCCTCTCAGGCAGAAACTGACTCTTTCCTTCTGTGCTATCCAGTACCTTCAGATATATAGAAACCAGCATGCTACCCTGAGGGCGTTCCACCCTCTTGGCCTGTCCCGTCCAAAATTCCATCGCCTGAGGATTCTGCTGAGTCCCACCCTCAACTCAGCCCTTGTTGTGCCAGTATTGTGTGGCCAGTTCCGACATGCCTTGTTCCTAAAACATAACCCTAACCCTTACTCTAACCCTCACCTAAACATAACCCTAACCCTAACCCTAACCCTAACCCTAACCCTATACCTCACATGAAGCCGTGGTCGGCTGCTCAGCCTTCCAACCTCAGAGGCCTGGTTCCCAAAATCTCCCGATGGAAGAACCCTGAGCCACACTGCAGAATTGCATTTGATCACTATATAAATCATGCCTGTATATATTTATTTATTTATTTATAATGATTTTATTTATTTTTTGGACAGACTGAGATCACGAGTAGGCTGTGTTTTTGTCTGAAGGAAAGGGGAATAAGGCTCCCTGCAGTGGGGAGGGCCCGGTGTCAAACTAGATTCCTCTTCCCTGGGATCTTGACCTGGGCCGAGGCAAGAGGTCACATCCAATGAGGTACACAGGTGTTCTGGAAAGCATACCCTATAGCAATGACCTTCAGCCTTAGCATAATGCGAAGCCCAAGTCATGTGCTCAGTCTTCTGTCCTCAAAGGCCTGGTTCCCAAACTCTCCCCATGGGGGAACCCTGAGCTGCCCCGCACAAATGACCTAGATTCCAATAGGAAATCATGCCCTCTCTTTTATATATTTATTATTTATGTATTTATTTATTTATTGCCTCAAGATTTTACTTTTTCACTTTGCAGGGAGCGAAAAGATGTAGGCAGTATTGCACACCCAGAGAAGGGAAAGAAGGCTCCCTGCTGAGGAGACAGCCCGATGTAGGGCTCCATCCCAGGACTCTGGAATCATGTCCTGAGCTGAAGGCAGTGGCCTAACCCACTAACTCACCCAGGTGTTACCAACAGCATTCACTTGTGAAATAACCTTCACGGTAATCCTGATGCAAAGCCCCTGTCCCATGCTCAGGCTTCTGTCCTCAGTATTCTGGTCCATGAACTCTGCAGATGCGGGAACCCTGAGGTGCACCGCACAATGTCCATAGATCCCAATGGGAACGTTTGCCCTTTAGAAATGAGCTGAATCCGTAGAACAGGTGAAATCTGCATGCACCCCTTGGGACACAGATCCAAGGAGCGCCCACCTGAAGCGGGAACCAGGAGTTTGATGATCCCTCAGCAAGGGCCGGTAGGGCCTCCCATGTGCATCGGCCTAACCCTAACCCGAGGGTGCTTCTTCAGACTTCTATCCCCGGTTGCCTGCCCTGGTAGCCCTCTAGGTAGGGGATTCCTTCTTCATATCGCAGGCCTCTGGGTGCCGCCCACTAGGCAAATGGGAAGTTTAGCCCTGTGGAAGACCCTCGGGGAGGGAGAAATCTGCCTCTCCGATCATTCTACCAACACCTTCCTAGGACCCCCACACCACAATCCGGGAATAGGATGGTCCGCCAGGTCTACGTCCTCAACTGAGTCCCGTGGAAAGCCTAATTCTGCCCTGACAAATCAGGTCAGCCATTCACCCAGAGCCAAAGGCTAAGCCTAGGTTACGTGATCAGACTCTGGACACCGGAGGACTGAACCCAGGTCCTCCTGTGGATGGGAAAGTCAGTCTGTAAGAAGGACTCAGCCTCTCAGGCAGAAACTGACCCTTTCCTTCTGTGCTATCCAGTACCTTCAGATATATAGAAACCATCATGCTCCCCTGAGGGCATTCCACCCTCTTGGCCTGTCCTGTCCAAAATTCCATCGCCTGAGGATTCTGCTGAGTCCCACCCTCAACTCAGCCCTTGGTGTGCCAGTATTGTGTGGCCAGTTCCGACATGCCTTGTTCCTAAGATATAACCCTAACCCTTACTCTAACCCTCACCTAAACATAACCCTAACCCTAACACTAACCCTAACCCTAACCCTATACCTCACATGAAGCCGTGGTCGGCTGCTCAGCCTTCCAACCTCAGAGGCCTGGTTCCCAAAATCTCCCGATGGAAGAACCCTGAGCCACACTGCAGAATTGCACTTGAGCACTATATAAAACATGCCTGAATATATTTATTTATTTATTTATAATGATTTTATTTATTTGTTGGACAGACTGAGATCACAAGTAGGCTGTGTTTTTGTCCGAAGGAAGGGGGAATAAGGCTCCCTGCAGTGGGGAGGGCCCCGTGTCAAACTAGATTCCTCTTCCCTGGGATCTTGACCTGGGCCGAGGCAAGAGGTCACATCCAATGAGGTACACAGGTGTTCTGGAAAGCATACCCTATAGCAATGACCTTCAGCCTTAGCATAATGCGAAGCCCAAGTCATGTGCTCAGTCTTCTGTCCTCAAAGGCCTGGTTCCCAAACTCTCCCCATGGGGGAACCCTGAGCTGCCCCGCACAAATGACCTAGATTCCAATAGGAAATCATGCCCTCTCTTTTATATATTTATTATTTATGTATTTATTTATTTATTGCCTCAAGATTTTACTTTTTCACTTTGCAGGGAGCGAAAAGATGTAGGCAGTATTGCACACCCAGAGAAGGGAAAGAAGGCTCCCTGCTGAGGAGACAGCCCGATGTGGGGCTCCATCCCAGGACTCTGGGATCATGTCCTGAGCTGAAGGCAGTGGCCTAACCCACTGACTCACCCAGGTGTTACCAACAGCATTCACTTGTGAAATAACCTTCACGGTAATCCTGATGCAAAGCCCCTGTCCCATGCTCAGGCTTCTGTCCTCAGTATTCTGGTCCATGAACTCTGCAGATGCGGGAACCCTGAGGTGCACCGCACAATGTCCATAGATCCGAATGGGAACGTTTGCCCTTTAGAAATGAGCTGAATCCGTAGAACAGGTGAAATCTGCACGCACCCCTTGGGACACAGCTCCAAGGAGCGCCCACCTGAAGCGGGAACCAGGAGTTTGATGATCCCTCAGCAAGGGCCGGTAGGGCCTCCCATGTGCATCGGCCTAACCCTAACCCGAGGGTGCTTCTTCAGACTTCTATCCCCGGTTGCCTGCCCTGGTAGCCCTCTAGGTAGGGGATTCCTTCTTCATATCGCAGGCCTCTGGGTGCCGCCCACTAGGCAAATGGGAAGTTTAGCCCTGTGGAAGACCCTCGGGGAGGGAGAAATCTGCCTCTCCGATCATTCTACCAACACCTTCCTAGGACCCCCACACCACAATCCGGGAATAGGATGGTCCGCCAGGTCTACGTCCTCAACTGAGTCCCGTGGAAAGCCTAATTCTGCCCTGACAAATCAGGTCAGCCATTCACCCAGAGCCAAAGGCTAAGCCTAGGTTACGTGATCAGACTCTGGACACCGGAGGACTGAACCCAGGTCCTCCTGTGGATGGGAAAGTCAGTCTGTAAGAAGGACTCAGCCTCTCAGGCAGAAACTGACCCTTTCCTTCTGTGCTATCCAGTACCTTCAGATATATAGAAACCATCATGCTCCCCTGAGGGCATTCCACCCTCTTGGCCTGTCCTGTCCAAAATTCCATCGCCTGAGGATTCTGCTGAGTCCCACCCTCAACTCAGCCCTTGGTGTGCCAGTATTGTGTGGCCAGTTCCGACATGCCTTGTTCCTAAGATATAACCCTAACCCTTACTCTAACCCTCACCTAAACATAACCCTAACCCTAACACTAACCCTAACCCTAACCCTATACCTCACATGAAGCCGTGGTCGGCTGCTCAGCCTTCCAACCTCAGAGGCCTGGTTCCCAAAATCTCCCGATGGAAGAACCCTGAGCCACACTGCAGAATTGCACTTGAGCACTATATAAAACATGCCTGAATATATTTATTTATTTATTTATAATGATTTTATTTATTTGTTGGACAGACTGAGATCACAAGTAGGCTGTGTTTTTGTCCGAAGGAAGGGGGAATAAGGCTCCCTGCAGTGGGGAGGGCCCCGTGTCAAACTAGATTCCTCTTCCCTGGGATCTTGACCTGGGCCGAGGCAAGAGGTCATATCCAATGAGGTACACAGGTGTTCTGGAAAGCATACCCTATAGCAATGACCTTCAGCCTTAGCATAATGCGAAGCCCAAGTCATGTGCTCAGTCTTCTGTCCTCAAAGGCCTGGTTCCCAAACTCTCCCCATGGGGGAACCCTGAGCTGCCCCGCACAAATGACCTAGATTCCAATAGGAAATCATGCCCTCTCTTTTATATATTTATTATTTATGTATTTATTTATTTATTGCCTCAAGATTTTACTTTTTCACTTTGCAGGGAGCGAAAAGATGTAGGCAGTATTGCACACCCAGAGAAGGGAAAGAAGGCTCCCTGCTGAGGAGACAGCCCGATGTGGGGCTCCATCCCAGGACACTGGGATCATGTCCTGAGCTGAAGGCAGTGGCCTAACCCACTGACTCACCCAGGTGTTACCAACAGCATTCACTTGTGAAATAACCTTCACGGTAATCCTGATGCAAAGCCCCTGTCCCATGCTCAGGCTTCTGTCCTCAGTATTCTGGTCCATGAACTCTGCAGATGCGGGAACCCTGAGGTGCACCGCACAATGTCCATAGATCCGAATGGGAACGTTTGCCCTTTAGAAATGAGCTGAATCCGTAGAACAGGTGAAATCTGCACGCACCCCTTGGGACACAGCTCCAAGGAGCGCCCACCTGAAGCGGGAACCAGGAGTTTGATGATCCCTCAGCAAGGGCCGGTAGGGCCTCCCATGTGCATCGGCCTAACCCTAACCCGAGGGTGCTTCTTCAGACTTCTATCCCCGGTTGCCTGCCCCGGTAGCCCTCTAGGTAGGGGATTCCTTCTTCATATCGCAGGCCTCTGGGTGCCGCCCACTAGGCAAATGGGAAGTTTAGCCCTGTGGAAGACCCTCGGGGAGGGAGAAATCTGCCTGTCCGATCATTCTACCAACACCTTCCTAGGACCCCCACACCACAATCCGGGAATAGGATGGTCCGCCAGGGCTACGTCCTCAACTGAGTCCTGTGGAAAGCCTAATTCTGCCCTGACAAATCAGGTCAGCCATTCACCCAGAGCCAAAGGCTAAGCCTAGGTTACGTGATCAGACTCTGGACACCGGAGGACTGAACCCAGGTCCTCCTGTGGATGGGAAAGTCAGTCTGTAGGAAGGACTCAGCCTCTCAGGCAGAAACTGACCCTTTCCTTCTGTGCTATCCAGTACCTTCAGATATATAGAAACCAGCATGCTCCCCTGAGGGCATTCCACCCTCTTGGCCTGTCATGTCCAAAATTCCATCGCCTGAGGATTCTGCTGAGTCCCACCCTCAACTCAGCCCTTGGTGTGCCAGTATTGTGTGGCCAGTTCCGACATGCCTTGTTCCTAAGATATAACCCTAACCCTTACTCTAACCCTCACCTAAACATAACCCTAACCCTAACCCTAACCCTAACCCTAACCCTATACCTCACATGAATCGTGGCCGGCTGCTCTGCCTTCCAACCTCAGAGGCCTGGTTCCCAAAATCTCCCGATGGAAGAACCCTGAGCCACACTGCAGAATTGCACTTGATCACTATATAAAACATGCCTGAATATATTTATTTATTTATTTATAATGATTTTATTTATTTGTTGGACAGACTGAGATCACAAGTAGGCTGTGTTTTTGTCCGAAGGAAGGGGGAATAAGGCTCCCTGCAGTGGGGAGGGCCCCGTGTCAAACTAGATTCCTCTTCCCTGGGATCTTGACCTGGGCCGAGGCAAGAGGTCACATCCAATGAGGTACACAGGTGTTCTGGAAAGCATACCCTATAGCAATGACCTTCAGCCTTAGCATAATGCGAAGCCCAAGTCATGTGCTCAGTCTTCTGTCCTCAAAGGCCTGGTTCCCAAACTCTCCCCATGGGGGAACCCTGAGCTGCCCCGCACAAATGACCTAGATTCCAATAGGAAATCATGCCCTCTCTTTTAAATATTTATTATTTATGTATTTATTTATTTATTGCCTCAAGATTTTACTTTTTCACTTTGCAGGAAGCGAAAAGATGTAGGCAGTGTTGCACGCCCAGAGAAGGGAAAGAAGGCTCCCTGCTGAGGAGACAGCCCGATGTGGGGCTCCATCCCAGGACCCTGGGATCATGTCCTGAGCTGAAGGCAATGGCCTAACCCACTGACTCACCCAGGTGTTACCAACAGCATTCACTTGTGAAATAACCTTCACGGTAATCCTGATGCAAAGCCCCTGTCCCATGCTCAGGCTTCTGTCCTCAGTAGCCTGGTCCATGAACTCTGCAGATGCGGGAACCCTGAGGTGCACCGCACAATGTCCATAGATCCCAATGGGAACGTTTGCCCTTTAGAAATGAGCTGAATCCGTAGAACAGGTGAAATCTGCATGCACCCCTTGGGACACAGCTCCAAGGAGCGCCCACCTGAAGCGGGAACCAGGAGTTTGATGATCCCTCAGCAAGGGCCGGTAGGGCCTCCCATGTGCATCGGCCTAACCCTAACCCGAGGGTGCTTCTTCAGACTTCTATCCCCGGTTGCCTGCCCTGGTAGCCCTCTAGGTAGGGGATTCCTTCTTCACATCACAGGCCTCTGGGTGCCGCCCACTAGGCAAATGGGAAGTTTAGCCCTGTGGAAGACCCTCGGGGAGGGAGAAATCTGCCTGTCCGATCATTCTACCAACACCTTCCTAGGACCCCCACACCACAATCCGGGAATAGGTTGGTCCGCCAGGGCTATGTCCTCAACTGAGTCCCGTGGAAAGCCTAATTCTGCCCTGACGAATCAGGTCAGCCATTCTCCCAGAGCCAAAGGCTAAGCCTAGGTTACGTGATCAGACTCTGGAAACCGGAGGACTGAACCCAGGTCCTCCTGTGGATGGGAAAGTCAGTCAGTAGGAAGGACTCAGCCTCTCAGGCAGAAACTGACCCTTTCCTTCTGTGCTATCCAGTACCTTCAGATATATAGAAACCAGCATGCTCCCCTGAGGGCATTCCACCCTCTTGGCCTGTCCCGTACAAAATTCCATCGCCTGAGGATTCTGCTGAGTCCCACCCTCAACTCAGCCCTTGGTGTGCCAGTATTGTGTGGCCAGTTCCGACATGCCTTGTTCCTAAGATATAACCCTAACCCTTACTCTAACCCTCACCTAAACATAACCCTAACCCTAACCCTAACCCTAACCCTAACCCTATACCTCACATGAAGCCGTGGTCGGCTGCTCAGCCTTCCAACCTCAGAGGCCTGGTTCCCAAAATCTCCCGATGGAAGAACCCTGAGCCACACTGCAGAATTGCACTTGAGCACTATATAAAACATGCCTGAATATATTTATTTATTTATTTAAAATGATTTTATTTATTTGTTGGACAGACTGAGATCACAAGTAGGCTGTGTTTTTGTCCGAAGGAAGGGGGAATAAGGCTCCCTGCAGTGGGGAGGGCCCCGTGTCAAACTAGATTCCTCTTCCCTGGGATCTTGACCTGGGCCGAGGCAAGAGGTCACATCCAATGAGGTACACAGGTGTTCTGGAAAGCATACCCTATAGCAAAGACCTTCAGCCTTAGCATAATGCGAACCCAAGTCATGTGCTCAGTCTTCTGTCCTCAAAGGCCTGGTTCCCAAACTCTCCCCATGGGGGAACCCTGAGCTGCCCCGCACAAATGACCTAGATTCCAATAGGAAATCATGCCCTCTCTTTTATATATTTATTATTTATGTATTTATTTATTTATTGCCTCAAGATTTTACTTTTTCACATTGCAGGGAGCGAAAAGATGTAGGCAGTGTTGGACGCCCAGAGAAGGGAAAGAAGGCTCCCTGCTGAGGAGACAGCCCGATGTGGGCCTCCATCCCAGGACTCTGGGATCATGTCCTGAGCTGAAGGCAGTGGCCTAACCCACTGACTCACCCAGGTGTTACCAACAGCATTCACTTGTGAAATAACCTTCACGGTAATCCTGATGCAAAGCCCCTGTCCCATGCTCAGGCTTCTGTCCTCAGTAGCCTGGTCCATGAACTCTGCAGATGCGGGAACCCTGAGGTGCACCGCACAATGTCCATAGATCCCAATGGGAACGTTTGCCCTTTTGAAATGAGCTGAATCCGTAGAACAAGTGAAATCTGCATGCACCCCTTGGGACACAGCTCCAAGGAGCGCCCACCTGAAGCGGGAACCAGGAGTTTGATGATCCCTCAGCAAGGGCCGGTAGGGCCTCCCATGTGCATCGGCCTAACCCTAACCCGAGGGTGCTTCTTCAGACTTCTATCCCCGGTTGCCAGCGCTGGTAGCCCTCTAGGTAGGGGATTCCTTCTTCACATCGCAGGCCCCTGGGTGCCGCCCACTAGGCAAATGGGAAGTTTAGCCCTGTGGAAGACCCTAGGGGATGGAGAAATCTGCCTGTCCGATCATTCTACCACCACCTTCCTAGGACTCCCACACCACAATCCGGGAATAGGATGGTCCGCCAGGGCTACGTCCTCAACTGAGTCCTGTGGAAAGCCTAATTCTGCCCTGACAAATCAGGTCAGCCATTCTCCCAGAGCCAAAGGCTAAGCCTAGGTTACGTGATCAGACTCTGGACACCGGAGGACTGAACCCAGGTCCTCCTGTGGATGGGAAAGTCAGTCTGTAGGAAGGACTCAGCCTCTCAGGCAGAAACTGACCCTTTCCTTCTGTGCTATCCAGTACCTTCATATATATAGAAACCAGCATGCTCCCCTGAGGGCATTCCACCCTCTTGGCCTGTCCCGTCCAAAATTCCATCGCCTGAGGATTCTGCTGAGTCCCACCCTCAACTCAGCCCTTGGTGTGCCAGTATTGTGTGGCCAGTTCCGAAATGCCTTGTTCCTAAGACATAACCATAACCCTTACTCTAACCCTCACCTAAACATAATCCTAACCCTAACCCTAACTCTAACCCTATACCTCACATGAAGCCGTCGTCGGCTGCTCAGCCTTCCAACCTCAGAGGCCTGGTTCCCAAAATCTCCCGATGGAAGAACCCTGAGCCACACTGCAGAATTGCACTTGATCACTATATAAAACATGCCTGAAAATATTTATTTATTTATTTATTTATAATGATTTTATTTATTTGTTGGACAGACTGAGATCACAAGTAGGCTGTGTTTTTGTCTGAAGGAAGGGGGAATAAGGCTCCCTGCAGTGGGGAGGGCCCCGTGTCAAACTAGATTCCTCTTCCCTGGGATCTTGACCTGTGCCGAGGCAAGAGGTCACATCCAATGAGGTACACAGGTGTTCTGGAAAGCATACCCTATAGCAATGACCTTCAGCCTTAGCATAATGCGAAGCCCAAGTCATGTGCTCAGTCTTCTGTCCTCAAAGGCCTGGTTCCCAAACTCTCCCCATGGGGGAACCCTGAGCTGCCCCGCAAAAATGACCTAGATTCCAATAGGAAATCATGCCCTCTCTTTTATATATTTATTATTTATGTATTTATTTATTTATTGCCTCAAGATTTTACTTTTTCACTTTGCAGGGCGCGAAAAGATGTAGGCAGTGTTGCACGCCCAGAGAAGGGAAAGAAGGCTCCCTGCTGAGGAGACAGCCCGATGTGGGGCTACATCCCAGGACTCTGGGATCATGTCCTGAGCTGAAGGCAATGGCCTAACCCACTGACTCACCCAGGTGTTACCAACAGCATTCACTTGTGAAATAACCTTCACGGTAATCCTGATGCAAAGCCCCTGTCCCATGCTCAGGCTTCTGTCCTCAGTAGCCTGGTCCATGAACTCTGCAGATGCGGGAACCCTGAGGTGCACCGCACAATGTCCATAGATCCCAATGGGAACGTTTGCCCTTTAGAAATGAGCTGAATCCGTAGAACAGGTGAAATCTGCATGCACCCCTTGGGACACAGCTCCAAGGAGTGCCCACCTGAAGCGGGAAC
This sequence comes from Mustela nivalis, assembly GCF_964662115.1. NCBI lineage: Eukaryota > Metazoa > Chordata > Mammalia > Carnivora > Mustelidae > Mustela > Mustela nivalis. Next base: position 83,948 of record NW_028135996.1, on the reverse strand, counting down.
CAGGAGTTTGATGATCCCTCAGCAAGGGCCGGTAGGGCCTCCCATGTGCATCGGCCTAAACCTAACCCGAGGGTGCTTCTTCAGACTTCTATCCCCGGTTGCCTGCCCTGGTAGCCCTCTAGGTAGGGGATTCCTTCTTCACATCGCAGGCCTCTGGGTGCCGCCCACTAGGCAAATGGGAAGTTTAGCCCTGTGGAATACCCTCGGGGAGGGAGAAATCTGCCTGTCCGATCATTCTACCAACACCTTCCTAGGACCCCCACACCACAATCCGGGAATAGGATGGTCCGCCAGGGCTACGTCCTCAACTGAGTCCTGTGGAAAGCCTAATTCTGCCCTGAAATCAGGTCAGCCATTCTCCCAGAGCCAAAGGCTAAGCCTAGATTACGTGTTCAGACTCTGGACACCGGAAAACTGAACCCAGGTCCTCCTGTGGATGGGAAACTCAGTCTGTAGGAAGGACTCAGCCTCTCAGGCAGAAACTGACCCTTTCCTTCTGTGCTATCCAGTACCTTCAGATATATAGAATCCAGCATGCTCCCCTGAGGGCTTTCCACCCTCTTGGCCTGTCCCGTCCAAAATTCCATCGCCTGAGGATTCTGCTGAGTCCCACCCTCAACTCAGCCCTTGGTGTGCTAGTATTGTGTGGCCAGTTCCGAAATGCCTTGTTCCTAAGACATAACCATAACCCTTACTCTAACCCTCACCTAAACATAATCCCAACCCTAAACCTAACTCTAACCCTATACCTCACATGAAGCCGTCGTCGGCTGCTCAGCCTTCCAACCTCAGAGGCCTGGTTCCCAAAATCTCCCGATGGAAGAACCCTGAGCCACACTGCAGAATTGCACTTGATCACTATATAAAACTTGCCTGAATATATTTATTTATTTATTTATAATGATTTTATTTATTTGTTGCACAGACTGAGATCACAAGTAGGCTGTGTTTTTGTCCGAAGGAAGGGGGAATAAGGCTCCCTGCAGTGGGGAGGGCCCCGTGTCAAACTAGATTCCTCTTCCCTGGGACCTTGACCTGGGCCGAGGCAAGAGGTCACATCCAATGAGGTACACAGGTGTTCTGGAAAGCATACCCTATAGCAATGACCTTCAGCCTTAGCATAATGCGAAGCCCAAGTCATGTGCTCAGTCTTCTGTCCTCAAAGGCCTGGTTCCCAAACTCTCCCCATGGGGGAACCCTGAGCTGCCCCGCACAAATGACCTAGATTCCAATAGGAAATCATGCCCTCTCTTTTATATATTTATTATTTATGTATTTATTTATTTATTGCCTCAAGATTTTACTTTTTCACTTTGCAGGAAGCGAAAAGATGTAGGCCGTGTTGCAAGCCCAGAGAAGGGAAAGAAGGCTCCCTGCTGAGGAGACAGCCCGATGTGGGGCTCCATCCCAGGACTCTGGGATCTTATCCTGAGCTGAAGGCAATGGCCTAACCCACTGACTCACCCAGGTGTTACCAACAGCATTCACTTGTGAAATAACCTTCACGGTAATCCTGATGCAAAGCCCCTGTCCCATGCTCAGGCTTCTGTCCTCAGTAGCCTGGTCCATGAACTCTGCAGATGCGGGAACCCTGAGGTGCACCGCACAATGTCCATAGATCCCAATGGGAACGTTTGCCCTTTAGAAATGAGCTGAATCCGTAGAACAGGTGAAATCTGCATGCACCCCTTGGGACACAGCTCCAAGGAGTGCCCACCTGAAGCGGGAACCAGGAGTTTGATGATCCCTCAGCAAGGGCCGGTAGGGCTTCCCATGTGCATCGGCCTAACCCTAACCCGAGGGTGCTTCTTCAGACTTCTATCCCCGGTTGCCAGCGCTGGTAGCCCTCTAGTTGGGGGATTTCTTCTTCACATCGCAGGCCCCTGGGTGCCGCCCATTAGGCAAATGGGAAGTTTAGCCCTGTGGAAGACCCTAGGGGAGGGAGAAATCTGCCTGTCCGATCATTCTACCAACACCTTCCTAGGACTCCCACACCACAATCCGGGAATAGGATGGTCCGCCAGGGCTACGTCCTCAACTGAGTCCTGTGGAAAGCCTAATTCTGCCCTGAAATCAGGTCAGCCATTCTCCCAGAGCCAAAGGCTAAGCCTAGATTACGTGTTCAGACTCTGGACACCGGAAAACTGAACCCAGGTCCTCCTGTGGATGGGAAACTCAGTCTGTAGGAAGGACTCAGCCTCTCAGGCAGAAACTGACCCTTTCCTTCTGTGCTATCCAGTACCTTCAGATATATAGAATCCAGCATGCTCCCCTGAGGGCTTTCCACCCTCTTGGCCTGTCCCGTCCAAAATTCCATCGCCTGAGGATTCTGCTGAGTCCCACCCTCAACTCAGCCCTTGGTGTGCTAGTATTGTGTGGCCAGTTCCGAAATGCCTTGTTCCTAAGACATAACCATAACCCTTACTCTAACCCTCACCTAAACATAATCCTAACCCTAAACCTAACTCTAACCCTATACCTCACATGAAGCCGTCGTCGGCTGCTCAGCCTTCCAACCTCAGAGGCCTGGTTCCCAAAATCTCCCGATGGAAGAACCCTGAGCCACACTGCAGAATTGCACTTGAGCACTATATAAAACATGCCTGAATATATTTATTTATTTATTTATAATGATTTTATTTATTTGTTGGACAGACTGAGATCACAAGTAGGCTGTGTTTTTGTCTGAAGGAAGGGGGAATAAGGCTCCCTGCAGTGGGGAGGGCCCCGTGTCAAACTAGATTCCTCTTCCCTGGGATCTTGACCTGGGCCGAGGCAAGAGGTCACATCCAATGAGGTACACAGGTGTTCTGGAAAGCATACCCTATAGCAATGACCTTCAGCCTTAGCATAATGCGAAGCCCAAGTCATGTGCTCAGTCTTCTGTCCTCAAAGGCCTGGTTCCCAAACTCTCCCCATGGGGGAACCCTGAGCTGCCCCGCACAAATGACCTAGATTCCAATAGGAAATCATGCCCTCTCTTTTATATATTTATTATTTATGTATTTATTTATTTATTGCCTCAAGATTTTACTTTTTCACTTTGCAGGGAGCGAAAAGATGTAGGCAGTGTTGCACGCCCAGAGAAGGGAAAGAAGGCTCCCTGCTGAGGAGACAGCCCGATGTGGGGCTCCATCCCAGGACTCTGGGATCATGTCCTGAGCTGAAGGCAATGGCCTAACCCACTGACTCACCCAGGTGTTACCAACAGCATTCACTTGTGAAATAACCTTCACGGTAATCCTGATGCAAAGCCCCTGTCCCATGCTCAGGCTTCTGTCCTCAGTAGCCTGGTCCATGAACTCTGCAGATGCGGGAACCCTGAGGTGCACCGCACAATGTCCATAGATCCCAATGGGAACGTTTGCCCTTTAGAAATGAGCTGAATCCGTAGAACAGGTGAAATCTGCATGCACCCCTTGGGACACAGCTCCAAGGAGCGCCCACCTGAAGCGGGAACCAGGAGTTTGATGATCCCTCAGCAAGGGCCGGTAGGGCCTCCCATGTGCATCGGCCTAACCCTAACCCGAGGGTGCTTCTTCAGACTTCTATCCCCGGTTGCCTGCCCTGGTAGCCCTCTAGGTAGGGGATTCCTTCATCACTTCACAGGCCTCTGGGTGCCGCCCACTAGGCAAATGGGAAGTTTAGCCCTGTGGAAGACCCTCGGGGAGGGAGAAATCTGCCTGTCCGATCATTCTACCAACACCTTCCTAGGACCCCCACACCACAATCCGGGAATAGGATGGTCCGCCAGGGCTACGTCCTCAACTGAGTCCCGTGGAAAGCCTAATTCTGCCCGGACGAATCAGGTCAGCCATTCTCCCAGAGCCAAAGGCTAAGCCTAGGTTACGTGATCAGACTCTGGACACCGGAGGACTGAACCCAGGTCCTCCTGTGGATGGGAAAGTCAGTCTGTAGGAAGGACTCAGCCTCTCAGGCAGAAACTGACCCTTTCCTTCTGTGCTATCCAGTACCTTCAGATATATAGAAACCAGCATGCTACCCTGAGGGCATTCCACCCTCTTGGCCTGTCCCGTCCAAAATTCCATCGCCTGAGGATTCTGCTGAGTCCCACCCTCAACTCAGCCCTTGGTGTGCTAGTATTGTGTGGCCAGTTCCGAAATGCCTTGTTCCTAAGACATAACCATAACCCTTACTCTAACCCTCACCTAAACATAATCCTAACCCTAACCCTAACTCTAACCCTATACCTCACATGAAGCCGTCGTCGGCTGCTCAGCCTTCCAACCTCAGAGGCCTGGTTCCCAAAATCTCCCGATGGAAGAACCCTGAGCCACACTGCAGAATTGCATTTGATCACTATATAAAACATGCCTGAATATATTTATTTATTTATTTATAATGATTTTATTTATTTGTTGGACAGACTGAGATCACAAGTAGGCTGTGTTTTTGTCTGAAGGAAGGGGGAATAAGGCTCCCTGCAGTGGGGAGGGCCCCGTGTCAAACTAGATTCCTCTTCCCTGGGATCTTGACCTGGGCCGAGGCAAGAGGTCACATCCAATGAGGTACACAGGTGTTCTGGAAAGCATACCCTATAGCAATGACCTTCAGCCTTAGCATAATGCGAAGCCCAAGTCATGTGCTCAGTCTTCTGTCCTCAAAGGCCTGGTTCCCAAACTCTCCCCATGGGGGAACCCTGAGCTGCCCCGCACAAATGACCTAGATTCCAATAGGAAATCATGCCCTCTCTTTTATATATTTATTATTTATGTATTTATTTATTTATTGCCTCAAGATTTTACTTTTTCACTTTGCAGGGAGCGAAAAGATGTAGGCAGTGTTGCACGCCCAGAGAAGGGAAAGAAGGCTCCCTGCTGAGGAGACAGCCCGATGTGGGGCTCCATCCCAGGACTCTGGGATCATGTCCTGAGCTGAAGGCAATGGCCTAACCCACTGACTCACCCAGGTGTTACCAACAGCATTCACTTGTGAAATAACCTTCACGGTAATCCTGATGCAAAGCCCCTGTCCCATGCTCAGGCTTCTGTCCTCAGTAGCCTGGTCCATGAACTCTGCAGATGCGGGAACCCTGAGGTGCACCGCACAATGTCCATAGATCCCAATGGGAACGTTTGCCCTTTAGAAATGAGCTGAATCCGTAGAACAGGTGAAATCTGCATGCACCCCTTGGGACACAGCTCCAAGGAGCGCCCACCTGAAGCGGGAACCAGGAGTTTGATGATCCCTCAGCAAGGGCCGGTAGGGCCTCCCATGTGCATCGGCCTAACCCTAACCCGAGGGTGCTTCTTCAGACTTCTATCCCCGGTTGCCTGCCCTGGTAGCCCTCTAGGTAGGGGATTCCTTCATCACTTCACAGGCCTCTGGGTGCCGCCCACTAGGCAAATGGGAAGTTTAGCCCTGTGGAAGACCCTCGGGGAGGGAGAAATCTGCCTGTCCGATCATTCTACCAACACCTTCCTAGGACCCCCACACCACAATCCGGGAATAGGATGGTCCGCCAGGGCTACGTCCTCAACTGAGTCCCGTGGAAAGCCTAATTCTGCCCGGACGAATCAGGTCAGCCATTCTCCCAGAGCCAAAGGCTAAGCCTAGGTTACGTGATCAGACTCTGGACACCGGAGGACTGAACCCAGGTCCTCCTGTGGATGGGAAAGTCAGTCTGTAGGAAGGACTCAGCCTCTCAGGCAGAAACTGACCCTTTCCTTCTGTGCTATCCAGTACCTTCAGATATATAGAAACCAGCATGCTCCCCTGAGGGCATTCCACCTCTTGGCCTGTCCCGTCCAAAATTCCATCGCCTGAGGATTCTGCTGAGTCCCACCCTCAACTCAGCCCTTGGTGTGCCAGTATTGTGTGGCCAGTTCCGACATGCCTTGTTCCTAAAACATAACCCTAACCCTTACTCTAACCCTCACCTAAACATAACCCTAACCCTAACACTAACCCTAAACCTAACCCTATACCTCACATGAAGCCGTGGTCGGCTGCTCAGCCTTCCAACCTCAGAGGCCTGGTTCCCAAAATCTCCCGATGGAAGAACCCTGAGCCACACTGCAGAATTGCACTTGATCACTATATAAAACATGCCTGAATATATTTATTTATTTATTTATAATGATTTTATTTATTTGTTGGACAGACTGAGATCACAAGTAGGCTGTGTTTTTGTCCGAAGGAAGGGGGAATAAGGCTCCATGCAGTGGGGAGGGCCCCGTGTCAAACTAGATTCCTCTTCCCTGGGACCTTGACCTGGGCCGAGGCAAGAGGTCACATCCAATGAGGTACACAGGTGTTCTGGAAAGCATACCCTATAGCAATGACCTTCAGCCTTAGCATAATGCGAAGCCCAAGTCATGTGCTCAGTCTTCTGTCCTCAAAGGCCTGGTTCCCAAACTCTCCCCATGGGGGAACCCTGAGATGCCCCGCACAAATGACCTAGATTCCAATAGGAAATCATGCCCTCTCTTTTATATATTTATTATTTATGTATTTATTTATTTATTGCCTCAAGATTTTACTTTTTCACTTTGCAGGGAGCGAAAAGATGTAGGCAGTGTTGCAAGCCCAGAGAAGGGAAAGAAGGCTCCCTGCTGAGGAGACAGCCCGATGTGGGGCTCCATCCCAGGACTCTGGGATCATGTCCTGAGCTGAAGGCAGTGGCCTAACCCACTGACTCACCCAGGTGTTACCAACAGCATTCACTTGTGAAATAACCTTCACGGTAATCCTGATGCAAAGCCCCTGTCCCATGCTCAGGCTTCTGTCCTCAGTAGCCTGGTCCATGAACTCTGCAGATGCGGGAACCCTGAGGTGCACCGCACAATGTCGATAGATTCCAATGGGAACGTTTGCCCTTTAGAAATGAGCTGAATCCGTAGAACAGGTGAAATCTGCATGCACCCCTTGGGACACAGCTCCAAGGAGTGCCCACCTGAAGCGGGAACCAGGAGTTTGATGATCCCTCAGCAAGGGCCGGTAGGGCTTCACATGTGCATCGGCCTAACCCTAACCCGAGGGTGCTTATTCAGACTTCTATCCCCGGTTGCCAGCGCTGGTAGCCCTCTAGGTGGGGGATTCCTTCTTCACATCGAAGGCCCCTGGGTGCCGCCCACTAGGCAAATGGGAAGTTTAGCCCTGTGGAAGACCCTAGGGGAGGGAGAAATCTGCCTGTCCGATCATTCTACCAACACCTTCCTAGGACTCCCACACCACAATCCGGGAATAGGATGGTCCGCCAGGGCTACGTCCTCAACTGAGTCCTGTGGAAAGCCTAATTCTGCCCTGACAAATCAGTTCAGCCATTCTCCCAGAGCCAAAGGCTAAGCCTAGATTACGTGTTCAGACTCTGGACACCGGAAAACTGAACCCAGGTCCTCCTGTGGATGGGAAACTCAGTCTGTAGGAAGGACTCAGCCTCTCAGGCAGAAACTGACCCTTTCCTTCTGTGCTATCCAGTACCTTCAGATATATAGAATCCAGCATGCTCCCCTGAGGGCATTCCACCCTCTTGGCCTGTCCCGTCCAAAATTCCATCGCCTGAGGATTCTGCTGAGTCCCACCCTCAACTCAGCCCTTGGTGTGCTAGTATTGTGTGGCCAGTTCCGAAATGCCTTGTTCCTAAGACATAACCATAACCCTTACTCTAACCCTCACCTAAACATAATCCTAACCCTAACCCTAACTCTAACCCTATACCTCACATGAAGCCGTCGTCGGCTGCTCAGCCTTCCAACCTCAGAGGCCTGGTTCCCAAAATCTCCCGATGGAAGAACCCTGAGCCACACTGCAGAATTGCACTTGAGCACTATATAAAACATGCCTGAATATATTTATTTATTTATTTATAATGATTTTATTTATTTGTTGGACAGACTGAGATCACAAGTAGGCTGTGTTTTTGTCTGAAGGAAGGGGGAATAAGGCTCCCTGCAGTGGGGAGGGCCCCGTGTCAAACTAGATTCCTCTTCACTGGGATCTTGACCTGGGCCGAGGAAAGAGGTCACATCCAATGAGGTACACAGGTGTTCTGGAAAGCATACCCTATAGCAATGACCTTCAGCCTTAGCATAATGCGAAGCCCAAGTCATGTGCTCAGTCTTCTGTCCTCAAAGGCCTGGTTCCCGAACTCTCCCCATGGGGGAACCCTGAGCTGCCCCGCACAAATGACCTAGATTCCAATAGGAAATCATGCCCTCTCTTTTATATATTTATTATTTATGTATTTATTTATTTATTGCCTCAAGATTTTACTTTTTCACTTTGCAGGGCGCGAAAAGATGTAGGCAGTGTTGCACGCCCAGAGAAGGGAAAGAAGGCTCCCTGCTGAGGAGACAGCCCGATGTGGGGCTCCATCCCAGGACTCTGGGATCATGTCCTGAGCTGAAGGCAATGGCCTAACCCACTGACTCACCCAGGTGTTACCAACAGCATTCACTTGTGAAATAACCTTCACGGTAATCCTGATGCAAAGCCCCTGTCCCATGCTCAGGCTTCTGTCCTCAGTAGCCTGGTCCATGAACTCTGCAGATGCGGGAACCCTGAGGTGCACCGCACAATGTCCATAGATCCCAATGGGAACGTTTGCCCTTTAGAAATGAGCTGAATCCGTAGAACAGGTGAAATCTGCATGCACCCCTTGGGACACAGCTCCAAGGAGCGCCCACATGAAGCGGGAACCAGGAGTTTGATGATCCCTCAGCAAGGGCCGGTAGGGCCTCCCATGTGCATCGGCCTAACCCTAACCCGAGGGTGCTTCTTCAGACTTCTATCCCCGGTTGCCTGCCCTGGTAGCCCTCTAGGTAGGGGATTCCTTCTTCACATCGCAGGCCTCTGGGTGCCGCCCACTAGGCAAATGGGAAGTTTAGCCCTGTGGAAGACCCTCGGGGAGGGAGAAATCTGCCTGTCCGATCATTGTACCAACAACTTCCTAGGACCCCCACACCACAATCCGGGAATAGGATGGTCCGCCAGGGCTACGTCCTCAACTGAGTCCCATGGAAAGCCTAATTCTGCCCTGACGAATCAGGTCAGCCATTCTCCCAAAGCCAAAGGCTAAGCCTAGGTTACGTGATCAGACTCTGGACACCGGAGGACTGAACCCAGGTCCTCCTGTGGATGGGAAATTCAGTCTGTAGGAAGGACTCAGCCTCTCAGGCAGAAACTGACCCTTTCCTTCTGTGCTATCCAGTACCTTCAGATATATAGAAACCAGCATGCTACCCTGAGGGCATTCCACCCTCTTGGCCTGTCCCGTCCAAAATTCCATCGCCTGAGGATTCTGCTGAGTCCCACCCTCAACTCAGCCCTTGGTGTGCCAGTATTGTGTGGCCAGTTCCGACATGCCTTGTTCCTAAAACATAACCCTAACCCTTACTCTAACCCTCACCTAAACATAACCCTAACCCTAACACTAACCCTAACCCTAACCCTATACCTCACATGAAGCCGTGGTCGGCTGCTCAGCCTTCCAACCTCAGAGGCCTGGTTCCCAAAATCTCCCGATGGAAGAACCCTGAGCCACACTGCAGAATTGCACTTGATCACTATATAAAACATGCCTGAATATATTTATTTATTTATTTATAATGATTTTATTTATTTGTTGGACAGACTGTGATCACAAGTAGGCTGTGTTTTTGTCTGAAGGAAGGGGGAATAAGGCTCCCTGCAGTGGGGAGGGCCCGGTGTCAAACTAGATTCCTCTTCCCTGGGATCTTGACCTGGGCCGAGGCTAGAGGTCACATCCAATGAGGTACACAGGTGTTCTGGAAAACATACCCTATAGCAATAACCTTCAGCCTTAGCATAATGCGAAGCCCAAGTCATGTGCTCAGTCTTCTGTCCTCAAAGGCCTGGTTCCCAAACTCTCCCCATGGGGGAACCCTGAGCTGCCCCGCACAAATGACCTAGATACCAATAGGAAATCATGCCCTCTCTTTTATATATTTATTATTTATGTATTTATTTATTTATTGCCTCAAGATTTTACTTTTTCACTTTGCAGGGAGCGAAAAGATGTAGGCAGTGTTGCACGCCCAGAGAGGGGAAAGAAGGCTCCCTGCTGAGGAGACAGCCCAATGTGGGGCTCCATCCCAGGACTCTGGGATCATGTCCTGAGCTGAAGGCAGTGGCCTAACCCACTGACTCACCCAGGTGTTACCAACAGCATTCACTTGTGAAATAACCTTCACGGTAATCCTGATGCAAAGCCCCTGTCCCATGCTCAGGCTTCTGTCCTCAGTAGCCTGGTCCATGAACTCTGCAGATGCGGGAACCCTGAGGTGCACCGCACAAAGTTCATAGATCCCAATGGGAACGTTTGCCCTTTAGAAATGAGCTGAATCCGTAGAACAGGTGAAATCTGCATGCACCCCTTGGGACACAGCTCCAAGGAGCGCCCACCTGAAGCGGGAACCAGGAGTTTGATGATCCCTCAGCAAGGGCCGGTAGGGCCTCCCATGTGCATCGGCCTAACCCTAACCCGAGGGTGCTTCTTCAGACTTCTATCCCCGGTTGCCTGCCATGGTAGCCCTCTAGGTAGGGGATTCCTTCTTCATATCGCAGGCCTCTGGGTGCCGCCCACTAGGCAAATGGGAAGTTTAGCCCTGTGGAAGACCCTCGGGGAGGGAGAAATCTGCCTGTCCGATCATTCTACCATCACCTTCCTAGGACCCCCACACCACAATCCGGGAATAGGATGGTCCGCCAGGGCTACGTCCTCAACTGAGTCCCGTGGAAAGCCTAATTCTGCCCTGACAAATCAGGTCAGCCATTCACCCAGAGCCAAAGGCTAAGCCTAGGTTATGTTATCAGACTCTGGACACCGGAGGACTGAACCCAGGTCTTCCTGTGGATGGGAAAGTCAGTCTGTAGGATGGACTCAGCCTCTCAGGCAGAAACTGACCCTTTCCTTCTGTGCTATCCAGTACCTTCAGATATATAGAAACCAGCATGCTACCCTGAGGGCATTCCACCCTCTTGGCCTGTCCCATCCAAAATTCCATCGCCTGCGGATTCTGCTGAGTCCCACCCTCAACTCAGCCCTTGGTGTGCCAGTATTGTGTGGCCAGTTCCGACATGCCTTGTTCCTAAGACATAACCCTAACCCTTACTCTAACCCTCACCTAAACATAACCCTAACCCTAACCCTAACCCTAACCCTAACCCTAACCCTAACCGTATACCTCACATGAAGCCGTGGTCGGCTGCTCAGCCTTCCAACCTCAGAGGCCTGGTTCCCAAATCTCCCGATGGAAGAACCCTGAGCCACACTGCAGAATTGCACTTGATCACTATATAAAACATGCCTGAATATATTTATTTATTTATTTATTTATAATGATTTTATTTATTTGTTGGACAGACTGAGATCACAAGTAGGCTGTGTTTTTGTCTGAAGGTAGGGGGAATAAGGCTCCCTGCAGTGGGGAGGGCCCCGTGTCAAACTAGATTCCTCTTCCCTGGGACCTTGACATGGGCCGAGGCAAGAGGTCACATCCAATGAGGTACACAGGTGTTCTGGAAAGCATACCCTATAGCAATGACCTTCAGCCTTAGCATAATGCGAAGCTCAAGTCATGTGCTCAGTCTTCTGTCCTCAAAGGCCTGGTTCCCAAACTCTCCCCATGGGGGAACCCTGAGCTGCCCCGCACAAATGACCTAGATTCCAATAGGAAATCATGCCCTCTCTTTTATATATTTATTATTTATGTATTTATTTATTTATTGCCTCAAGATTTTACTTTTTCACTTTGCAGGAAGCGAAAAGATGTAGGCAGTGTTGCACGCCCAGAGAAGGGAAAGAAGGCTCCCTGCTGAGGAGACAGCCCGATGTGGGGCTCCATCCCAGGACTCTGGGATCATGTCCTGAGCTGAAGGCAGTGGCCTAACCCACTGACTCACCCAGGTGTTACCAACAGCATTCACTTGTGAAATAACCTTCACGGTAATCCTGATGCAAAGCCCCTGTCCCATGCTCAGGCTTCTGTCCTCAGTAGCCTGGTCCATGAACTCTGCAGATGCGGGAACCCTGAGGTGCACCGCACAATGTCCATAGATCCCAATGGGAACGTTTGCCCTTTAGAAATGAGCTGAATCCGTAGAACAGGTGAAATCTGCATGCACCCCTTGGGACACAGCTCCAAGGAGCGCCCACCTGAAGCGGGAACCAGGAGTTTGATGATCCCTCAGCAAGGGCCGGTAGGGCCTCCCATGTGCATCGGCCTAACCCTAACCCGAGGGTGCTTCTTCAGACTTCTATCCCCGGTTGCCAGCGCTGGTAGCCCTCTCGGTAGGGGATTCCTTCTTCACATCGCAGGCCCCTGGGTGCCACCCACTAGGCAAATGGGAAGTTTAGCCCTGTGGAAGACCCTCGGGGAGGGAGAAATCTGCCTGTCCGATCATTCTACCAACACCTTCCTAGGACTCCCACACCACAATCCGGGAATAGGATGGTCCGCCAGGGCTACGTCCTCAACTGAGTCCTGTGGAAAGCCTAATTCTGCCCTGACAAATCAGGTCAGCCATTCTCCCAGAGCCAAAGGCTAAGCCTAGGTTACGTGATCAGACTCTGGACACCGGAGGACTGAACCCAGGTCCTCCTGTGGATGGGAAAGTCAGTCTGTAGGAAGGACTCAGCCTCTCAGGCAGAAACTGACCCTTTCCTTCTGTGCTATCCAGTACCTTCAGATATATAGAAACCAGCATGCTCCCCTGAGGGCATTCCACCCTCTTGGCCTGTCCCGTCCAAAATTCCATCGCCTGAGGATTCTGCTGAGTCCCACCCTCAACTCAGCCCTTGGTGTGCCAGTATTGTGTGGCCAGTTCCGAAATACCTTGTTCCTAAGACATAACCATAACCCTTACTCTAACCCTCACCTAAACATAATCCTAACCCTAACCCTAACTCTAACCCTATACCTCACATGAAGCCGTCGTCGGCTGCTCAGCCTTCCAACCTCAGAGGCCTGGTTCCCAAAATCTCCCGATGGAAGAACCCTGAGCCACACTGCAGAATTGCACTTGAGCACTATATAAAACATGCCTGAATATATTTATTTATTTATTTATAATGATTTTATTTATTTGTTGGACAGACTGAGATCACAAGTAGGCTGTGTTTTTGTCTGAAGGAAGGGGGAATAAGGCTCCCTGCAGTCTGGAGGGCCCCGTGTCAAACTAGATTCCTCTTCCCTGGGATCTTGACCAGGGCCGAGGGAAGAGGTCACATCCAATGAGGTACACAGGTGTTCTGGAAAGCATACCCTATAGCAATGACCTTCAGCCTTAGCATAATGCGAAGCCCAAGTCATGTGCTCAGTCTTCTGTCCTCAAAGGCCTGGTTCCCAAACTCTCCCCATGGGGGAACCCTGAGCTGCCCCGCACAAATGACCTAGATTCCAATAGGAAATCATGCCCTCTCTTTTATATATTTATTATTTATGTATTTATTTATTTATTGCCTCAAGATTTTACTTTTTCACTTTGCAGGAAGCGAAAAGATGTAGGCAGTGTTGCACGCCCAGAGAAGGGAAAGAAGGCTCCCTGCTGAGGAGACAGCCCGATGTGGGGCTCTATCCCAGGACTCTGGGATCATGTCCTGAGCTGAAGGCAATGGCCTAACCCACTGACTCACCCAGGTGTTACCAACAGCATTCACTTGTGAAATAACCTTCACGGTAATCCTGATGCAAAGCCCCTGTCCCATGCTCAGGCTTCTGTCCTCAGTAGCCTGGTCCATGAACTATGCAGATGCGGGAACCCTGAGGTGCACCGCACAATGTCCATAGATCCCAATGGGAACGTTTGCCCTTTAGAAATGAGCTGAATCCGTAGAACAGGTGAAATCTGCATGCACCCCTTGGGACACAGCTCCAAGGAGCGCCCACCTGAAGCGGGAACCAGGAGTTTGATGATCCCTCAGCAAGGGCCGGTAGGGCCTCCCATGTGCATCGGCCTAACCCTAACCCGAGGGTGCTTCTTCAGACTTCTATCCCCGGTTGCCTGCCCTGGTAGCCCTCTAGGTAGGGGATTCCTTCTTCACATCGCAGGCCTCTGGGTGCCGCCCACTAGGCAAATGGGAAGTTTAACCCTGTGGAAGACCCTCGGGGAGGGAGAAATCTGCCTGTCCGATCATTCTACCAACACCTTCCTAGGACTCCCACACCACAATCCGGGAATAGGATGGTCCGCCCGGGCTACGTCCTCAACTGAGTCCCGTGGAAAGCCTAATTCTGCCCTGACAAATTAGGTCAGCCATTCTCCCAGAGCCAAAGGCTAAGCCTAGGTTACGTGATCAGACTCTGGACACCGGAGTACTGAACCCAGGTCCTCCTGTGGATGGGAAAGTCAGTCTGTAGGAAGGACTCAGCCTCTCAGGCAGAAACTGACCGTTTCCTTCTGTGCTATCCAGTACCTTCAGATATATAGAAACCAGCATGCTACCCTGAGGGCATTCCACCCTCTTGGCCTGTCCTGTCCAAAATTCCATCGCCTGAGGATTCTGCTGAGTCCCACCCTCAACTCAGCCCTTGGTGTGCCAGTATTGTGTGGCCAGTTCCGACATGCCTTGTTCCTAAGATATAACCCTAACCCTTACTCTAACCCTCACCTAAACATAACCCTAACCCTAACACTAACCCTAACCCTAACCCTATACCTCACATGAAGCCGTGGTCGACTGCTCAGCCTTCCAACCTCAGAGGCCTGGTTCCCAAAATCTCCCGATGGAAGAACCCAGAGCTACACTGCAGAATTGCATTTGATCACTATATAAAACATGCCTGAATATATTTATTTATTTATTTATAATGATTTTATTTATTTGTTGGACAGACTGAGATCACAAGTAGGCTGTGTTTTTGTCTGAAGGAAGGGGGAATAAGGCTCCCTGCAGTGGGGAGGGCCCCGTGTCAAACTAGATTCCTCTTCCCTGGGATCTTGACCTGGGCCGAGGCAAGAGGTCACATCCAATGAGGTACACAGGTGTTCTGGAAAGCATACCCTATAGCAATGACCTTCTGCCTTAGCATAATGCGAAGCCCAAGTCATGTGCTCAGTCTTCTGTCCTCAAAGGCCTGGTTCCCAAACTCTCCCCATGGGGGAACCCTGAGCTGCCCCGCACAAATGACCTAGATTCCAATAGGAAATCATGCCCTCTCTTTTATATATTTATTATTTATGTATTTATTTATTTATTGCCTCAAGATTTTACTTTTTCACTTTGCAGGGAGCGAAAAGATGTAGGCAGTGTTGCACGCCCAGAGAAGGGAAAGAAGGCTCCCTGCTAAGGAGACAGCCCGATGTGGGGCTCCATCCCAGGACTCTGGGATCACGTCCTGAGCTGAAGGCTGTGGCCTAACCCACTGACTCACCCAGGTGTTACCAACAGCATTCACTTGTGAAATAACCTTCACGGTAATCCTGATGCAAAGCCCCTGTCCCATGCTCAGGCTTCTGTCCTCAGTAGCCTGGTCCATGAACTCTGCAGATGCGGGAACCCTGAGGTGCACCGCACAATGTCCATAGATCCCAATGGGAACGTTTGCCCTTTAGAAATGAGCTGAATCCGTAGAACAGGTGAAATCTGCATGCACCCCTTGGGACAAAGCTCCAAGGAGCGCCCACCTGAAGCGGGAACCAGGAGTTTGATGATCCCTCAGCAAGGGCCGGTAGGGCCTCCCATGTGCATCGGCCTAACCCTAACCCGAGGGTGCTTCTTCAGACTTCTATCCCCGGTTGCCAGCGCTGGTAGCCCTCTAGGTAGGGGATTCCTTCTTCACATCACAGGCCCCTGGGTGCCGCCCACTAGGCAAATGGGAAGTTTAGCCCTGTGGAAGACCCTAGGGGAGGGAGAAATCTGCCTGTCCGATCATTCTACCAACACCTTCCTAGGACTCCCACACCACAATCCGGGAATAGGATGGTCCGCCAGGGCTATGTCCTCAACTGAGTCCTGTGGAAAGCCTAATTCTGCCCTGAAATCAGGTCAGCCATTCTCCCAGAGCCAAAGGCTAAGCCTAGGTTACGTGATCAGACTCTGGACACCGGAGGACTGAACCCAGGTCCTCCTGTGGATGGGAAAGTCAGTCTGTAGGAAGGACTCAGCCTCTCAGGCAGAAACTGACCCTTTCCTTCTGTGCTATCCAGTACCTTCAGATATATAGAAACCAGCATGCTCCCCTGAGGGCATTCCACCCTCTTGGCCTGTCCCGTCCAAAATTCCATCGCCTGAGGATTCTGCTGAGTCCCACCCTCAACTCAGCCCTTGGTGTGCCAGTATTGTGTGGCCAGTTCCGAAATGCCTTGTTCCTAAGACATAACCATAACCCTTACTCTAACCCTCACCTAAACATAATCCTAACCCTAACCCTAACTCTAACCCTATACCTCACATGAAGCCGTCGTCGGCTGCTCAGCCTTCCAACCTCAGAGGCCTGGTTCCCAAAATCTCCCGATGGAAGAACCCTGAGCCACACTGCAGAATTGCACTTGAGCACTATATAAAACATGCCTGAATATATTTATTTATTTATTTATAATGATTTTATTTATTTGTTGGACAGACTGAGATCACAAGTAGGCTGTGTTTTTGTCTGAAGGAAGGGGGAATAAGGCTCCCTGCAGTGGGGAGGGCCCGGTGTCAAACTAGATTCCTCTTCCCTGGGATCTTGACCTGGGCCGAGGCAAGAGGTCACATCCAATGAGGTACACAGGTGTTCTGGAAAGCATACCCTATAGCAATGAACTTCAGCCTTAGCATAATGCGAAGCCCAAGTCATGTGCTCAGTCTTCTGTCCTCAAAGGCCTGGTTCCCAAACTCTCCCCATGGGGGAACCCTGAGCTGCCCCGCACAAATGACCTAGATTCGAATAGGAAATCATGCCCTCTCTTTTATATATTTATTATTTATGTATTTATTTATTTATTGCCTCAAGATTTTACTTTTTCACTTTGCAGGGCGCGAAAAGATGTAGGCAGTGTTGCACGCCCAGAGAAGGGAAAGAAGGCTCCCTGCTGAGGAGACAGCCCGATGTGGGGCTCCATCCCAGGACTCTGGGATCATGTCCTGAGCTGAAGGCAGTGGCCTAACCCACTGACTCACCCAGGTGTTACCAACAGCATTCACTTGTGAAATAACCTTCACGGTAATCCTGATGCAAAGCCCCTGTCCCATGCTCAGGCTTCTGTCCTCAGTAGCCTTGTCCATGAACTCTGCAGATGCGGGAACCCTGAGGTGCACAGCACAATGTCCATAGATCCCAATGGGAACGTTTGCCCTTTAGAAATGAGCTGAATCCGTAGAACAGGTGAAATCTGCATGCACCCCTTGGGACACAGCTCAAAGGAGCGCCCACCTGAAGCGGGAACCAGGAGGTTGATGATCCCTCAGCAAGGGACGGTAGGGCTTCCCATGTGCATCGGCCTAACCCTAACCCGAGGGTGCTTCTTCAGACTTCTATCCCCGGTTGCCAGCGCTGGTAGCCCTCTAGGTAGGGGATTCCTTCTTCACATCGCAGGCCCCTGGGTGCCGCCCACTAGGCAAATGGGAAGTTTAGCCCTGTGGAAGACCCTAGGGGAGGGAGAAATCTGCCTGTCCGATCATTCTACCAACACCTTCCTAGGACTCCCACACCACATTCCGGGAATAGGATGGTCCGCCAGGGCTACGTCCTCAACTGAGTCCTGTGGAAAGCCTAATTCTGCCCTGACAAATCAGTTCAGCCATTCTCCCAGAGCCAAAGGCTAAGCCTAGATTACGTGTTCAGACTCTGGACACCGGAAAACTGAACCCATGTCCTCCTGTGGATGGGAAAGTCAGTCTGTAGGAAGGACTCAGCCTCTCAGGCAGAAACTGACCCTTTCCTTCTGTGCTATCCAGTACCTTCAGATATATAGAAACCAGCATGCTCCCCTGAGGGCATTCCACCCTCTTGGCCTGTCCCGTCCACAATTCCATCGCCTGAGGATTCTGCTGAGTCCCACCCTCAACTCAGCCCTTGGTGTGCTAGTATTGTGTGGCCAGTTCCGAAATGCCTTGTTTCTAAGACATAACCATAACCCTTACTATAACCCTCACCTAAACATAATCCTAACACTAACCCTAACCCTAACCCTATACATCACATGAAGCCGTGGTCGGCTGCTCAGCCTTCCAACCTCAGAGGCCTGGTTCCCAAAATCTCCCGATGGAAGAACCCTGAGCCACACTGCAGAATTGCACTTGATCACTATATAAAACATGCCTGAATATATTTATTTATTTATTTATAATGATTTTATTTATTTGTTGGACAGACTGAGATCACAAGTAGGCTGTGTTTTTGTGTGAAGGAAGGGGGAATACGGCTCCCTGCAGTGGGGAGGGCCCGGTGTCAAACTAGATTCCTCTTCCCTGGGATCTACACCTGGGCCGAGGCAAGAGGTCACATCCAATGAGGTACACAGGTGTTCTGGAAAGCATACCCTATAGCAATGACCTTCAGCCTTTGCCTAATGCGAAGCCCAAGTCATGTGCTCAGTCTTCTGTCCTCAAAGGCCTGGTTCCCAAACTCTCCCCATGGGGGAACCCTGAGCTGCCCCGCACAAATGACCTAGATTCCAATAGGAAATCATGCCCTCTCTTTTATATATTTATTATTTATGTATTTATATTTTATTGCTTCAAGATTTTACTTTTTCATTTTGCAGGGAGCGAAAAGATGTAGGCAGTGTTGCACCCCCAGAGAAGGGAAAGAAGGCTCCCTGCTGAGGAGACAGCCCGATGTGGGGCTCCATCCCAGGACTCTCGGATCATGTCCTGAGCTGAAGGCAGTGGCCTAACCCACTGACTCACCCAGGTGTTACCAACAGCATTCACTTGTGAAATAACCTTCACGGGAATCCTGATGCAAAGCCCCTGTCCCATGCTCAGGCTTCTGTCCTCAGTAGCTTGGTCCATGAACTCTGCAGATGCGGGAACCCTGAGGTGCACCGCACAATGTCCAAGATCCCAATGGGAACGTTTGTCCTTTAGAAATGAGCTGAATCCGTAGAACAGGTGAAATCTGCATGCACCCCTTGGGACACAGCTCCAAGGAGCGCCCACCTGAAGCGGGAACCACGAGTTTGATGATCCCTCAGCAAGGGCCGGTAGGGCCTCCCATGTGCATCGGCCTAACCCTAACCCGAGGGTGCTTCTTCAGACTTCTATCCCCGGTTGTCTGCCCTGGTAGCCCTCTAGGTAGGGGATTCCTTCATCACATCGCAGGCCTCTGGGTGCCGCCCACTAGGCAAATGGGAAGTTTAGCCCTGTGCAAGACCCTCGGGGCGGGAGAAATCTGCCTGTCCGATCATTCTACCAACACCTTCCTAGGACCCCCACACCACAATCCGGGAATAGGATGGTCCTCAGGGCTACGTCCTCAACTGAGTTTCTTGGAAAGCCTAATTCTGCCCTGACAAATCAGGTCAGCCATTCCCCAGAGCCAAACCCTAAGCCTAGGTTACGTGATCTGACTCTGGACACCGGAGGACTGAACCCAGGTCCTCCTGTGGATGGGAAAGTCAGTCTGTAGGAAGGACTCAGCCTCTCAGGCAGAAACTGACCCTTTCCTTCTGTGCTATCCAGTACCTTCAGATATATAGAAACCAGCATGCTCCCCTGAGGGCATTCCACCCTCTTGGCCTGTCCCGTCCAAAATTCCATCGCCTGAGGTTCTGCTGAGTCCCACCCTCAACTCAGCCCTTGGTGTGCCAGTATTGTGTGGCCAGTTCCGACATGCCTTGTTCCTAAGACATAACCCTAACCCTTACTAACCCTCACCTAAACATAACCCTAACCCTAACCTAACCCTAACCCTAACCGTATACCTCACATGAAGCCGTGGTCGGCTGCTCAGCCTTCCAACCTCAGAGGCCTGGTTCCCAAAATCTCCCGATGGAAGAACCCTGAGCCACACTGCAGAATTGCACTTGATCACTATATAAAACATGCCTGAATATATTTATTTATTTATTTATAATGATTTTATTTATTTGTTGGACAGACTGAGATCACAAGTAGGCTGTGTTTTTGTCTGAAGGAAGGGGGAATAAGGCTACCTGCAGTGGGGAGGGCCCCGTGTCAAACTAGATTCCTCTTCCCTGGGATCTTGACCTGGGCCGAGGCAAGAGGTCACATCCAATGAGGTACACAGGTGTTCTGGAAAGCATACCCTATAGCAATGACCTTCAGCCTTAGCCTAATGCGAAGCCCAAGTCATGTGCACAGTCTTCTGTCCTCAAAGGCCTGGTTCCCAAACTCTCCCCATGGGGGAACCCTGAGCTGCCCCGCACAAATGACCTAGATTCCAATAGGAAATCATGCCCTCTCTTTTATATATTTATTATTTATGTATTTATATTTTATTGCTTCAAGATTTTACTTTTTCATTTTGCAGGGAGCGAAAAGATGTAGGCAGTGTTGCACCCCCAGAGAAGGGAAAGAAGGCTCCCTGCTGAGGAGACAGCCCGATGTGGGGCTCCATCCCAGGACTCTGGGATCATGTCCTGAGCTGAAGGCAGTGGCCTAACCCACTGACTCACCCAGGTGTTACCAACAGCATTCACTTGTGAAATAACCTTCACGGGAATCCTGATGCAAAGCCCCTGTCCCATGCTCAGGCTTCTGTCCTCAGTAGCTTGGTCCATGAACTCTGCAGATGCGGGAACCCTGAGGTGCACCGCACAATGTCCATAGATGCCAATGGGAACGTTTGTCCTTTAGAAATGAGCTGAATCCGTAGAACAGGTGAAATCTGCATGCACCCCTTGGGACACAGCTCCAAGGAGCGCCCACCTGAAGCGGGAACCAGGAGTTTGATGATCCCTCAGCAAGGGCCGTTAGGGCCTCCCATGTGCATCGGCCTAACCCTAACCCGAGGGTGCTTCTTCAGACTTCTATCCCCGGTTGCCTTCCCTGGTAGCCCTCTAGGTAGGGGATTCCTTCATCACATCGCAGGCCTCTGGGTGCCGCCCACTAGGCAAATGGGAAGTTTAGCCCTGTGCAAGACCCTCGGGGCGGGAGAAATCTGCCTGTCCGATCATTCTACCAACACCTTCCTAGGACCCCCACACCACAATCCGGGAATAGGATGGTCCTCAGGGCTACGTCCTCAACTGAGTTTCTTGGAAAGCCTAATTCTGCCCTGACAAATCAGGTCAGCCATTCCCCAGAGCCAAACCCTAAGCCTAGGTTACGTGATCTGACTCTGGACACCGGAGGACTGAACCCAGGTCCTCCTGTGGATGGGAAAGTCAGTCTGTAGGAAGGACTCAGCCTCTCAGGCAGAAACTGACCCTTTCCTTCTGTGCTATCCAGTACCTTCAGATATATAGAAACCAGCATGCTCCCCTGAGGGCATTCCACCCTCTTGGCCTGTCCCGTCCAAAATTCCATCGCCTGAGGTTCTGCTGAGTCCCACCCTCAACTCAGCCCTTGGTGTGCCAGTATTGTGTGGCCAGTTCCGACATGCCTTGTTCCTAAGACATAACCCTAACCCTTACTAACCCTCACCTAAACATAACCCTAACCCTAACCCTAACCCTAACCCTAACCGTATACCTCACATGAAGCCGTGGTCGGCTGCTCAGCCTTCCAACCTCAGAGGCCTGGTTCCCAAAATCTCCCGATGGAAGAACCCTGAGCCACACTGCAGAATTGCACTTGATCACTATATAAAACATGCCTGAATATATTTATTTATTTATTTATAATGATTTTATTTATTTGTTGGACAGACTGAGATCACAAGTAGGCTGTGTTTTTGTCTGAAGGAAGGGGGAATAAGGCTACCTGCAGTGGGGAGGGCCCCGTGTCAAACTAGATTCCTCTTCCCTGGGATCTTGACCTGGGCCGAGGCAAGAGGTCACATCCAATGAGGTACACAGGTGTTCTGGAAAGCATACCCTATAGCAATGACCTTCAGCCTTAGCCTAATGCGAAGCCCAAGTCATGTGCTCAGTCTTCTGTCCTCAAAGGCCTGGTTCCCAAACTCTCCCCATGGGGGAACCCTGAGCTGCCCCGCACAAATGACCTAGATTCCAATAGGAAATCATGCCCTCTCTTTTATATATTTATTATTTATGTATTTATATTTTATTGCTTCAAGATTTTACTTTTTCATTTTGCAGGGAGTGAAAAGATGTAGGCAGTGTTGCACCCCCAGAGAAGGGAAAGAAGGCTCCCTGCTGAGGAGACAGCCCGATGTGGGGCTCCATCCCAGGACTCTGGGATCATGTCCTGAGCTGAAGGCAGTGGCCTAACCCACTGACTCACCCAGGTGTTACCAACAGCATTCACTTGTGAAATAACCTTCACGGGAATCCTGATGCAAAGCCCCTGTCCCATGCTCAGGCTTCTGTCCTCAGTAGCTTGGTCCATGAACTCTGCAGATGCGGGAACCCTGAGGTGCACCGCACAATGTCCAAGATCCCAATGGGAACGTTTGTCCTTTAGAAATGAGCTGAATCCGTAGAACAGGTGAAATCTGCATGCACCCCTTGGGACACAGCTCCAAGGAGCGCCCACCTGAAGCGGGAACCACGAGTTTGATGATCCCTCAGCAAGGGCCGGTAGGGCCTCCCATGTGCATCGGCCTAACCCTAACCCGAGGGTGCTTCTTCAGACTTCTATCCCCGGTTGTCTGCCCTGGTAGCCCTCTAGGTAGGGGATTCCTTCATCACATCGCAGGCCTCTGGGTGCCGCCCACTAGGCAAATGGGAAGTTTAGCCCTGTGCAAGACCCTCGGGGCGGGAGAAATCTGCCTGTCCGATCATTCTACCAACACCTTCCTAGGACCCCCACACCACAATCCGGGAATAGGATGGTCCTCAGGGCTACGTCCTCAACTGAGTTTCTTGGAAAGCCTAATTCTGCCCTGACAAATCAGGTCAGCCATTCCCCAGAGCCAAACCCTAAGCCTAGGTTACGTGATCTGACTCTGGACACCGGAGGACTGAACCCAGGTCCTCCTGTGGATGGGAAAGTCAGTCTGTAGGAAGGACTCAGCCTCTCAGGCAGAAACTGACCCTTTCCTTCTGTGCTATCCAGTACCTTCAGATATATAGAAACCAGCATGCTCCCCTGAGGGCATTCCACCCTCTTGGCCTGTCCCGTCCAAAATTCCATCGCCTGAGGTTCTGCTGAGTCCCACCCTCAACTCAGCCCTTGGTGTGCCAGTATTGTGTGGCCAGTTCCGACATGCCTTGTTCCTAAGACATAACCCTAACCCTTACTAACCCTCACCTAAACATAACCCTAACCCTAACCTAACCCTAACCCTAACCGTATACCTCACATGAAGCCGTGGTCGGCTGCTCAGCCTTCCAACCTCAGAGGCCTGGTTCCCAAAATCTCCCGATGGAAGAACCCTGAGCCACACTGCAGAATTGCACTTGATCACTATATAAAACATGCCTGAATATATTTATTTATTTATTTATAATGATTTTATTTATTTGTTGGACAGACTGAGATCACAAGTAGGCTGTGTTTTTGTCTGAAGGAAGGGGGAATAAGGCTACCTGCAGTGGGGAGGGCCCCGTGTCAAACTAGATTCCTCTTCCCTGGGATCTTGACCTGGGCCGAGGCAAGAGGTCACATCCAATGAGGTACACAGGTGTTCTGGAAAGCATACCCTATAGCAATGACCTTCAGCCTTAGCCTAATGCGAAGCCCAAGTCATGTGCTCAGTCTTCTGTCCTCAAAGGCCTGGTTCCCAAACTCTCCCCATGGGGGAACCCTGAGCTGCCCCGCACAAATGACCTAGATTCCAATAGGAAATCATGCCCTCTCTTTTATATATTTATTATTTATGTATTTATATTTTATTGCTTCAAGATTTTACTTTTTCATTTTGCAGGGAGCGAAAAGATGTAGGCAGTGTTGCACCCCCAGAGAAGGGAAAGAAGGCTCCCTGCTGAGGAGACAGCCCGATGTGGGGCTCCATCCCAGGACTCTGGGATCATGTCCTGAGCTGAAGGCAGTGGCCTAACCCACTGACTCACCCAGGTGTTACCAACAGCATTCACTTGTGAAATAACCTTCACGGGAATCCTGATGCAAAGCCCCTGTCCCATGCTCAGGCTTCTGTCCTCAGTAGCTTGGTCCATGAACTCTGCAGATGCGGGAACCCTGAGGTGCACCGCACAATGTCCATAGATGCCAATGGGAACGTTTGTCCTTTAGAAATGAGCTGAATCCGTAGAACAGGTGAAATCTGCATGCACCCCTTGGGACACAGCTCCAAGGAGCGCCCACCTGAAGCGGGAACCACGAGTTTGATGATCCGTCAGCAAGGGCCGGTAGGGCCTCCCATGTGCATCGGCCTAACCCTAACCCGAGGGTGCTTCTTCAGACTTCTATCCCCGGTTGTCTGCCCTGGTAGCCCTCTAGGTAGGGGATTCCTTCATCACATCGCAGGCCTCTGGGTGCCGCCCACTAGGCAAATGGGAAGTTTAGCCCTGTGCAAGACCCTCGGGGCGGGAGAAATCTGCCTGTCCGATCATTCTACCAACACCTTCCTAGGACCCCCACACCACAATCCGGGAATAGGATGGTCCTCAGGGCTACGTCCTCAACTGAGTTTCTTGGAAAGCCTAATTCTGCCCTGACAAATCAGGTCAGCCATTCCCCAGAGCCAAACCCTAAGCCTAGGTTACGTGATCTGACTCTGGACACCGGAGGACTGAACCCAGGTCCTCCTGTGGATGGGAAAGTCAGTCTGTAGGAAGGACTCAGCCTCTCAGGCAGAAACTGACCCTTTCCTTCTGTGCTATCCAGTACCTTCAGATATATAGAAACCAGCATGCTCCCCTGAGGGCATTCCACCCTCTTGGCCTGTCCCGTCCAAAATTCCATCGCCTGAGGTTCTGCTGAGTCCCACCCTCAACTCAGCCCTTGGTGTGCCAGTATTGTGTGGCCAGTTCCGACATGCCTTGTTCCTAAGACATAACCCTAACCCTTACTAACCCTCACCTAAACATAACCCTAACCCTAACCCTAACCCTAACCCTAACCGTATACCTCACATGAAGCCGTGGTCGGCTGCTCAGCCTTCCAACCTCAGAGGCCTGGTTCCCAAAATCTCCCGATGGAAGAACCCTGAGCCACACTGCAGAATTGCACTTGATCACTATATAAAACATGCCTGAATATATTTATTTATTTATTTATAATGATTTTATTTATTTGTTGGACAGACTGAGATCACAAGTAGGCTGTGTTTTTGTCTGAAGGAAGGGGGAATAAGGCTACCTGCAGTGGGGAGGGCCCCGTGTCAAACTAGATTCCTCTTCCCTGGGATCTTGACCTGGGCCGAGGCAAGAGGTCACATCCAATGAGGTACACAGGTGTTCTGGAAAGCATACCCTATAGCAATGACCTTCAGCCTTAGCCTAATGCGAAGCCCAAGTCATGTGCTCAGTCTTCTGTCCTCAAAGGCCTGGTTCCCAAACTCTCCCCATGGGGGAACCCTGAGCTGCCCCGCACAAATGACCTAGATTCCAATAGGAAATCATGCCCTCTCTTTTATATATTTATTATTTATGTATTTATATTTTATTGCTTCAAGATTTTACTTTTTCATTTTGCAGGGAGTGAAAAGATGTAGGCAGTGTTGCACCCCCAGAGAAGGGAAAGAAGGCTCCCTGCTGAGGAGACAGCCCGATGTGGGGCTCCATCCCAGGACTCTGGGATCATGTCCTGAGCTGAAGGCAGTGGCCTAACCCACTGACTCACCCAGGTGTTACCAACAGCATTCACTTGTGAAATAACCTTCACGGGAATCCTGATGCAAAGCCCCTGTCCCATGCTCAGGCTTCTGTCCTCAGTAGCTTGGTCCATGAACTCTGCAGATGCGGGAACCCTGAGGTGCACCGCACAATGTCCATAGATGCCAATGGGAACGTTTGTCCTTTAGAAATGAGCTGAATCCGTAGAACAGGTGAAATCTGCATGCACCCCTTGGGACACAGCTCCAAGGAGCGCCCACCTGAAGCGGGAACCACGAGTTTGATGATCCCTCAGCAAGGGCCGGTAGGGCCTCCCATGTGCATCGGCCTAACCCTAACCCGAGGGTGCTTCTTCAGACTTCTATCCCCGGTTGTCTGCCCTGGTAGCCCTCTAGGTAGGGGATTCCTTCATCACATCGCAGGCCTCTGGGTGCCGCCCACTAGGCAAATGGGAAGTTTAGCCCTGTGCAAGACCCTCGGGGCGGGAGAAATCTGCCTGTCCGATCATTCTACCAACACCTTCCTAGGACCCCCACACCACAATCCGGGAATAGGATGGTCCTCAGGGCTACGTCCTCAACTGAGTTTCTTGGAAAGCCTAATTCTGCCCTGACAAATCAGGTCAGCCATTCCCCAGAGCCAAACCCTAAGCCTAGGTTACGTGATCTGACTCTGGACACCGGAGGACTGAACCCAGGTCCTCCTGTGGATGGGAAAGTCAGTCTGTAGGAAGGACTCAGCCTCTCAGGCAGAAACTGACCCTTTCCTTCTGTGCTATCCAGTACCTTCAGATATATAGAAACCAGCATGCTCCCCTGAGGGCATTCCACCCTCTTGGCCTGTCCCGTCCAAAATTCCATCTCCTGAGGTTCTGCTGAGTCCCACCCTCAACTCAGCCCTTGGTGTGCCAGTATTGTGTGGCCAGTTCCGACATGCCTTGTTCCTAAGCCATAACCCTAACCCTTACTCTAACCCTACCCTAAACATAACCCTAACCCTAACCCTAACCCTAACCCTATACCTCACATGAAGCCGTGGTCGGCTGCTCAGCCTTCCAACCTCAGAGGCCTGGTTCCCAAAATCTCCCGATGGAAGTCCCTGAGCCACACTGCAGAATTGCACTTGATCACTATATAAAACATGCCTGAATATATTTATTTATTTTTTTATAATGATTTTATTTATTTGTTGGACAGACTGAGATCACAAATAGGCTGTGTTTTTGTCTGAAGGAAGGGGGAATAAGGCTCCCTGCAGTGGGGAGGGCCCCGTGTCAAACTAGATTCCTCTTCCCTGGGATCTTGACCTGGGGCGAGGCAAGAGGTCACATCCAATGAGGTACACAGGTGTTCTGGAAAGCATACCCTATAGCAATGACCTTCAGCCTTAGCATAATGTGAAGCCCAAGTCATGTGCTCAGTCTTCTGTCCTCAAAGGCCTGGTTCCCAAACTCTCCCCATGGGGGAACCCTGAGCTGCCCCGCACAAATGACCTAGATTCCAATAGGAAATCATGCCCTCCCTTTTATATATTTATTTTTACGTATTTATTTATTTATTGCTTCAAGATTTTACTTTTTCACTTTGCAGGGAGCGAAAAGATGTAGGCAGTGTTGCACGCCCAGAGAAGGGAAAGAAGGCTCCCTGCTGAGGAGACAGCCCCATATGGGGCTCCATCCCAGGACTCTGGGATCATGTCCTGAGCTGAAGGCAGTGGCCTAACCCACTGAGTCACCCAGGTGTTACCAACAGCATTCACTTGTGAAATAACCTTCACGGTAATCCTGATGCAAAGCCCCTGTCCCATGCTCAGGCTTCTGTCCTCAGTAGCCTGGTCCATGAAATCTGCAGATGTGGGAACCCTGAGGTGCACCGCACAATGTCCATAGATCCCAATAGGAACGTTTGAACTTTAGAAATGAGCTGAATCCGTAGAACAGGTGAAATCTGCATGCACCCCTTGGAACACAGCTCCAAGGAGCGCCCACCTGAAGCGGGAACCAGGAGTTTGATGATCCCTCAGCAAGGGCCGGTGGGCCTCCCATGTGCATCGGCCTAACCCTAACCCGAGGGTGCTTCTTCAGACTTCTATCCCCGGTTGCCTGCCCTGGTAGCCCTCTAGGTAGGGGATTCCATCTTCACATCGCAGGCCTCTGGGTGCCGCCCACTAAGCAAATGGGAAGTTTAGCCCTGTGGAAGACCCTCGGGGCGGGAGAAATCTGCCTGTCCGATCATTCTACCAACACCTTCCTAGGACCCCCACACCACAATCCGGGAATTGGATGGTCCGCCAGGGCTACGTCCTCAACTAAGTCCCATGGAAAGCCTAATTCTGCCCTGACAAATCAGGTCAGCCATTCTCCCAGAGTCAAACCCTAAGCCTAGGTTACGTGATCAGACTCTGGACACCGGAGGACTGAACCCAGGTCCTCCTGTGGATGGGAAAGTCAGTCTGTAGGAAGGACTCAGCCTCTCAGGCAGAAACTGACCCTTTCCTTCTGTGCTATCCAGTACCTTCAGATATATAGAAACCAGCATGCTCCCCTGAGGGCATTCCACCCTCTTGGCCTGTCCAGTCCAAAATACCATAGCCTGAGGATTCTGCTGAGTCCCACCCTCAACTCAGCCCTTGGTGTGCCAGTATTGTGTGGCCAGTTCCGACATGCCTTGTTCTTAAGACATAACCTTAACCCTTACTCTAACCCTCACCTAAACATAACCCTAACCCTAACCCTAACCCTAAACCTAACTCTAACCCTATACCTCACATGAAGCCGTGGTCGGCTGCTCAGCCTTCTAACCTCAGAGGCCTGTTTCCCAAAATCTCCCGATGGAAGAACCCTGAGCCACACTGCAGAATTGCACTTGATCACTATATAAAACGTGCCTGAATATATTTATTTATTTTTTTATAATGATTTTATGTATTTGTTGGACAGACTGAGATCACAAATAGGCTGTGTTTTTGTCTGAAGGAAGGGGGAATAAGGCTCCCTGCAGTGGGGAGGGCCCGGTGTCAAACTAGATTCCTCTTCCCTGGGATCTTGACCTGGGCCGAGGCAAGAGGTCACATCCAATGAGGTACACAGGTGTTCTGGAAAGCATACCCTATAGCAATGACCTTCAGCCTTAGCATAATGCGAAGCCCAAGTCATGTGCTCAGTCTTCTGTCCTCAAAGGCCTAGTTCCCAAACTCTCCTCATGGGGGAACCATGACTGCCCCGCACAAATGACCTAGATTCCAATAGGAAATCATGCCCTCCCTTTTATATATTTATTATTTACGTATTTATTTATTTATTGCTTCAAGATTTTACTTTTTCACTTTGCAGGGAGCGAAAAGATGTAGGCAGTGTTGCACGCCCAGAGAAGGGAAAGAAGGCTCCCTGCTGAGGAGACAGCCCGATGTGGGGCTCCATCCCAGGACTCTGGGATCATGTTCTGAGCTGAAGGCAGTGGCCTAACCCACTGACTCACCCAGGTGTTACCAACAGCATTCACTTGTGAAATAAACTTCACGGTAATCCTGATGCAAAGCCCCTGTCCCATGCTCAGGCTTCTGTCCTCAGTATTCTGGTCCATGAACTCTGCAGATGCGGGAACCCTGAGGTGCACCGCACAATGTCCATAGATCCCAATGGGAACGTTTGCCCTTTAGAAATGAGCTGAATCCGTAGAACAGGTGAAATCTGCAAGCACCCCTTGGGACACAGCTCCAAGGAGCGCCCACCTGAAGCGGGAACCAGGAGTTTGATGATCCCTCAGCAAGGGCCGGTAGGGCCTCCCATGTGCATCGGCCTAAGCCTAACCCGAGGGTGTTTCTTCAGACTTCTATCCCCGGTTGCCTGCCCTGATAGCCCTCTTGGTAGGGGATTCCTTCTTCACATCGCAGGCCTCTGGGTGCCGCCCACTAGGCAAATGGGAAGTTTAGCCCTGTGGAAGACCCTCGGGGCTGGAGAAATCTGCCTGTCCGATCATTCTACCAACACCTTCCTTGGACCCCCACACCACAATCCGGGAATATGATGGTCCGCCAGGCCTACGTCCTCAACTGAGTCCCGTGGAAAGCCTAATTCTGCCCTGACAAATCAGGTCAGCCATTCTCCCAGAGTCAAACCCTAAGCCTAGGTTACGTGATCAGACTCTGGACACCGGAAAACTGAACCCAGGTCCTCCTGTGGATGGGAAAGTCAGTCTGTAGGAAGGACTCAGCCTCTCAGGCAGAAACTGACCCTTTCCTTCTGTGCTATCCAGTACCTTCAGATATATAGAAACCAGCATGCTCCCCTGAGGGCATTCCACCCTCTTGGCCTGTCCCGTCCAAAATTCCATCGCCTGAGGATTCTGCTTAGTCCCACCCTCAACTCAGCCCTTGGTGTGCCAGTATTGTGTGGCCAGTTCTGACATGCCTTGTTCCTAAGACATAACCCTAACCCTTACTCTAACCCTCACCTAAACATAACCATAACACTAACCCACACCCTAAAACTAACCCTAACCCTATACCTCACATGAAGCCGTGGTCGGCTGCTCAGCCTTCTAACCTCAGAGGCCTGGTTCCCAAAATCTCCCGATGGAAGAACCCTGAGCCACACTGCATAATTGCACTTGATCACTATATAAAACATGCCTGAATATATTTATTTATTTTTTTATAATGATTTTATTTATTTGTTGGACAGACTGAGATCACAAATAGGCTGTGTTTTTGTCTGAAGGAAGGGAAAATAAGGCTCCCTACAGTGGGGAGGGCCCCGTGTCAAACTAGATTCCTCTTCCCTGGGGTCTTGACCTGGGCCGAGGCAAGAGGTCACATCCAATGAGGTACACAGGTGTTCTGGAAAGCATACCCTATATCAATGACCTTCAGCCTTAACATAATGTGAAGCCCAAGTCATGTGCTCAGTCTTCTGTCCTCAAAGGCCTGGTTCCCAAACTCTCCCCATTGGGGAACCCTGAGCTGCCCTGCACAAATGACCGAGATTCCAATAGGAAATCATGCCCTCCCTTTTATATATTTATTATTTACTTATTTATTTATTTATTGCTTCAAGATTTTACTTTTTCACTTTGCAGGGAGCGAAAAGATGTAGGCAGTGTTGCACGCCCAGAGAAGGCAAAGAAGGCTCCCTGCTGAGGAGACAGCCCGATGTGGGGCTCCATCCCAGGACTCTGGGATCATGTCCTGAGCTGAAGGCAGTGGCCTAACCCACTGACTCACCCAGTTGTTACCAACAGCATTCACTTGTGAAATAACCTTCACGGTAATCCTGATGCAAAGCCCCTGTCCCATGCTCAGGTTTCTATCCTCAGTAGCCTGGTCCATGAACTCTGCAGATGCGGGAACCCTGAGTTGCACCGCACAATGTCCATAGATCCCAATGGGAACGTTTACTCTTTAGAAATGAGCTGAATCCGTAGTACAGGTGAAATCTGCATGCATCCCTTGGGACACAGCTCCAAGGAGCGCCCACCTGAAGCGGGAACCAGGAGTTTGATGATCCATCAGCAAGGGCCGGTAGGGCCTCCCATGTGCATCGGCCTAACCCTAACCCGAGGGTGCTTCTTCAGACTTCTATCCCCGGTTGCCTGCCCTGGTAGCCCTCTAGGTAGGGGATTCCTTCTTCACATCGCAGGCCTCTGGGTGCCGCCCACTAGGCAAATGGGAAGTTTAGCCCTGTGCAAGACCCTCGGGGCGGGAGAAATCTGCCTGTCTGATCATTCTACCAACACCTTCCTAGGACCCCCACACCACAATCCGGGAATAGGATGGTCCGCCAGGGCTACGTCCTCAACTGAGTCCCGTGGAAAGCCTAATTCTGCCCTGACAAATCAGGTCAGCCATTCTCCCATAGCCAAACCCTAAGCCTAGGTTAAGTGATCAGACTCTGGACACCGGAGGACTGAACCCAGGTCCTCCTGTGGATGGGAAAGTCAATCTGTAGGAAGGACTCAGCCTCTCAGGCAGAAACTGACCCTTTCCTTCAGTGCTATCCAGTACCTTCAGATATATAGAAACCAGCATGCTCCCCTGAGGGCATTCCACCCTCTTGGCCTGTCCTGTCCTAAATTCCATCGCCTGAGGATTCTGCTGAGTCCCACCCTCAACTCAGCCCTTATTGTGCCAGTATTGTGTGGCCAGTTCCGACATGCCTTGTTCCTAAGCCATAACCCTAACCCTTACTCTAACCCTCACCTAAACATAACCCTAATACTAACCCTAACCCTAAACCTAACTCTAACCCTATACCTCACATGAAGCCGTGGTCGGCTGCTCAGCCTTCCAACCTCAGAGGCCTGGTTCCCAAAATCTCCCGATGGAAGAACCCTGAGCCATACTGCAGAATTGCACTTGATCACTATATAAAACATGCCTGAATATATTTATTTATTTATTTATAATGATTTTATTTATTTGTTGGACAGACTGAGATCACAAGTAGGCTGTGTTTTTGTCTGAAGGAAGGGGGAATAAGGCTCCCTGCAGTGGGGAGGGCCCCGTGTCAAACTAGATTCCTCTTCCCTGGGATCTTGACCTGGGCCGAGGCAAGAGGTCACATCCAATGAGGTACACAGGTGTTCTGGAAAGCATACCCTATAGCAATGACCTTCAGCCTTAGCATAATGCGAAGCCCAAGTCATGTGCTCAGTCTTCTGTCCTCAAAGGCCTGGTTCCCAAACACTCCCCATGGGGGAACCCTGAGCTGCCCCGCACAAATGACCTAGATTCCAATAGGAAATCATGCCCTCCCTTTTATATATTTATTATTTATGTATTTATTTTTTTATTGCTTCAAGATTTTACTTTTTCATTTTGCAGGGAGCGAAAAGATGTAGGCAGTGTTGCACCCCCAGAGAAGGGAAAGAAGGCTCCCTGCTGAGGAGACAGCCCGATGTGGGGCTCCATCCCAGGACTCTGGGATCATGTCCTGAGCTGAAGGCAGTGGCCTAACCCACTGACTCACCCAGGTGTTACCAACAGCATTCACTTCTGAAATAACCTTCACGGTAATCCTGATGCAAAGCCCCTGTCCCATGCTCAGGCTTCTGTCCTCAGTAGCCTGGTCCATGAACTCTGCAGATGCGGGAACCCTGAGGTGCACCGCACAATGTCCATAGATGCCAATGGGAACGTTTGCCCTTTAGAAATGAGCTGAATCCGTAGAACAGGTGAAATCTGCATGCACCCCTTGGGACACAGCTCCAAGGAGCGCCCACCTGAAGCGGGAACCAGGAGTTTGATGATCCCTCAGCAAGGGCCGGTAGGGCCTCCCATGTGCATCGGCCTAACCCTAACCCGAGGGTGCTTCTTCAGACTTCTATCCCCGGTTGCCTTCCCTGGTAGCCCTCTAGGTAGGGGATTCCTTCTTCACATTGCAGGCTTCTGGGTGCCGCCCACTATGATAATGGCCAATTTAGCCCTGAGGAAGACGCTCGGGGCGGGAGAAATCTGCCTGTCCGATCATTCTACCAACACCTTCCTAGGACCCCCACAGCACAATTGGGAATAGGATGGTCCGCCAGGGCTACGTCCTCAACTGAGTCCCGTGGAAAGCCTAATTCTGCCCTGACAAATCAGGTCAGCCATTCTCCCATAGCCATACCCTAAGCCTAGGTTACGTGATCAGACTCTGGACACCGGAAAACTGAACCCAGGTCCTCCTGTGGTTGAGAAAGTCAGTCTGTAGGAAGGACTCAGCCTCTCAGGCAGAAACTGACCCTTTCCTTCAGTGCTATCCAGTACCTTCAGATATATAGAAACCAGCATGCTCCCCTGAGGGCATTCCACCCTCTTGGCCTGTCCCGTCCAAAATTCCATCGCCTGAGGATTCTGCTGAGTCCCACCCTCAACTCAGCCCTTGGTGTGCCAGTATTGTGTGGCCAGTTCCGACATGCCTTGTTCCTAAGACAGAACCCTAACCCTTACTCTAACCCTCACCTAAACATAACCCTAACCCTAACCCTAACCCTAACCCTAACCCTATACCTCACATGAAGCCGTGGCCGGATGCTCAGCCTTCCAACCTCAGTGGCCTGGTTCCCAAAATCTCCCGATGGAAGAACCCTGAGCCACATTGCAGAATTGCACTTGATCACTATATAAAACATGCCTGAATATATATTTTTTTATAATGATTTTATTTATTTGTTGGACAGACTGAGATCACAAGTAGGCTGTGTTGTTGTCTGAAGGAAGGTGGAATAAGGCTCCCTGCAGTGGGGAGGGCCCGGTGTCAAACTAGATTTCTCTTCCCTGGGATCTTGACTTGGGCCGAGGCAAGAGGTCACATCCAATGAGGTACAAAGGTGTTCTGGAAAGCATACCCTATAGCAATGACCTTCAGCCTCCTCATAATGCGAAGCCCAAGTCATGTGCTCAGTCTTCTGTCCTCAAAGGCCTGGTTCCCAAACTCTCCCCATGGGGGAACCCTGAGCTGCCCCGCACAAATGACCTAGATTCCAATAGGAAATCATGCCCTCTCTTTTATATATTTATTATTTATGTATTTATTTATTTATTGTTTCAAGATTTTACTTTTTCACTTTGCAGGGAGCGAAAAGATGTAGGCAGTGTTGCACGCCCAGAGAAGGGAAAGAATGCTCCCTGCTGAGGAGACAGCCCGATGTGGGGCTCCATTCCAGGACTCTGGGATCATGTCCTGAGCTGAAGGCAGTGGCCTAACCCACTGACTCACCCAGGTGTTACCAACAGCATTCACTTGTGAAATAACCTTCAAGGTAATCCTGATGCAAAGCCCCTGTCCCATGCTCAGGCTTCTGTCCTCAGTAGCATGGTCCATGAACTCTGCAGATGCAGGAACCCTGAGGTGCACCGCACAATGTCCATAGATCCCAATGGGAACGTTTGCCCTTTAGAAATGAGCTGAGTCTGTAGAACAGGTGAAATCTGCATGCACCCCTTGTGACACAGCTCCAAGGAGCGCCCACCTGAAGCGGGAACCAGGAGTTTGATGATCCCTCAGCAAGGGCCGGGAGGGTCTCCCATGTGCATCGGCCTAACCCTAACCCAGGGTTCTTCTTCAGACTTCTATCCCCGGTTGCCTGCCCTGGTAGCCCTCTAGGTAGGGGATTCCTTCTTCACATCGCAGGCTTCTGGGTGCCGCCCACTATGATAATGGGAAATTTAGCCCTGTGGAAGACCCTCGGGGCGGGAGAAATCTGCCTGTCCGATCATTCTACCAACACCTTCCTAGGACCCCCAAACCACAATCCGGGAATAGGATGGTCCGCCAGGGCTACGTCCTCAACTGAGTCCCATGGAAAGCCTAATTCTGCCCTGAAAAATCAGGTCAGCCATTCTCCCAGAGCCAAAGGCTAAGCCTAGGTTATGGGATCAGACTCTGGACACCGGAGGACTGAACCCAGGTCCTCCTGTGGATGGGAAAGTCAGTCTGTAGGAAGGACTCAGCCTCTCAGGCAGAAACTGACCCTTTCCTTCTGTGCTATCCAGTACCTTCAGATATATAGAAACCAGTATGCTCCCCTAGGGCATTCCACCCTCTTGGCCTGTCCCGTCCAAAATTCCATCGCCTGAGGATTCTGCTGAGTCCCACCCTCAACTCAGCCCTTGGTGTGCCAGTATTGTGTGGCCAGTTCCGACATGCCTTGTTCCTAAGACATAACCCTAACCCTTACTCTAACCCTCACCTAAACATAACCCTAACCCTAACCCTAACCCTAACCTCACATGAAGCCGTGGTCGGCTGCTCAGCCTTCCAACCTCAGAGGCCTGGTTCCCAAAATCTCCCGATGGAAGAACCCTGAGCCACCCTGCAGAATTGCACTTGATCACTATATAAAACATGCCTGAATATATTTATTTATTTTTTTATAATGATTTTATTTATTTGTTGGACAGACTGAGATTACAAGTAGGCTGTGTTGTTGTCTGAAAAAAGGGGGAATAAGGCTCCCTGCAGTGGGGAGGGCCCGGTGTCAAACTAGATTCCTCTTCCCTGGGATCTTGACCTGGGCCGAGGCAAGAGGTCACATCCAATGAGGTACACAGGTGTTCTGGAAAGCATACCCTATAGCAATGACCTTCAGCCTTAGCATAATGCGAAGCCCAATTCATGTGCTCAGTCTTCTGTCCTCAAAGGCCTGGTTCCCAAACACTCCCCATGGGGGAACCCTGAGCTGCCCCGCACAAATGACCTAGATTCCAATAGGAAATCATGCCCTCCCTTTTATATATTTATTATTTACGTATTTATTTATTTATTGCTTCAAGATTTTACTTTTTCACTTTGCAGGGAGCGAAAAGATGAAGGCAGTGTTGCACGCCCAGAGAAGAGAAAGAAGGCTCCCTGCTGAGGAGACAGCCCGATGTGGGGCTCCATCCCAGGACTCTGGGATCATGTCCTGAGCTGAAGGCAGTGGCCTAACCCACTGACTCACCCAGGTGTTACCAACAGCATTCACTTGTGAAATAACCTTCACGGTAATCCTGATGCAAAGCCCCTGTCCCATGCTCAGGCTTCTGTCCTCAGTAGCCTGGTCCATGAACTCTGCAGATGCGGGAACCCTGAGGTGCACCGCACAATGTCCATAGATCCCAATGGGAACGTTTGCCCTTTAGAAATGAGCTGAATCCGTAGAACAGGTGAAATCTGCATGCACCCCTTGGGACACAGCTCCAAGGAGCGCCCACCTGAAGCGGGAACCAGGAGTTTGATGATCCCTCAGCAAGGGCCAGTAGGGCCTCCCATGTGCATCGGCCTAAACCTAACCCGAGGGTGCTTCTTCAGACTTCTATCCCCGGTTGCCTGCCCTGGTAGCCCTCTAGGTAGGGGATTCCTTCTTCACATCACAGGCTTCTGGGTGCCGCCCACTATGATAATGGGAAATTTAGCCCTGTGGAAGACCCTCGGGGCGGGAGAAATCTGCCTGTCTGATCATTCTACCAACACCTTCCTAGGACCCCACACCACAATCCGGGAATAGGATGGTCCGCCAGGGCTACGTCCTCAACTGAGTCCCGTGGAAAGCCTAATTCTGCCCTGACAAATCAGGTCAGCCATTCTCCCATAGCCATACCCTAAGCCTAGGTTACGTGATCAGACTCTGGACACCGGAAAACTGAACCCAGGTCCTCCTGTGGTTGGGAAAGTCAGTCTGTAGGAAGGACTCAGCCTCTCAGGCAGAAACTGACCCTTTCCTTCAGTGCTATCCAGTACCTTCAGATATATAGAAACCAGCATGCTCCCCTGAGGGCATTCCACCCTCTTGGCCTGTCCCGTCCAAAATTCCATCGCCTGAGGATTCTGCTGAGTCCCACCCTCAACTCAGCCCTTGGTGTGCCAGTATTGTGTGGCCAGTTCCGACATGCCTTGTTCCTAAGACATAACCCTAACCCTTACTCTAAACCTCACCTAAACATAACCTTAACCCTAACCCTAAACCTAACCCTAACCCTATACCTCACATGAAGCCGTGGCCTTATGCTCAGCCTTCCAACCTCAGTGGCCTGGTTCCCAAAATCTCCCGATGGAAGAACCCTGAGCCACATTGCAGAATTGCACTTGATCACTATATAAAACATGCCTGAATATATATTTTTTTATAATGATTTTATTTATTTGTTGGACAGACTGAGATCACAAGTAGGCTGTGTTGTTGTCTGAAGGAAGGTGGAATAAGGCTCCCTGCAGTGGGGAGGGCCCGGTGTCAAACTAGATTTCTCTTCCCTGGGATCTTGACTTGGGCCGAGGCAAGAGGTCACATCCAATGAGGTACACAGGTGTTCTGGAAAGCATACCCTATAGCAATGACCTTCAGCCTCCTCATAATGCGAAGCCCAAGTCATGTGCTCAGTCTTCTGTCCTCAAAGGCCTGGTTCCCAAACTCTCCCCATGGGGGAACCCTGAGCTGCCCCGCACAAATGACCTAGATTCCAATAGGAAATCATGCCCTCTCTTTTATATATTTATTATTTATGTATTTATTTATTTATTGTTTCAAGATTTTACTTTTTCACTTTGCAGGGAGCGAAAAGATGTAGGCAGTGTTGCACGCCCAGAGAAGGGAAAGAATGCTCCCTGCTGAGGAGACAGCCCGATGTGGGGCTCCATCCCAGGACTCTGGGATCATGTCCTGAGCTGAAGGCAGTGGCCTAACCCACTGACTCACCCAGGTGTTACCAACAGCATTCACTTGTGAAATAACCTTCAAGGTAATCCTGATGCAAAGCCCCTGTCCCATGCTCAGGCTTCTGTCCTCAGTAGCATGGTCCATGAACTCTGCAGATGCAGGAACCCTGAGGTGCACCGCACAATGTCCATAGATCCCAATGGGAACGTTTGCCCTTTAGAAATGAGCTGAGTCTGTAGAACAGGTGAAATCTGCATGCACCCCTTGTGACACAGCTCCAAGGAGCGCCCACCTGAAGCGGGAACCAGGAGTTTGATGATCCCTCAGCTAGGGCCGGGAGGGCCTCCCATGTGCATCGGCCTAACCCTAACCCAGGGTTCTTCTTCAGACTTCTATCCCCGGTTGCCTGCCCTGGTAGCCCTCTAGGTAGGGGATTCCTTCTTCACATCGCAGGCTTCTGGGTGCCGCCCACTATGATAATGGGAAATTTAGCCCTGTGGATGACCCTCGGGGCGGGAGAAATCTGCCTGTCAGATCATTCTACCAACACCTTCCAAGTACCCCCACACCACGATCCGGGAATAGGATGGTCTGCCAGGGCTACGTCCTCAACTGAGTCCCGTGGAAAGCCTAATTCTGCCCTGACAAATCAGGTCAGCCATTCTCCCAGAGCCAAAGGCTAAGCCTAAGTTACGTGATCAGACTCTGGACACCGGAGGACTGAACCCAGGTCCTCCT
Organism: Mustela nivalis; assembly: GCF_964662115.1. Lineage (NCBI taxonomy): Eukaryota > Metazoa > Chordata > Mammalia > Carnivora > Mustelidae > Mustela > Mustela nivalis. The sequence goes on along the minus strand of NW_028135996.1, from coordinate 45,366 downwards.
GTGGATGGGAAAGTCAGTCTGTAGGAAGGACTCAGCCTCTCAGGCAGAAACTGACCCTTTCCTTCAGTGCTATCCAGTACCTTCAGATATATAGAAACCAGCATGCTCCCCTGAGGGCATTCCACCCTCTTGGCCTGTCCCGTCCAAAATTCCATCGCCTGAGGATTCTGCTGAGTCCCACCCTCAACTCAGCCCTTGGTGTGCTAGTTTGTGTGGCCAGTTCCGACATGCCTTGTTCCTAAGCCATAACCCTAACCCTTACTAACCCTCACCTAAACATAACCCTAACCCTAACCCTAACCCTAACCCTAACCCTAACTCTAACCCTATACCTCACATGAAGCCGTCGTCGGCTGCTCAGCCTTCCAACCTCAGAGGCCTGGTTCCCAAAATCTCCCGATGGAAGAACCCTGAGCCACACTGCAGAATTGCACTTGATCACTATATAAAACATGCCTGAATATATTTATTTATTTTTTATAATGATTTTATTTATTTTTGGACAGACTGAGATCACAAGTAGGCTGTGTTTTTGTCTGAAGGAAGGGGGAATAAGGCTCCCTGCAGTGGGGAGGGCCCGGTGTCAAACTAGATTCCTCTTCCCTGGGATCTTGACCTGGGACGAGGCAAGAGGTCACATCCAATGAGGTACACAGGTGTTCTGGAAAGCATACCCTATAGCAATGACCTTCAGCCTCCTCATAATGCGAAGGCCAATTCATGTGCTCAGTCTTCTGTCCTCAAAGGCCTGGTTCCCAAACTCTCCCCATGGGGGAACCCTGAGCTGCCCTGCACAAATGACCTAGATTCCAATAGGAAATCATGCCCTCTCTTTTATATATTTATTATTTATGTATTTATTTATTCATTGCTTCAAGATTTTACTTTTTCACTTTGCAGGGAGCGAAAAGATGTAGGCAGTGTTGCACGCCCAGAGAAGGGAAAGAAGGCTCCCTGCTGAGGAGACAGCCCGATGTGGGGCTACATCCCAGGACTCTGGGATCATGTCCTGAGCTGAAGGCAGTGGCCTAACCCACTGACTCACCCAGGTGTTACCAACAGCTTTCACTTGTGAAATAAACTTCACGGTAATCCTGATGCAAAGCCCCTGTCCCATGCTCAGGCTTCTGTCCTCAGTAGCCTGGTCCATGAACTCTGCAGATGCGGGAACCCTGAGGTGCACCGCACAATGTCCATAGATCCCAATGGGAACGTTTGCCCTTTAGAAATGAGCTGAATCCATAGAACAGGTGAAATCTGCATGCACCCCTTGGGACACAGCTCCAAGGAGCGCCCACCTGAAGCGGGAACCAGGAGTTTGATGATCCCTCAGCAAGGGCCGGTAGGGCCTCCCATGTGCATCGGCGTATCCCTACCCGGAGGGTGCTTCTTCAGACTTCTATCCCCGGTTGCCTGCTCTGGTAGCCCTCTAGGTAGGGGATTCCTTCTTCACATCGCAGGCTTCTGGGTGCCGCCCACTATGATAATGGGAAGTTTAGCCCTGTGGAAGACCCTCGGGACGGGAGAAATCTGCCTGTCCGATCATTCTACCAACACCTTCCAAGGACCCCCACACCACAATCCGGGAATAGGATGGTCTGCCAGGGCTATGTCCTCAACTTAGACCCGTGGAAAGCCTAATTCTGCCCTGACAAATCAGGTCAGCCATTCTCCCAGAGCCAAACCCTAAGCCTAGGTTACATGATCAGACTCTGGACACCGTAGGACTGAACCCAGGTCTTCCTGTGGATGGGAAAGTCAGTCTGTAAGAAGGACCCAGCCTCTCAGGCAGAAACTGACCCTTTCCTTCTGTGCTATCCAGTACCTTCAGATTATAGAAACCAGCATGCTCCCCTGAGGGCATTCCACACTCTTGGCCTGTCCCGTCCAAAATTCCATCGCCTGAGGATTCTGCTGAGTCCCACCCTCAACTCAGCCCTTGGTGTGCCAGTATTGTGTGGCCAGTTCCGACATGCCTTGTTCCTAAGACATAACCCTAACCCTTACTCTAACCCTCACCTAAACATAACCCTAACCCTAACCCTAACCCTAAACCTAACCCTAAACCTAACCCTAACCCTATACCTCACATGAAGCCGTCGTCGGCTGCTCAGCCTTCCAACCTCAGAGTCCTGTTCCCAAAATCCCCCGATGGAAGAACCCTGAGCCACACTGCAGAATTGCACTTGATCACTATATAAAACATGCCTGAATATATTTATTTATTTTTTTATAATGATTTTATTTATTTCTTGGACAGACTGAGATCAGAAGTAGGCTGTGTTTTTGTCTGAAGGAAGGGGGAATAAGGCTCCCTGCAGTGGGGAGGGCCCGGTGTCAAACTAGATTCCTCTTCCCTGGGATCTTGACCTGGGCCGAGGCCAGAGGTCACATCCAATGAGGTACACAGGTGTTCTGGAAAGCATACCCTATAGCAATGACCTTCAGCCTTAGCATAATGCGAAGGCCAATTCATGTGCTCAGTCTTCTGTCCTCAAAGGCCTGGTTCCCAAACTCTCCCCATGGGGGAACCCTGAGCTGGCCCGCACAAATGACCTAGATTCCAATAGGAAATCATGCCCTCTCTTTTATATATTTATTATTTATGTATTTATTTATTTATTGCTTCAAGATTTTACTTTTTCACTTTGCAGGGAGCGAAAAGATGTAGGCAGTGTTGCACGCCCAGAGAAGGGAAAGAAGGCTCCCTGTTGAGGAGACAGCCCGATGTGGGGCTTCATCCCAGAACTCTGGCATCATGTCCTGAGCTGAAGGCAGTGGCCTGACCCACTGACTCACCCAGGTGTTACCAACAGCTTTCACTTGTGAAGTAAACTTCACGGTAATCCTGATGCAAAGCCCCTGTCCCATGCTCAGGCTTCTGTCCTCAGTAGCCTGGTCCATGAACTCTGCAGATGCGGGAACCCTGAGGTGCACCGCACAATGTCCATAGATCCCAATGGGAACGTTTGCCCTTTAGAAATGAGCTGAATCCGTAGAACAGGTGAAATCTGCATGCACCCCTTGGGACACAGCTCCAAGGAGCGCCCACCTGAAGCGGGAACCAAGAGTTTGATGATCCCTCAGCAAGGGCCGGTAGGGACTCCCATGTGCATCGGCCTAACCCTAACCCGAGGGTGCTTCTTCAGACTTCTATCCCCGGTTGCCTGCCCTGGTAGCCCTCTAGGTAGGGGATTCCTTCTTCACATTGCAGGCTTCTGGGTGCCGCCCACTATGATAATGGGAAATTTAGCCCTGTGGAAGACCCTCGGGGCGGGAGAAATCTGCCTGTCCGATCATTCTACCAACACCTTCCTAGGACCCCCACACCACAATCCAAGAATAGGATGGTCCGCCAGGGCTATGTCCTCAACTGAGTCCCGTGGAAAGCCTAATTCTGCCCTGACAAATCAGGTCAGCCATTCTCCCAGACCCAAAGGCTAAGCCTAGGTTACGTGATCAGACTCTGGACACCGTAGGACTGAACCCAGGTCTTCCTGTGGATGGGAAAGTCAGTCTGTAAGAAGGACTCAGCCTCTCAGGCAGAAACTGACCCTTTCCTTCTGTGCTATCCAGTACCTTCAGATTATAGAAACCAGCATGCTCCCCTGAGGGCATTCCACACTCTTGGCCTGTCCCGTCCGAAATTCCATCGCCTGAGGATTCTGCTGAGTCCCACCCTCAACTCAGCCCTTGGTGTGCCAGTATTGTGTGGCCAGTTCCGACATGCCTTGTTCCTAAGACATAACCCTAACCCTTACTCTAACCCTCACCTAAACATAACCCTAACCCTAACCCTAACCCTACACCTAACCCTAACCCTAACCCTAACCCTATACCTCACATGAAGCCGTCGTCGGCTGCTCAGCCTTCCAACCTCAGAGTCCTGTTCCCAAAATCCCCCGATGGAAGAACCCTGAGCCACACTGGAGAATTGCACTTGATCACTATATAAAACATGCCTGAATATATTTATTTATTTTTTTATAATGATTTTATTTATTTGTTGGACAGACTGAGATCAGAAGTAGGCTGTGTTTTTGTCTGAAGGAAGGGGGAATAAGGCTCCCTGCAGTGGGGAGGGCCCGGTGTCAAACTAGATTCCTCTTCCCTGGGATCTTGACCTGGGCCGAGGCCAGAGGTCACATCCAATGAGGTACACAGGTGTTCTGGAAAGCATACCCTATAGCAATGACCTTCACCCTTAGCCTAATGCGAAGGCCAATTCATGTGCTCAGTCTTCTGTCCTCAAAGGCCTGGTTCCCAAACTCTCCCCATGGGGGAACCCTGAGCTGGCCCGCACAAATGACCTAGATTCCAATAGGAAATCATGCCCTCTCTTTTATATATTTATTATTTATGTATTTATTTATTTATTGCTTCAAGATTTTACTTTTTCACTTTGCAGGGAGCGAAAAGATGTAGGCAGTGTTGCACGCCCAGAGAAGGGAAAGAAGGCTCCCTGTTGAGGAGACAGCCCGATGTCGGGCTTCATCCAGGACTCTGGCATCATGTCCTGAGCTGAAGGCAGTGGCCTAACCCACTGACTCACCCAGGTGTTACCAACAGCTTTCACTTGTGAAGTAAACTTCACGGTAATCCTGATGCAAAGCCCCTGTCCCATGCTCAGGCTTCTGTCCTCAGTAGCCTGGTCCATGAACTCTGCAGATGCGGGAACCCTGAGGTGCACCGCACAATGTCCATAGATCCCAATGGGAACGTTTGCCCTTTAGAAATGAGCTGAATCCGTAGAACAGGTGAAATCTGCATGCACCCCTTGGGACACAGCTCCAAGGAGCGCCCACCTGAAGCGGGAACCAAGAGTTTGATGATCCCTCAGCAAGGGCCGGTAGGGCCTCCCATGTGCATCGGCCTAACCCTAACCCGAGGGTGCTTCTTCAGACTTCTATCCCCGGTTGCCTGCCCTGGTAACCCTCTAGGTAGGGGATTCCTTCTTCACATTGCAGGCTTCTGGGTGCCGCCCACTATGATAATGGGAAATTTAGCCCTGTGGAAGACCCTCGGGGCGGGAGAAATCTGCCTGTCCGATCATTCTACCAACACCTTCCTAGGACCCCCACACCACAATCCAAGAATAGGATGGTCCGCCAGGGCTATGTCCTCAACTGAGTCCCGTGGAAAGCCTAATTCTGCCCTGACAAATCAGGTCAGCCATTCTCCCAGACCCAAAGGCTAAGCCTAGGTTACGTGATCAGACTCTGGACACCGGAGGACTGAACCCAGGTCCTCCTGTGGATGGGAAAGTCAGTCTGTAGGAAGGACTCAGCCTCTCAGGCAGAAACTGACCCTTTCCTTCTGTGCTATCCAGTACCTTCAGATATATAGTAACCAGCATGCTCCCCTGAGGGCATTCCACCCTCTTGGCCTGTCCCGTCCAAAATTCCATCGCCTGAGGATTCTGCTGAGTCCCACCCTCAACTCAGCCCTTGGTGTGCCAGTATTGTGTGGCCAGTTCCGACATGCCTTGTTCCTAAGCCATAACCCTAACCCTTACTCTAACCCTACCCTAAACATAACCCTAACCATAACCCTAACCCTAAACCTAACCCTAACCCTATACATCACATGAAGCCTGGTCGGCTGCTCAGCCTTCCAACCTCAGAGGCCTGGTTCCCAAAATCTCCCGATGGAAGTCCCTGAGCCACACTGCAGAATTGCACTTGATCACTATATAAAACATGCCTGAATATAATTATTTATTTTTTTATAATGATTTTATTTATTTGTTGGACAGACTGAGATCACAAATAGGCTGTGTTTTTGTCTGAAGGAAGGGGGAATAAGGCTCCCTGCAGTGGGGAGGGCCCGGTGTCAAACTAGATTCCTCTTCCCTGGGATCTTGACCTAAGCCGAGGCAAGAGGTCACATCCAATGAGGTACACAGGTGTTCTGGAAAGCATACTCTATAGCAATGACCTTCAGCCTTAGCATAATGTGAAGCCCAAGTCATGTGCTCAGTCTTCTGTCCTCAAAGGCCTGGTTCCCAAACTCTCCCCATGGGGGAACCCTGAGCTGCCCCGCACAAATGACCTAGATTCCATAGGAAATCATGCCCTCCCTTTTATATATTTATTTTTACGTATTTATTTATTTATTGCTTCAAGATTTTACTTTTTCACTTTGCAGGGAGCGAAAAGATGTAGGCAGTGTTGCACGCCCAGAGAAGGGAAAGAAGGCTCCCTGCTGAGGAGACAGCCCGATGTGGGGCTCCATCCCAGGACTCTGGGATCATGTCCTGAGCTGAAGGCAGTGGCCTAACCCACTGACTCACCCAGGTGTTACCAACAGCATTCACTTGTGAAATAACATTCCCGGTAATCCTGATGCAAAGGCCCTGTCCCATGCTCAGGCTTTTGTCCTCAGTAGCTTGGTCCATGAACTCTGCAGATGCGGGAACCCTGAGGTGCACCGCACAATGTCCATAGATCCCAATGAGAACGTTTGCCCTTTAGAAATGAGCTGAATCCGTAGATCAGGTGAAATCTGCATGCACCCCTTGGGACACAGCTCCAAGGAGCGCCCACCTGAAGCGGGAACCAGGAGTTTGATGATCCCTCAGCAAGGGCCGGTTGGGCCTCCCATGTGCATCGGCCTAAACCTAACCCGAGGGTGCTTCTTCAGACTTCTATCCCCGGTTGCCTGCCCTGGTAGCCCTCTAGGTAGGGGATTCCTTCTTCACATCGCAGGCCTCTGGGTGCCTCCCACTAGACAAATGGGAAGTTTAGCCCTGTGCAAGACCCTCGGGGCGGGAGATATCTGCCTGTCCAATCATTCTACCAACACCTTCCTAGGACCCCCACACCACAATCCGGGATTTGGATGGTCCGCCAGGGCTACGTCCTCAACTGAGTCCCGTGGAAAGCCTAATTCTGCCCTGACAAATCAGGTCAGCCATTCTCCCAGAGTCAAACCCTAAGCCTAGGTTATGTGATCAGACTCTGGACACCGGAGGACTGAACCCAGGTCCTCCTGTGGATGGGAAAGTCAGTCTGAAGGAAGGACTCAGCCTCTCAGGCAGAAACTGACCCTTTTCTTCTGTGCTATCCAGTACCTTCAGAATTATAGAAACCAGCATGCTCCCCTGAGGGCAGTCCACCCTCTTGGCCTGTCCCGTCCAAAATTCCATCGCCTGAGGATTCTGCTGAGTCCCACCCTCAACTCAGCCCTTGGTGTGCCAGTATTGTGTGGCCAGTTCCGACATGCCTTGTTCCTAAAACATAACCCTAACCCTTACTCTAACCCTCACCTAAACATAACCCTAACCCTAACCCTAACCCTAAACCTAACCCTAACGCTATACCTCACATGAAGCCGTGGTCGGCTGCTCAGCCTTCCAACCTCAGAGGCCTGGTTCCCAAAATCTCCCGATGGAAGAACCCTGAGCCACACTGCAGAATTGCACTTGATCACTATATAAAACGTGCCTGAATATATTTATTTATTTTTTTATAATGATTTTATGTATTTGTTGGACAGACTGAGATCACAAATAGGCTGTGTTTTTGTCTGAAGGAAGGGGGAATAAGGCTCCCTGCAGTGGGGAGGGCCCGGTGTCAAACTAGATTCCTCTTCCCTGGGAAGAGGGCCGAGGCAAGAGGTCACATCCAATGAGGTACACAGGTGTTCTGGAAAGCATACCCTATAGCAATGACCTTCAGCCTTAGCATAATGCGAAGCCCAAGTCATGTGCTCAGTCTTCTGTCCTCAAAGGCCTAGTTCCCAAACTCTCCTCATGGGGGAACCATGACTGCCCCGCACAAATGACCTAGATTCCAATAGGAAATCATGCCCTCCCTTTTATATATTTATTATTTACGTATTTATTTATTTATTGCTTCAAGATTTTACTTTTTCACTTTGCAGGGAGCGAAAAGATGTAGGCAGTGTTGCACGCCCAGAGAAGGGAAAGAAGGCTCCCTGCTGAGGAGACAGCCCGATGTGGGGCTCCATCCCAGGACTCTGGGATCATGTCCTGAGCTGAAGGCAGTGGCCTAACCCACTGACTCACCCAGGTGTTACCAAAAGCATTCACTTGTGAAATAAACTTCACGGTAATCCTGATGCAAAGCCCCTGTCCCATGCTCAGGCTTCTGTCCTCAGTATTCTGGTCCATGAACTCTGCAGATGCGGGAACCCTGAGGTGCACCGCACAATGTCCATAGATCCCATTGGGAACGTTTGCCCTTTAGAAATGAGCTGAATCCGTAGAACAGGTGAAATCTGCAAGCACCCCTTGGGACACAGCTCCAAGGAGCGCCCACCTGAAGCGGGAACCAGGAGTTTGATGATCCCTCAGCAAGGGCCGGTAGGGCCTCCCATGTGCATCGGCCTAAGCCTAACCCGAGGGTGTTTCTTCAGACTTCTATCCCCGGTTGCCTGCCCTGATAGCCCTCTTGGTAGGGGATTCCTTCTTCACATCGCAGGCCTCTGGGTGCCGCCCACTAGGCAAATGGGAAGTTTAGCCCTGTGGAAGACCCTCGGGGCTGGAGAAATCTGCCTGTCCGATCATTCTACCAACACCTTCCTAGGACCCCCACACCACAATCCGGGAATAGGATGGTCCGCCAGGGCTACGTCCTCAACTGAGTCCCGTGGAAAGCCTAATTCTGCCCTGACAAATCAGGTCAGCCATTCTCCCAGAGTCAAACCCTAAGCCTAGGTTACGTGATCAGACTCTGGACACCGGAAAACTGAACCCAGGTCCTCCTGTGGATGGGAAAGTCAGTCTGTAGGAAGGACTCAGCCTCTCAGGCAGAAACTGACCCTTTCCTTCTGTGCTATCCAGTACCTTCAGATATATAGAAACCAGCATGCTCCCCTGAGGGCATTCCACCCTCTTGGCCTGTCCCGTCCAAAATTCCATCGCCTGAGGATTCTGCTGAGTCCCACCCTCAACTCAGCCCTTGGTGTGCCAGTATTGTGTGGCCAGTTCTGACATGCCTTGTTCCTAAGACATAACCCTAACCCTTACTCTAACCCTCACCTAAACATAACCCTAACACTAACCCACACCCTAAAACTAACCCTAACCCTATACCTCACATGAAGCCGTGGTCGGCTGCTCAGCCTTCTAACCTCAGAGGCCTGGTTCCCAAAATCTCCCGATGGAAGAACCCTGAGCCACACTGCATAATTGCACTTGATCACTATATAAAACATGCCTGAATATATTTATTTATTTTTTTATAATGATTTTATTTATTTGTTGGACAGACTGAGATCACAAATAGGCTGTGTTTTTGTCTGAAGGAAGGGAAAATAAGGCTCCCTACAGTGGGGAGGGCCCCGTGTCAAACTAGATTCCTCTTCCCTGGGGTCTTGACCTGGGCCGAGGCAAGAGGTCACATCCAATGAGGTACACAGGTGTTCTGGAAAGCATACCCTATAGCAATGACCTTCAGCCTTAACATAATGTGAAGCCCAAGTCATGTGCTCAGTCTTCTGTCCTCAAAGGCCTGGTTCCCAAACTCTCCCCATTGGGGAACCCTGAGCTGCCCCGCACAAATGACCGAGATTCCAATAGGAAATCATGCCCTCCCTTTTATATATTTATTATTTACTTATTTATTTATTTATTGCTTCAAGATTTTACTTTTTCACTTTGCAGGGAGCGAAAAGATGTAGGCAGTGTTGCACGCCCAGTGAAGGCAAAGAAGGCTCCCTGCTTAGGAGACAGCCCGATGTGGGGCTCCATCCCAGGACTCTGGGATCATGTCCTGAGCTGAAGGCAGTGGCCTAACCCACTGACTCACCCAGTTGTTACCAACAGCATTCACTTGTGAAATAACCTTCACGGTAATCCTGATGCAAAGCCCCTGTCCCATGCTCAGGCTTCTATCCTCAGTAGCCTGGTCCATGAACTCTGCAGATGCGGGAACCCTGAGGTGCACCGCACAATGTCCATAGATCCCAATGGGAACGTTTACTCTTTAGAAATGAGCTGAATCCGTAGTACAGGTGAAATCTGCATGCATCCCTTGGGACACAGCTCCAAGGAGCGCCCACCTGAAGCGGGAACCAGGAGTTTGATGATCCATCAGCAAGGGCCGGTAGGGCCTCCCATGTGCATCGGCCTAACCCTAACCCGAGGGTGCTTCTTCAGACTTCTATCCCCGGTTGCCTGCCCTGGTAGCCCTCTAGGTAGGGGATTCCTTCTTCACATCGCAGGCCTCTGGGTGCCGCCCACTAGGCAAATGGGAAGTTTAGCCCTGTGCAAGACCCTCGGGGCGGGAGAAATCTGCCTGTCTGATCATTCTACCAACACCTTCCTAGGACCCCCACACCACAATCCGGGAATAGGATGGTCCGCCAGGGCTACGTCCTCAACTGAGTCCCGTGGAAAGCCTAATTCTGCCCTGACAAATCAGGTCAGCCATTCTCCCATAGCCAAACCCTAAGCCTAGGTTAAGTGATCAGACTCTGGACACCGGAGGACTGAACCCAGGTCCTCCTGTGGATGGGAAAGTCAATCTGTAGGAAGGACTCAGCCTCTCAGGCAGAAACTGACCCTTTCCTTCAGTGCTATCCAGTACCTTCAGATATATAGAAACCAGCATGCTCCCCTGAGGGCATTCCACCCTCTTGGCCTGTCCTGTCCTAAATTCCATCGCCTGAGGATTCTGCTGAGTCCCACCCTCAACTCAGCCCTTATTGTGCCAGTATTGTGTGGCCAGTTCCGACATGCCTTGTTCCTAAGCCATAACCCTAACCCTTACTCTAACCCTCACCTAAACATAACCCTAATACTAACCCTAACCCTAAACCTAACTCTAACCCTATACCTCACATGAAGCCGTGGTCGGCTGCTCAGCCTTCCAACCTCAGAGGCCTGGTTCCCAAAATCTCCCGATGGAAGAACCCTGAGCCATACTGCAGAATTGCACTTGATCACTATATAAAACATGCCTGAATATATTTATTTATTTATTTATAATGATTTTATTTATTTGTTGGACAGACTGAGATCACAAGTAGGCTGTGTTTTTGTCTGAAGGAAGGGGGAATAAGGCTCCCTGCAGTGGGGAGGGCCCCGTGTCAAACTAGATTCCTCTTCCCTGGGATCTTGACCTGGGCCGAGGCAAGAGGTCACATCCAATGAGGTACACAGGTGTTCTGGAAAGCATACCCTATAGCAATGACCTTCAGCCTTAGCATAATGCGAAGCCCAAGTCATGTGCTCAGTCTTCTGTCCTCAAAGGCCTGGTTCCCAAACACTCCCCATGGGGGAACCCTGAGCTGCCCCGCACAAATGACCTAGATTCCAATAGGAAATCATGCCCTCCCTTTTATATATTTATTATTTATGTATTTATTTTTTTATTGCTTCAAGATTTTACTTTTTCATTTTGCAGGGAGCGAAAAGATGTAGGCAGTGTTGCACCCCCAGAGAAGGGAAAGAAGGCTCCCTGCTGAGGAGACAGCCCGATGTGGGGCTCCATCCCAGGACTCTGGGATCATGTCCTGAGCTGAAGGCAGTGGCCTAACCCACTGACTCACCCAGGTGTTACCAACAGCATTCACTTCTGAAATAACCTTCACGGTAATCCTGATGCAAAGCCCCTGTCCCATGCTCAGGCTTCTGTCCTCAGTAGCCTGGTCCATGAACTCTGCAGATGCGGGAACCCTGAGGTGCACCGCACAATGTCCATAGATGCCAATGGGAACGTTTGCCCTTTAGAAATGAGCTGAATCCGTAGAACAGGTGAAATCTGCATGCACCCCTTGGGACACAGCTCCAAGGAGCGCCCACCTGAAGCGGGAACCAGGAGTTTGATGATCCCTCAGCAAGGGCCGGGAGGGTCTCCCATGTGCATCGGCCTAACCCTAACCCAGGGTTCTTCTTCAGACTTCTATCCCCGGTTGCCTGCCCTGGTAGCCCTCTAGGTAGGGGATTCCTTCTTCACATCGCAGGCTTCTGGGTGCCGCCCACTATGATAATGGGAAATTTAGCCCTGTGGAAGACCCTCGGGGCGGGAGAAATCTGCCTGTCCGATCATTCTACCAACACCTTCCTAGGACCCCCAAACCACAATCCGGGAATAGGATGGTCCGCCAGGGCTACGTCCTCAACTGAGTCCCATGGAAAGCCTAATTCTGCCCTGACAAATCAGGTCAGCCATTCTCCCAGAGCCAAAGGCTAAGCCTAGGTTACGTGAACAGACTCTGGACACCTGAGGACAGAACCCAGGTCCTTCTGTGGATGGAAAAGTCAGTCTGTAGAAAGGACTCAGCCTCTCAGGCAGAAACTGACCCTTTCCTTCTGTGCTATCCAGTACCTTCAGATATATAGAAACCAGCATGCTCCCCTGAGGGCATTCCACCCTCTTGGCCTGTCCCGTCCAAAATTCCATCGCCTGAGGATTCTGCTGAGTCCGACCCTCAACTCAGCCCTTGGTGTGCCAGTATTGTGTGGCCAGTTCCGACATGCCTTGTTCCTAAGACATAACCCTAACCCTTACTCTAACCCTCACCTAAACATAACCCTATCCCTAACCGTAACCCTAACCCTAACCCTAACCCTATACCTCATGAAGCCGTGGTCGGCTGCTCAGCCTTCCAACCTCAGAGGCCTGTTTCCCAAAATCTCCCGATGGAAGAACCCTGAGCCACCCTGCAGAATTGCACTTGATCACTATATAAAACATGCCTGAATATATTTATTTATTTTTTTATAATGATTTTATTTATTTGTTGGACAGACTGAGATTACAAGTAGGCTGTGTTGTTGTCTGAAAAAAGGGGGAATAAGGCTCCCTGCAGTGGGGAGGGCCCGGTGTCAAACTAGATTCCTCTTCCCTGGGATCTTGACATGGGCCGAGGCAAGAGGTCACATCCAATGAGGTACACAGGTGTTCTGGAAAGCATACCCTATAGCAATGACCTTCAGCCTTAGCATAATGCGAAGCCCAATTCATGTGCTCAGTCTTCTGTCCTCAAAGGCCTGGTTCCCAAACACTCCCCATGGGGGAACCCTGAGCTGCCCCGCACAAATGACCTAGATTCCAATAGGAAATCATGCCCTCCCTTTTATATATTTATTATTTACGTATTTATTTATTTATTGCTTCAAGATTTTACTTTTTCACTTTGCAGGGAGCGAAAAGATGAAGGCAGTGTTGCACGCCCAGAGAAGAGAAAGAAGGCTCCCTGCTGAGGAGACAGCCCGATGTGGGGCTCCATCCCAGGACTCTGGGATCATGTCCTGAGCTGAAGGCAGTGGCCTAACCCACTGACTCACCCAGGTGTTACCAACAGCATTCACTTGTGAAATAACCTTCACGGTAATCCTGATGCAAAGCCCCTGTCCCATGCTCAGGCTTCTGTCCTCAGTAGCCTGGTCCATGAACTCTGCAGATGCGGGAACCCTGAGGTGCACCGCACAATGTCCATAGATCCCAATGGGAACGTTTGCCCTTTAGAAATGAGCTGAATCCGTAGAACAGGTGAAATCTGCATGCACCCCTTGGGACACAGCTCCAAGGAGCGCCCACCTGAAGCGGGAACCAGGAGTTTGATGATCCCTCAGCAAGGGCCAGTAGGGCCTCCCATGTGCATCGGCCTAAACCTAACCCGAGGGTGCTTCTTCAGACTTCTATCCCCGGTTGCCTGCCCTGGTAGCCCTCTAGGTAGGGGATTCCTTCTTCACATCACAGGCTTCTGGGTGCCGCCCACTATGATAATGGAAAATTTAGCCCTGTGGAAGACCCTCGGGGCGGGAGAAATCTGCCTGTCTGATCATTCTACCAACACCTTCCTAGGACCCCACACCACAATCCGGGAATAGGATGGTCCGCCAGGGCTACGTCCTCAACTGAGTCCCGTGGAAAGCCTAATTCTGCCCTGACAAATCAGGTCAGCCATTCTCCCATAGCCATACCCTAAGCCTAGGTTACGTGATCAGACTCTGGACACCGGAAAACTGAACCCAGGTCCTCCTGTGGTTGGGAAAGTCAGTCTGTAGGAAGGACTCAGCCTCTCAGGCAGAAACTGACCCTTTCCTTCAGTGCTATCCAGTACCTTCAGATATATAGAAACCAGCATGCTCCCCTGAGGGCATTCCACCCTCTTGGCCTGTCCCGTCCAAAATTCCATCGCCTGAGGATTCTGCTGAGTCCCACCCTCAACTCAGCCCTTGGTGTGCCAGTATTGTGTGGCCAGTTCCGACATGCCTTGTTCCTAAGACATAACCCTAACCCTTACTCTAAACCTCACCTAAACATAACCTTAACCCTAACCCTAAACCTAACCCTAACCCTATACCTCACATGAAGCCGTGGCCTTATGCTCAGCCTTCCAACCTCAGTGGCCTGGTTCCCAAAATCTCCCGATGGAAGAACCCTGAGCCACATTGCAGAATTGCACTTGATCACTATATAAAACATGCCTGAATATATATTTTTTTATAATGATTTTATTTATTTGTTGGACAGACTGAGATCACAAGTAGGCTGTGTTGTTGTCTGAAGGAAGGTGGAATAAGGCTCCCTGCAGTGGGGAGGGCCCGGTGTCAAACTAGATTTCTCTTCCCTGGGATCTTGACTTGGGCCGAGGCAAGAGGTCACATCCAATGAGGTACACAGGTGTTCTGGAAAGCATACCCTATAGCAATGACCTTCAGCCTCCTCATAATGCGAAGCCCAAGTCATGTGCTCAGTCTTCTGTCCTCAAAGGCCTGGTTCCCAAACTCTCCCCATGGGGGAACCCTGAGCTGCCCCGCACAAATGACCTAGATTCCAATAGGAAATCATGCCCTCTCTTTTATATATTTATTATTTATGTATTTATTTATTTATTGTTTCAAGATTTTACTTTTTCACTTTGCAGGGAGCGAAAAGATGTAGGCAGTGTTGCACGCCCAGAGAAGGGAAAGAAGGCTCCCTGCTGAGGAGACAGCCCGATGTGGGGCTCCATTCCAGGACTCTGGGATCATGTCCTGAGCTGAAGGCAGTGGCCTAACCCACTGACTCACCCAGGTGTTACCAACAGCATTCACTTGTGAAATAACCTTCAAGGTAATCCTGATGCAAAGCCCCTGTCCCATGCTCAGGCTTCTGTCCTCAGTAGCATGGTCCATGAACTCTGCAGATGCAGGAACCCTGAGGTGCACCGCACAATGTCCATAGATCCCAATGGGAACGTTTGCCCTTTAGAAATGAGCTGAGTCTGTAGAACAGGTGAAATCTGCATGCACCCCTTGTGACACAGCTCCAAGGAGCGCCCACCTGAAGCGGGAACCAGGAGTTTGATGATCCCTCAGCTAGGGCCGGGAGGGCCTCCCATGTGCATCGGCCTAACCCTAACCCAGGGTTCTTCTTCAGACTTCTATCCCCGGTTGCCTGCCCTGGTAGCCCTCTAGGTAGGGGATTCCTTCTTCACATCGCAGGCTTCTGGGTGCCGCCCACTATGATAATGGGAAATTTAGCCCTGTGGATGACCCTCGGGGCGGGAGAAATCTGCCTGTCAGATCATTCTACCAACACCTTCCAAGTACCCCCACACCACGATCCGGGAATAGGATGGTCTGCCAGGGCTACGTCCTCAACTGAGTCCCGTGGAAAGCCTAATTCTGCCCTGACAAATCAGGTCAGCCATTCTCCCAGAGCCAAAGGCTAAGCCTAAGTTACGTGATCAGACTCTGGACACCGGAGGACTGAACCCAGGTCCTCCTGTGGATGGGAAAGTCAGTCTGTAGGAAGGACTCAGCCTCTCAGGCAGAAACTGACCCTTTCCTTCAGTGCTATCCAGTACCTTCAGATATATAGAAACCAGCATGCTCCCCTGAGGGCATTCCACCCTCTTGGCCTGTCCCGTCCAAAATTCCATCGCCTGAGGATTCTGCTGAGTCCCACCCTCAACTCAGCCCTTGGTGTGCTAGTTTGTGTGGCCAGTTCCGACATGCCTTGTTCCTAAGCCATAACCCTAACCCTTACTAACCCTCACCTAAACATAACCCTAACCCTAACCCTAACCCTAACCCTAACCCTAACCCTAACCCTATACCTCACATGAAGCCGTCGTCGGCTGCTCAGCCTTCCAACCTCAGAGGCCTGGTTCCCAAAATCTCCCGATGGAAGAACCCTGAGCCACACTGCAGAATTGCACTTGATCACTATATAAAACATGCCTGAATATATTTATTTATTTTTTATAATGATTTTATTTATTTTTGGACAGACTGAGATCACAAGTAGGCTGTGTTTTTGTCTGAAGGAAGGGGGAATAAGGCTCCCTGCAGTGGGGAGGGCCCGGTGTCAAACTAGATTCCTCTTCCCTGGGATGTTGACCTGGGACGAGGCAAGAGGTCACATCCAATGAGGTACACAGGTGTTCTGGAAAGCATACCCTATAGCAATGACCTTCAGCCTCCTCATAATGCGAAGGCCAATTCATGTGCTCAGTCTTCTGTCCTCAAAGGCCTGGTTCCCAAACTCTCCCCATGGGGGAACCCTGAGCTGCCCTGCACAAATGACCTAGATTCCAATAGGAAATCATGCCCTCTCTTTTATATATTTATTATTTATGTATTTATTTATTCATTGCTTCAAGATTTTACTTTTTCACTTTGCAGGGAGCGAAAAGATGTAGGCAGTGTTGCACGCCCAGAGAAGGGAAAGAAGGCTCCCTGCTGAGGAGACAGCCCGATGTGGGGCTACATCCCAGGACTCTGGGATCATGTCCTGAGCTGAAGGCAGTGGCCTAACCCACTGACTCACCCAGGTGTTACCAACAGCTTTCACTTGTGAAATAAACTTCACGGTAATCCTGATGCAAAGCCCCTGTCCCATGCTCAGGCTTCTGTCCTCAGTAGCCTGGTCCATGAACTCTGCAGATGCGGGAACCCTGAGGTGCACCGCACAATGTCCATAGATCCCAATGGGAACGTTTGCCCTTTAGAAATGAGCTGAATCCATAGAACAGGTGAAATCTGCATGCACCCCTTGGGACACAGCTCCAAGGAGCGCCCACCTGAAGCGGGAACCAGGAGTTTGATGATCCCTCAGCAAGGGCCGGTAGGGCCTCCCATGTGCATCGGCGTATCCCTACCCGGAGGGTGCTTCTTCAGACTTCTATCCCCGGTTGCCTGCTCTGGTAGCCCTCTAGGTAGGGGATTCCTTCTTCACATCGCAGGCTTCTGGGTGCCGCCCACTATGATAATGGGAAGTTTAGCCCTGTGGAAGACCCTCGGGACGGGAGAAATCTGCCTGTCCGATCATTCTACCAACACCTTCCAAAGACCCCCACACCACAATCCGGGAATAGGATGGTCTGCCAGGGCTATGTCCTCAACTTAGACCCGTGGAAAGCCTAATTCTGCCCTGACAAATCAGGTCAGCCATTCTCCCAGAGCCAAACCCTAAGCCTAGGTTACATGATCAGACTCTGGACACCGTAGGACTGAACCCAGGTCTTCCTGTGGATGGGAAAGTCAGTCTGTAAGAAGGACCCAGCCTCTCAGGCAGAAACTGACCCTTTCCTTCTGTGCTATCCAGTACCTTCAGATTATAGAAACCAGCATGCTCCCCTGAGGGCATTCCACACTCTTGGCCTGTCCCGTCCAAAATTCCATCGCCTGAGGATTCTGCTGAGTCCCACCCTCAACTCAGCCCTTGGTGTGCCAGTATTGTGTGGCCAGTTCCGACATGCCTTGTTCCTAAGACATAACCCTAACCCTTACTCTAACCCTCACCTAAACATAACCCTAACCCTAACCCTAACCCTAAACCTAACCCTAACCCTAACCCTAACCCTATACCTCACATGAAGCCGTCGTCGGCTGCTCAGCCTTCCAACCTCAGAGTCCTGTTCCCAAAATCCCCCGATGGAAGAACCCTGAGCCACTCTGGAGAATTGCACTTGATCACTATATAAAACATGCCTGAATATATTTATTTATTTTTTTATAATGATTTTATTTATTTGTTGGACAGACTGAGATCAGAAGTAGGCTGTGTTTTTGTCTGAAGGAAGGGGGAATAAGGCTCCCTGCAGTGGGGAGGGCCCGGTGTCAAACTAGATTCCTCTTCCCTGGGATCTTGACCTGGGCCGAGGCCAGAGGTCACATCCAATGAGGTACACAGGTGTTCTGGAAAGCATACCCTATAGCAATGACCTTCAGCCTTAGCCTAATGCGAAGGTCAATTCATGTGCTCAGTCTTCTGTCCTCAAAGGCCTGGTTCCCAAACTCTCCCCATGGGGGAACCCTGAGCTGGCCCGCACAAATGACCTAGATTCCAATAGGAAATCATGCCCTCTCTTTTATATATTTATTATTTATGTATTTATTTATTTATTGCTTCAAGATTTTACTTTTTCACTTTGCAGGGAGCGAAAAGATGTAGGCAGTGTTGCACGCCCAGAGAAGGGAAAGAAGGCTCCCTGTTGAGGAGACAGCCCGATGTGGGGCTTCATCCCAGGACTCTGGCATCATGTCCTGAGCTGAAGGCAGTGGCCTAACCCACTGACTCACCCAGGTGTTACCAACAGCTTTCACTTGTGAAGTAAACTTCACGGTAATCCTGATGCAAAGCCCCTGTCCCATGCTCAGGCTTCTGTCCTCAGTAGCCTGGTCCATGAACTCTGCAGATGCGGGAACCCTGAGGTGCACCGCACAATGTCCATAGATCCCAATGGGAACGTTTGCCCTTTAGAAATGAGCTGAATCCGTAGAACAGGTGAAATCTGCATGCACCCCTTGAAACACAGCTCCAAGGAGCGCCCACCTGAAGCGGGAACCAAGAGTTTGATGATCCCTCAGCAAGGGCCGGTAGGGACTCCCATGTGCATCGGCCTAACCCTAACCCGAGGGTGCTTCTTCAGACTTCTATCCCCGGTTGCCTGCACTGGTAACCCTCTAGGTAGGGGATTCCTTCTTCACATTGCAGGCTTCTGGGTGCCGCCCACTATGATAATGGGAAATTTAGCCCTGTGGAAGACCCTCGGGGCGGGAGAAATCTGCCTGTCCGATCATTCTACCAACACCTTCCTAGGACCCCCACACCACAATCCAAGAATAGGATGGTCCGCCAGGGCTATGTCCTCAACTGAGTCCCGTGGAAAGCCTAATTCTGCCCTGACAAATCAGGTCAGCCATTCTCCCAGACCCAAAGGCTAAGCCTAGGTTACGTGATCAGACTCTGGACACCGGAGGACTGAACCCAGGTCCTCCTGTGGATGGGAAAGTCAGTCTGTAGGAAGGACTCAGCCTCTCAGGCAGAAACTGACCCTTTCCTTCTGTGCTATCCAGTACCTTCAGATATATAGTAACCAGCATGCTCCCCTGAGGGCATTCCACCCTCTTGGCCTGTCCCGTCCAAAATTCCATCGCCTGAGGATTCTGCTGAGTCCCACCCTCAACTCAGCCCTTGGTGTGCCAGTATTGTGTGGCCAGTTCCGACATGCCTTGTTCCTAAGCCATAACCCTAACCCTTACTCTAACCCTACCCTAAACATAACCCTAACCATAACCCTAACCCTAAACCTAACCCTAACCCTATACATCACATGAAGCCTGGTCGGCTGCTCAGCCTTCCAACCTCAGAGGCCTGGTTCCCAAAATCTCCCGATGGAAGTCCCTGAGCCACACTGCAGAATTGCACTTGATCACTATATAAAACATGCCTGAATATATTTATTTATTTTTTTTATAATGATTTTATTTATTTGTTGGACAGACTGAGATCACAAATAGGCTGTGTTTTTGTCTGAAGGAAGGGGGAATAAGGCTCCCTGCAGTGTGGAGGGCCCGGTGTCAAACTAGATTCCTCTTCCCTGGGATCTTGACCTAAGCCGAGGCAAGAGGTCACATCCAATGAGGTACACAGGTGTTCTGGAAAGCATACTCTATAGCAATGACCTTCAGCCTTAGCATAATGTGAAGCCCAAGTCATGTGCTCAGTCTTCTGTCCTCAAAGGCCTGGTTCCCAAACTCTCCCCATTGGGGAACCCTGAGCTGCCCCGCACAAATGACCTAGATTCCAATAGGAAATCATGCCCTCCCTTTTATATATTTATTTTTACGTATTTATTTATTTATTGCTTCAAGATTTTACTTTTTCACTTTGCAGGGAGCGAAAAGATGTAGGCAGTGTTGCACACCCAGAGAAGGGAAAGAAGGCTCCCTGCTGAGGAGACAGCCCGATGTGGGGCTCCATCCCAGGACTCTGGGATCATGTCCTGAGCTGAAGGCAGTGGCCTAACCCACTGACTCACCCAGGTGTTACCAACAGCATTCACTTGTGAAATAACATTCCAGTAATCCTGATGCAAAGGCCCTGTCCCATGCTCAGGCTTTTGTCCTCAGTAGCATGGTCCATGAACTCTGCAGATGCGGGAACCCTGAGGTGCACCGCACAATGTCCATAGATCCCAATGAGAACGTTTGCCCTTTAGAAATGAGCTGAATCCGTAGAACAGGTGAAATCTGCATGCACCCCTTGGGACACAGCTCCAAGGAGCGCCCACCTGAAGTGGGAACCAGGAGTTTAATGATCCCTCAGCAAGGGCCGGTAGGGCCTCCCATGTGCATCGGCCTAACCCTAACCCGAGGGTGCTTCTTCAGACTTCTATCCCCGGTTGCCTGCCCTGGTAGCCCTCTAGGTAGGGGATTCCTTCTTCCCATCGCAGGACTCTGGGTGCCGCCCACTATGATAATGGGAAATTTAGCCCTGTGGAAGACACTTGGGGCGGGAGAAATCTGCCTGTCCGATCATTCTACTAACACATTCCTAGGACCCCCACACCACAATCCGGGAATAGGATGGTCCGCCAGGGCTACGTCCTCAACTGAGTCCCGTGGAAAGCCTAATTCTGCCCTGACAAATCAGGTCAGCCATTCTCCCAGAGCCAAACCCTAAGCCTAGGTTACGTGATCAGACTCTGGACACCGGAGGACTGAACCCAGGTCCTCCTGTGGATGGGAAAGTCAGTCTGTAGGAAGGACTCAGCCTCTCAGGCAGAAACTGACCCTTTCCTTCTGTGCTATCCAGTACCTTCAGATATATAGAAACCAGCATGCTCCCCTGAGGGCATTCCACCCTCTTGGCCAGTCCCGTCCAAAATTCCATCGTCTGAGGATTCTCCTGATTCCCACCCTCAACTCAGCCCTTGGTGTGCCAGTATTGTGTGGCCAGTTCCGACATGCCTTGTTCCTAAGACAGAACCCTAACCCTTACTCTAACCCTCACCTAAACATAACCCTTACCCTAACCCTAACCCTAACCCTTACCCTATACCTCACCTGAAGCCGTTGCCGGCTGCTCAGCCTTCCAACCTCAGAGGCTTGGTTTCCAAAAATCTCCCGATGGAAGAACCCTGAGGCACACTGCAGAATTGCACTTGATCACTATATAAAACATGCCTGAATATATATTTTTTTATAATGATTTTATTTATTTGTTGGACAGACTGAGATCACAAGTAGGCTGTGTTGTTGTCTGAAGGAAGGGGGAATAAGGCTCCCTGCAGTGGGGAGGGCCCGGTGTCAAACTAGATTCCTCTTCCCTGGGATCTGGACCTGGGCCGAGGCAAGAGGTCACATCCAATGAGGTACACAGGTGTTCTGGAAAGCATACCCTATAGCAATGACCTTCAGCCTTAGCATAATGCGAAGCCCAAGTCATGTGCTCAGTCTTCTGTCCTCAAAGGCCTGGTTCCCAAACTCTCCCCATGGGGGAACCCTGAGCTGCCCCGCACAAATGACCTAGATTCCAATAGGAAATCATGCCCTCCCTTTTATATATTTATTATTTACGTATTTATTTATTTATTGCTTCAAGATTTTACTTTTTCACTTTGCAGGGAGCGAAAAGATGTAGGCAGTGTTGCTTGCCCAAAGAAGGGAAAGAAGGCTCCCTGCTGAGGAGACAGCCCGATGTGGGGCTCCATCCCAGGACTCTGGGATCATGTCCTGAGCTGAAGGCAGTGGCCTAACCCACTGACTCACCCAGGTGTTACCAACAGCAATCACTTGTGAAATAACCTTCACGGTAATCCTGATGCACAGCCCCTGTCCCATGCTCAGGCTTCTGTCCTCAGTAGCCTGGTCCATGAACTCTGCAGATGCGGGAACCCTGAGGTGCACCGCACAATGTCCATAGATCCCAATGGGAACGTTTGCCCTTTAGAAATGAGCTGAATCCGTAGAACAGGTGAAATCTGCATGCACCCCTTCGGACACAGCTCCAAGGAGCGCCCACCTGAAGCGGGAACCAGGAGTTTGATGATCCCTCAGCAAGGGCCGGTAGGGCCTCCCATGTGCATCGGCCTAACCCTAACCCGAGGGTACTTCTTCAGACTTCTATCCCCGGTTGCCTGCCCTGGTAGCCCTCTAGGTAGGGGATTCCTTCTTCACATCGCAGGCCTCTGGGTGCCGCCCACTAGGCAAATGGGAAGTTTAGCCCTGTGGAAGAACCTCGGGGCGGGAGAAATCTGCCTGTCCGATCATTCTACCAACACCTTCCTAGGACCCCCACACCACAATCCGGGAATAGGATGGTCCGTCATGGCTTCGTCCTCAACTGAGACCCGTGGAAAGCCTAATTCTGCCCTGACAAATCAGGTCAGCCATTCTCCCAGAGCCAAAGGCTAAGCCTAGGTTACGTGATCAGACTCTGGACACCGGAGGACTGAACCCAGGTCCTCCTGTGGATGGGAAAGTCAGTCTGTAGGAAGGACTCAGCCTCTCAGGCAGAAACTGACCCTTTCCTTCTGTGCTATCCAGTACCTTCAGATATATAGAAACCAGCATGCTCCCCTGAGGGCATTCCACCCTCTTGGCCCTTCCCGTCCAAAATTCCATCGCCTGAGGATTCTGCTGAGTCCCACCCTCAACTCAGCCCTTGGTGTGCCAGTATTGTGTGGCCAGTTCCGACATGCCTTGTTCCTAAGACATAACCCTAACCCTTACTCTAAACCTCACCTAAACATAACCTTAACCCTAAACCTAATCCTAACCCTTACCCTATACCTCACATGAAGCCGTGGTCGGCTGCTCAGCCTTCCAACCTCAGAGGCCTGGTTCCCAAAATCTCCCGATGAAAGAACCCTGAGCCACACTGCAGAATTGCACTTGATCACTATATAAAACATGCCTGAATATATTTTTTTTATAATGATTTCATTTATTTGTTGGACAGACTGAGATCACAAGTAGGCTGTGTTTTTGTCTGAAGGAAGGGGGAATGAGGCTCCCTGCAGTGGGGAGGGCCCGGTGTCAAACTAGATTCCTCTTCCCTGGGATCTTGACCTGGGCCGAGGCAAGAGGTCACATCCAATGAGGTACACAGGTGTTCTGGAAAGCATACCCTATAGCAATGACCTTCAGCCTTAGCATAATGCGAAGCCCAAGTCATGTGCTCAGTCTTCTGTCCTCAAAGGCCTGGTTCCCAAACTCTCCCCATGGGGGAACCCTGAGCTGCCCCGCACAAATGACCTAGATTCCAATAGGAAATCATGCCCTCTCTTTTATATATTTATTATTTATGTATTTATTTATTCATTGCTTCAAGATTTTACTTTTTCAATTTGCAGGGAGCGAAAAGATGTAGGCAGTGTTGCACGCCCAGAGAAGGGAAAGAAGGCTCCCTGCTGAGGAGACAGCCCGATGTGGGGCTCCATCCCAGGACTCTGGGATCATGTCCTGAGCTGAAGGCAGTGGCCTAACGCACTGACTAACCAAGGTGTTACCAACAGCATTCAATTGTGAAATAACCTTCACGGGAATCCTGATGCAAAGCCCCTGTCCCATGCTCAGGCTTCTGTCCTCAGTAGCCTGGTCCATGAACTCTGCAGATGCGGGAACCCTGAGGTGCACCGCACAATGTCCATAGATCCCAATGGGAACGTTTGCCCTTTAGAAATGAGCTGAATCCGTAGAACAGGTGAAATCTGCATGCACCCCTTGGGACACAGCTCCAAGGAGCGCCCACCTGAAGCGGGAACCAGGAGTTTGATGATCCCTCAGCAAGGGCCGGTAGGGTCTCCCATGTGCATCGGCCTAACCCTAACCCGAGGGTGCTTCTTCAGACTTCTATCCCCGGTTTCCTGCCCTGGAAGCCCTCTAGGTAGGGGATTCCTTCTTCAAATTGCAGGCTTCTGGGTGCCGCCCACTATGATAATGGCAAATTTAGCCCTGTGGAAGACCCTCGGGGCGGGAGAAATCTGCCTGTCCGATCATTCTACCAACACCTTCCTAGGACCCCCACACCACAATCCGGGAATAGGATGGTCTGCCAGGGCTACGTCCTCAACTGAGTCCCGTGGAAAGCCTAATTCTGCCCTGACAAATCAGGTCAGCCATTCTCCCAGAGCCAAACTCTAAGCCTAGGTTACGTGATCAGACTCTGGACACCGGAGGACTGAACCCAGGTCCTCCTGTGGATGGGAAAGTCAGTCTGTAGGAAGGACTCAGCCTCTCAGGCAGAAACTGACCCTTTCCTTCTGTGCTATCCAGTACGTTCAGATATATAGAAACCAGCATGCTCCCCTGAGGGCATTCCACCCTCTTGGCCTGTCCCGTCCAAAATTCCATCGCCTGAGGATTCTGCTGAGTCCCACCCTCAACTCAGCCCTTGGTGTGCCAGTATTGTGTGGCCAGTTCCGACATGCCTTGTTCCTAAGACATAACCCTAACCATTACTCTAACCCTCACCTAAACATAACCCTAACCCTAACCCTAACCCTAACCCTATACCTCACATGAAGCCGTGGTCGGCTGCTCAGCCTTCCAACCTCAGAGGCCTGGTTCCCAAAATCTCCCGATGGAAGAACCCTGAGCCACACTGCAGAATTGCACTTGATCACTATATAAAACATGCCTGAATATATTTATTTATTTATTTATAATGATTTTATTTATTTGTTGGACAGACTGAGATCACAAGTAGGCTGTGTTTTTGTCTGAAGGAAGGGGGAATAAGGCTCCCTGCAGTGGGGAGGGCCCGGTGTCAAACTAGATTCCTCTTCCCTGGGATCTTGACCTGGGCCGAGGCAAGAGGTCACATCCAATGAGGTACACAGGTGTTCTGGAAAGCATACCCTATAGCAATGACCTTCAGCCTTAGCATAATGCGAAGCCCAAGTCATGTGCTCAGTCTTCTGTCCTCAAAGGCCTGGTTCCCAAACTCTCCCCATGGGGGAACCCTGAGCTGCCCCACACAAATGACCTAGATTCCAATAGGAAATCATGCCCTCTCTTTTATATATTTATTATTTATGTATTTATTTATTTATTGCTTCAAGATTTTACTTTTTCACTTTGCAGGGAGCGAAAAGATGTAGGCAGTGTTGCACGCCCAGAGAAGGGAAAGAAGGCTCCCTGCTGAGGAGACAGCCCGATGTGGGGCTCCATCCCAGGACTCTGGGATCATGTCCTGAGCTGAAGGCAGTGGCCTAACCCACTGACTCACCCAGGTGTTACCAACAGCATTCACTTGTGAAATAACCTTCACGGTAATCCTGATGCACAGCCCCTGTCCCATGCTCAGGCTTCTGTCCTCAGTAGCCTGGTCCATGAACTCTGCAGATGCGGGAACCCTGAGTTGCACCGCACAATGTCCATAGATCCCAATGGGAACGTTTGCCCTTTAGAAATGAGCTGAATCTGTAGAACAGGTGAAATCTGCATGCACCCCTTGGGACACAGCTCCAAGGAGCACCCACCTGAAGCGGGAACCAGGAGTTTGATGATCCCTCAGCAAGGGCCGGTAGGGCCTCCCATGTGCATCGGCCTAACCCTAACCCGAGGGTGCTTCTTCAGACTTCTATCCCCGGTTGCCTGCCCTGGTAGCCCTCTAGGTAGGGGATTCCTTCTTCACATCGCAGGCCTCTGGGTGCCGCCCACTAGACAAATGGGAAGTTTAGCCCTGTGGAAGACCCTCGGGGAGGGAGAAATCTGCCTGTCCGATCATTCTACCAACACCTTCCTAGGACCCCCACACCACAATCTGGGAATAGGATGGTCTGCCAGGGCTACGTCCTCAACTGAGTCCCGTGGAAAGCCTAATTCTGCCCTGACAAATCAGGTCAGCCATTCTCCCAGAGCCAAACTCTAAGCCTAGGTTACGTGATCAGACTCTGGACACCGGAGGACTGATCCCAGGTCCTCCTGTGGATGGGAAAGTCAGTCTATAGGAAGGACTCAGCCTCTCAGGCAGAAACTGACCCTTTCCTTCTGTGCTATCCAGTACCTTCAGATATATAGAAACCAGCATGCTCCCCTGAGGGCATTCCACCCTCTTGGCCTGTCCCGTCCAAAATTCCATCGCCTGAGGATTCTGCTGAGTCCCACCCTCAACTCAGCCCTTGGTGTGCCAGTATTGTGTGGCCAGTTCCGACATGCCTTGTTCCTAAGACATAACCCTAACCCTTACTCTAACCCTCACCTAAACATAACCTTAACCCTAACCCTAATCCTAACCCTTACCCTATACCTCACATCAAGCCGTGGTCGGCTGCTCAGCTTTCCAACCTCAGAGGCCTGGTTCCCAAAATCTCCCGATGGAAGAACCCTGAGCCACACTGCAGAATTGCACTTGATCACTATATAAAACATGCCTGAATATATTTTTTTTATAATGATTTCATTTATTTATTGGACAGACTGAGATCACAAGTAGGCCTTGTTTTTGTCTGAAGGAAAGGGGAATGAGGCTCCCTGCAGTGGGGAGGGTCCGGTGTCAAACTAGATTCCTCTTCCCTGGGATCTTGACCTGGGCCGAGGCAAGAGGTCACATCCAATGAGGTAAACAGATTTTCTGGAAAGCATACTTTATAGCAATGACCTTCAGCCTTAGCATAATGCGAAGCCCAAGTCATGTGCTCAGTCTTCTGTTCTCAAAGGCCTGGTTCCCAAACTCTCCCCATGGGGGAACCCTGAGCTGCCCCGCACAAATGACCTAGATTCCAATAGGAAATCATGCCCTCTCTTTTATATATTTATTATTTATGTATTTATTTATTCATTGCTTCAAGATTTTACTTTTTCACTTTGCAGGGAGCGAAAAGATGTAGGCAGTGTTGCTTGCCCAGAGAAGGGAAAGAAGGCTCCCTGCTGAGGAGACAGCCCGATGTGGGGCTCCATCCCAGGACTCTGGGATCATGTCCTGAGCTGAAGGCAGTGGCCTAACCCACTGACTCACCCAGGTGTTACCAACAGCATTCACTTGTGAAATAACCTTCACGGTAATCCTGATGCAAAGCCCCTGTCCCATGCTCAGGCTTCTGTCCTCAGTAGCCTGGTCCATGAACTCTGCAGATGCGGGAACCCTGAGGTGCACCGCACAATGTCCATAGATCCCAATGGGAACGTTTGCCCTTTAGAAATGAGCTGAATTCGTAGATCAGGTGAAATCTGCATGCACCCCTGGGGACACAGCTCCAAGGAGCGCCCACCTGAAGCGGGAAACAGGAGTTTGATGATCCCTCAGCAAGGGCCGGTAGGGCCTCCCATGTGCATCGGCTAAGCCTAACCCGAGGGTGCTTCTTCAGACTTCTATCCCCGGTTGCCTGCCCTGGTAGCCCTCTAGGTAGGGGATTCCTTCTTCACATCGCAGGCCTCTGGGTGCCGCCCACTAGGCAAATGGGAAGTTTAGCCCTGTGGAAGACCCTAGGGGCGGGAGAAATCTGCCTGTTCGATCATTCTACCAACACCTTCCTAGGACCCCCACACCACAATCCGGGAATAGGATGGTCAGCCAAAGCTACGTCCTCAACTAAATCCCGTGGAAAGCCTAATTCTGCCCAGACAAATCAGGTCAGCCATTCTCCCACAGCCAAAGGCTAAGCCTAGTTTACGTTATCAGACTCTGGACACCGGAGTACTGAACCCAGGTCCTCCTGTGGATGGGAAAGTCAGTCTGTAGGAAGGACTCAGCCTCTCAGGCAGAAACTGACCCTTTCCTTCTGTGCTATCCAGTACCTTCAGATATATAGAAACCAGCATGCTCACCTGAGGGCATTCCACCCTCTTGGCCTGTCCCGTCCAAAATTCCATCGCCTGAGTTTCTGCTGAGTCCCACCCTCAACTCAGCCCTTGGTGTGCCAGTATTGTGTGGCCAGTTCCGACATGCCTTGTTCCTAAGACATAACCCTAACCCTTACTAACCCTCACCTAAACATAACCCTAACCCTAACCCTAACCCTAACCCTAACCCTATACCTCACATGAAGCCGTGGTCGGCTGCTCAGCCTTCCAAACTCAGAGGCCTGGTACCCAAAATCTCCCGATGGAAGAACCCTGAGCCACACTGCAGAATTGCACTTGATCACTATATAAAACATGCCTGAATATATTTATTTATTTATTTATAATGATTTTATTTATTTGTTGGACAGACTGAGATCACAAGTAGGCTGTGTTTTTGTCTGAAGGAAGGGGGAATAAGGCTCCCTGCAGTGGGGAGGGCCCGGTGTCAAACTAGATTCCTCTTCCCTGGGATCTTGACCTGGGCCGAGGCAAGAGGTCACATCCAATGAGGTACACAGGTGTTCTGGAAAGCATACCCTATAGCAATGACCTTCAGCCTTAGCATAATGCGAAGCCCAAGTCATGTGCTCAGTCTTCTGTCCTCAAAGGCCTGGTTCCCAAACTCTCCCCATGGGGGAACCCTGAGCTGCCCCGCACAAATGACCTAGATTCCAATAGGAAATCATGCCCTCTCTTTTATATATTTATTATTTATGTATTTATTTATTTATTGCTTCAAGATTTTACTTTTTCACTTTGCAGGGAGCGAAAAGATGTAGGCAGTGTTGCACGCCCAGAGAAGGGAAAGAAGGCTCCCTGCTGAGGAGACAGCCCGATGTGGGGCTCCATCCCAGGACTCTGGGATCATGTCCTGAGCTGAAGGCAGTGGCCTAACCCACTGACTCACCCAGGTGTTACCAACAGCATTCACTTGTGAAATAACCTTCACGGTAATCCTGATGCACAGCCCCTGTCCCATGCTCAGGCTTCTGTCCTCAGTAGCCTGGTCCATGAACTCTGCAGATGCGGGAACCCTGAGTTGCACCGCACAATGTCCATAGATCCCAATGGGAACGTTTGCCCTTTAGAAATGAGCTGAATCTGTAGAACAGGTGAAATCTGCATGCACCCCTTGGGACACAGCTCCAAGGAGCGCCCACCTGAAGCGGGAACCAGGAGTTTGATGATCCCTTAGCAAGGGCCGGTAGGGCCTCCCATGTGCATCGGCCTAACCCTAACCCGAGGGTGCTTCTTCAGACTTCTATCCCCGGTTTCCTGCCCTGGTAGCCCTCTAGGTATGGGATTCCTTCTTCACATCGCAGGCCTCTGGGTGCCGCCCACTAGACAAATGGGAAGTTTAGCCCTGTGGAAGACCCTCGGGGAGGGAGAAATCTGCCTGTCCGATCATTCTACCAACACCTTCCTAGGACCCCCACACCACAATCCGGGAATAGGATGGTCCGCCAGGGCTACGTCCTCAACTGAGTCCCGTGGAAAGCCTAATTCTGCCCTGACAAATCAGGTCAGCCATTCTCCCAGAGCCAAAGGCTAAGCCTAGGTTACGTGATCAGACTCTGGACACCGGAGGACTGAACCCAGGTCCTCCTGTGGATGGGAAAGTCAGTCTGTAGGAAGGACTCAGCCTCTCAGGCAGAAACTGACCCTTTCCTTCTGTGCTATCCACTACCTTCAGATATATAGAAACCAGCATGCTCCCCTGAGGGCATTCCACCCTCTTGGCCTGTCCCGTCCAAAATTCCATCGCCTGAGGATTCTGCTGATTCCCACCTTCAACTCAGACCTTGGTGTGCCAGTATTGTGTGGCCAGTTCCGACATGCCTTGTTCCTAAGACATAACCCTAACCCTTACTCTAACCTTCACCTAAACATAACCCTAACCCTTACCCTAACCCCAACCTTAACCCTATACCTCACATGAAGCCGTGGTCGGCTGCTCAGCCTTCCAACCTCAGAGGCCTGGTTCCCAAAATCTCCCGATGGAAGAACCCTGAGCCACACTGCCGAATTGCACTTGATCACTATATAAAACATGCCTGAATATATTTATTTATTTTTTTATAATGATTTTATTTATTTGTTGGACAGACTGAGATCACAAGTAGGTTGTGTTTTTGTCTGAAGGAAGGGGGAATAATGCTCCCTGCAGTGGGGAGGGCCCGGTGTCAAACTAGATTCCTCTTCCCTGGGATCTTGACCTGGGCGGAGGCAAGAGGTCACATCCAATGAGGTACACAGGTGTTCTGGAAAGCATACCCTATAGCAATGACCTTCAGCCTTAGCATAATGCGAAGCCCAAGTCATGTGCTCAGTCTTCTGTCCTCAAAGGCCTGGTTCCCAAACTCTCCCCATGGGGGAACCCTGAGCTGCCCCGCACAAATGAACTAGATTCCAATAGGAAATCATGCCCTCTCTTTTATATATTTATTATTTATTTATTTATTAATTTATTGCTTCAAGATTTTACTTTTTCATTTTGCAGGGAGCGAAAAGATGTAGGCAGTGTTGCACGCCCAGAGAAAGGAAAGAAGGCTCCCTGCTGAGGAGACAGCCGATGTGGGGCTCCATCCCAGGACTCTGGGATCATGTCCTGAGCTGAAGGCAGTGGCCTAACCCACTGACTCACCCAGGTGTTACCAACAGCATTCACTTGTGAAATAACCTTCACGGTAATCCTGATGCAAAGCCCCTGTCCCATGCTCAGGCTTCTGTCTTCAGTAGCCTGGTCCATGAACTCTGCAGATGCGGGAACCCTGAGGTGCACCGCACAATGTCCATAGATCCCAATGGAACGTTTGCCCTTTAGAAATGAGCTGAATCCGTAGAACAGGTGAAATCTGCATGCACCCCTTGGGACACAGCTCTAAGGAGCGCCCACCTGAAGCGGGAACCACGAGTTTGATGATCCCTCAGCAAGGGCCAGTAGGGCCTCCCATGTGCATCGGCCTAACCCTAACCCGAGGGTGCTTCTTCAGACTTCTATCCCCGGTTGCCTGCCCTGGTAGCCCTCTAGGAAGGAGATTCCTTCTCATCGCAGGCTTCTGGGTGCCGCCCACTATGATAATGGCAAATTTAGCCGTGTGGAAGACCCTGGGCGCGGGAGAAATCTGCCTGTCCGATCATTCTACCAACACCTTCCTAGGACCCCCACACCACAATCCGGGAATAGGATGGTCCGACAGGGCTACGTCCTCAACTCAGTCCCGTGGAAAGCCTAATTCTGCCCTGACAAATCAGGTCAGCCATTCTCCCAGAGCCAAACCCTAAGCCTAGGTTACGTGTTCAGACTCTGGACACCGGAGGACTGAACCCAGGTCCTCCTGTGGATGGGAAAGTCAGTCTGTAGGAAGGACTCAGCCTCTCAGGCAGAAACTGACCCTCTCCTTCTCTGCTATCCAGTACCATCAGATATATAGAAACCAGCATGCTCCCCTGAGGGCATTCCACCCTCTTGGCCTGTCCCGTCCAAAATTCCATCGCCTGAGGATTCTGCTGAGTCCCACCCTCAACTCAGCCCTTGGTGTGCCAGTATTGTGTGGCCAGTTCCGACATGCCTTGTTCCTAAGACATAACCCGAATCATTACTCTAACCCTCACCTAAACATAACCCTAACCCTAACCGTAACCCTAACCCTAACCCTAACCCTAACCCTAACCCTATACCTCACATGAAGCCGTGGTCGGCTGCTCAGCCTTCCAACCTCAGAGGCCTAGTTCCCAAAATCTCCCGATGGAAGAACCCTGAGCCACACTGCAGAATTGCACTTGATCACTATATAAAACATGCCTGAATATATTTATTTATTTTTTTATAATGATTTTATTTATTTGTTGGACAGACTGAGATCACAAGTAGGCTGTGTTTTTGTCTGAAGGAAGGGGGAATAAGGCTCCCTGCAGTGGGGAGGGCCCGGTGTCAAACTAGATTCCTCTTCCCTGGGATCTTGACCTGGGCCGAGGCAAGAGGTCACATCCAATGAGGTACACAGGTGTTCTGGAAAGCATACCCTATAGCAATGACCTTCAGCCTTAGCATAATGCGAAGCCCAAGTCATGTGCTCAGTCTTCTGTCCTCAAAGGCCTGGTTCCCAAACTCTCCCCATGGGGGAACCCTGAGCTGCCCCGCACAAATGACCTAGATTCCAATAGGAAATCATGCCCTCCCTTTTATATATTTATTATTTATGTATTTATTTATTTATTGCTTCAAGATTTTACTTTTTAACTTTGCAGGGAGCGAAAAGATGTAGGCAGTGTTGCACGCCCAGAGAAAGGAAAGAAGGCTCCCTGCTGAGGAGACAGCCCGATGTGGGGCTCCATCCCAGGACTCTGGGATCATGTCCTGAGCTGAAGGCAGTGGCCTAACCCACTGACTCACCCAGGTGTTACCAACAGCATTCACTTGTGAAATAACCTTCACGGTATTCCTGATGCAAAGCCCCTGTCCCATGCTCAGGCTTCTGTCCTCAGTAGCCTGGTCCATGAACTCTGCAGATGCGGGAACCCTGAGGTGCACCGCACAATGTCCATAGATCCCAATGGGAACGTTTGCCCTTTAGAAATGGGCTGAATCCGTAGAACAGGTGAAATCTGCATGCACCCCTTGGGACACAGCTCCAAGGAGCGCCCACCTGAAGCGGGAACCAAGAGTTTGATGATCCCTCAGCAAGGGCCGGTAGGGCCTCCCATGTGCATCGGCCTAACCCTAACCCGAGGGTGCTTCTTCAGACTTCTATCCCCGGTTGCCTGCCCAGGTAGCCCTCTAGGTAGGGGATTCCTTCTTCACATCGCAGGCTTCTGGGTGCCGCCCACTATGATAATGGGAAATGAAGCCCTGTGGAAGACCCTCGGGGCCGGAAAATCTGCCTGTCCGATCATTCTACGAACACCTTCCTAGGACCCCCACACCACAATCCAAGAATAGGATGGTCCGCCAGGGATACGTCCTCAACTGAGTCCCGTGGAAAGCCTAATTCTGCCCTGACAAATCAGGTCAGCCATTCTCCCAGAGCCAAAGGCTAAGCCTAGGTTACGTGATCAGACTCTGGACACCGGAGGACTGAACCCAGGTCCTCCTGTGGATAGGAAAGTCAGTCTGTAGGGAGGACTCAGCCTCTCAGGCAGAAACTGACCCTTTCTTTCTGTGCTATCCAGTACCTTCAGATATATAGAAACCAGCATGCTCCCCTGAGGGCATTCCACCCTCTTGGCCTGTCCCGTCCAAAATTCCATCGCCTGAGGTTTTGCTGAGTCCCACCCTCAACTCAGGCCTTGGTGTGCCAGTATTGTGTGGCCAGTTCCGACATGCCTTGTTCCTAAGACATAACCCTAACCCTTACTAACCCTCACCTAAACATAACCCTAACCCTAACCCTAACCCTAACCCTAACCCTATACCTTCCTTGAAGCCGTGGTCGGCTGCTCAGCCTTCCAACCTCAGAGGCCTGGTTCCCAAAATCTCCCGATGGAAGAACCCTGAGCCAAACTGCAGAATTGCACTTGATCACTATATAAAACATGCCTGAATATATTTATTTATTTTTTTATAATGATTTTATTTATTTGTTGGACAGACTGAGATCACAAGTAGGCTGTGTTTTTGTCTGAAGGAAGGGGGAATAAGGCTCCCTGCAGTGGGGAGGGCCCGGTGTCAAACTAGATTCCTCTTCCCTGGGATCTTGACCTGGGCCGAGGCAAGAGGTCACATCCAATGAGGTACACAGGTGTTCTGGAAAGCATACCCTATAGCAATGACCTTCAGCCTTAGCATAATGCGAAGCCCAAGTCATGTGCTCAGTCTTCTGTCCTCAAAGGCCTGGTTCCCAAACTCTCCCCATGGGGGAACCCTGAGCTGCCCCGCACAAATGACCTAGATTCCAATAGGAAATCATGCCCTCTCTTTTATATATTTATTATTTATGTATTTATTTATTTATTGCTTCAAGATTTTACTTTTTCACTTTGCAGGGAGCGAAAAGATGTAGGCAGTGTTGCACGCCCAGAGAAGGGAAAGAAGGCTCCCTGCTGAGGAGACAGCCCGATGTGGGGCTCCATCCCAGGACTCTGGGATCATGTCCTGAGCTGAAGGCAGTGGCCTAACCCACTGACTCACCCAGGTGTTACCAACAGCATTCACTTGTGAAATAACCTTCACGGTAATCCTGATGCACAGCCCCTGTCCCATGCTCAGGCTTCTGTCTCAGTAGCCTGGTCCATGAACTCTGCAGATGCAGGAACCCTGAGTTGCACCGCACAATGTCCATAGATCCCAATGGGAACGTTTGCCCTTTAGAAATGAGCTGAATCTGTAGAACAGGTGAAATCTGCATGCACCCCTTGGGACACAGCTCCAAGGAGCGCCCACCTGAAGCGGGAACCAGGAGTTTGATGATCCCTCAGCAAGGGCCGGTAGGGCCTCCCGTGTGCATCGGCCTAACCCTAACCCGAGGGTGCTTCTTCAGACTTCTATCCCCGGTTGCCTGCCCTGGTAGCCCTCTAGGTAGGGGAAAACTTCTTCACATCGCAGGCCTCTGGGTGCCGCCCACTAGACAAATGGGAAGTTTAGCCCTGTGGAAGACCCTCGGGGAGGGAGAAATCTGCCTGTCCGATCATTCTACCAACACTTTCCTAGGACCCCCACACCACAATCCGGGAAAGGATGGTCTGCCAGGGCTACGTCCTCAACTG
This sequence comes from Mustela nivalis, assembly GCF_964662115.1. NCBI lineage: Eukaryota > Metazoa > Chordata > Mammalia > Carnivora > Mustelidae > Mustela > Mustela nivalis. Next base: position 10,679 of record NW_028135996.1, on the reverse strand, counting down.
AGTCCCGTGAAAGCCTAATTCTGCCCTGACAAATCAGGTCAGCCATTCTCCCAGAGCCAAACTCTAAGCCTAGGTTAAGTGATCAGACTCTGGACACCGGAGGACTGAACCCAGGTCCTCCTGTGGATGGGAAAGTCAGTCTGTAGGAAGGACTCAGCCTCTCAGGCAGAAACTGACCCTTTCCTTCTGTGCTATCCAGTACCTTCAGATATATAGAAACCAGCATGCTCCCCTGAGGGCATTCCACCCTCTTGGCCTGTCCCGTCCAAAATTCCATCGCCTGAGGATTCTGCTGAGTCCCACCCTCAACTCAGCCCTTGGTGTGCCAGTATTGTGTGGCCAGTTCCGACATGCCTTGTTCCTAAGACATAACCCTAACCCTTACTCTAACTCTCACCTAAACATAACCTTAACCCTAACCCTAATCCTAACCCTTACCCTATACCTCACATCAAGCCGTGGTCGGCTGCTCAGCTTTCCAACCTCAGAGGCCTGGTTCCCAAAATCTCCCGATGGAAGAACCCTGAGCCACACTGCAGAATTGCACTTGATCACTATATAAAACATGCCTGAATATATTTTTTTTATAATGATTTCATTTATTTATTGGACAGACTGAGATCACAAGTAGGCCTTGTTTTTGTCTGAAGGAAAGGGGAATGAGGCTCCCTGCAGTGGGGAGGGCCTGGTGTCAAACTAGATTCCTCTTCCCTGGGATCTTGACCTGGGCCAAGGCAAGAGGTCACATCCAATGAGGTACACAGGTGTTCTGGAAAGCATACTTTATAGCAATGACCTTCAGCCTTAGCATAATGCGAAGCCCAAGTCATGTGCTCAGTCTTCTGTTCTCAAAGGCCTGGTTCCCAAACTCTCCCCATGGGGGAACCCTGAGCTGCCCCGCACAAATGACCTAGATTCCAATAGGAAATCATGCCCTCTCTTTTATATATTTATTATTTATGTATTTATTTATTCATTGCTTCAAGATTTTACTTTTTCACTTTGCAGGGAGCGAAAAGATGTAGGCAGTGTTGCACGCCCAGAGAAGGGAAAGAAGGCTCCCTACTGAGGAGACAGCCCGATGTGGGGCTCCATCCCAGGACTCTGGGATCATGTCCTGAGCTGAAGGCAGTGGCCTAACCCACTGACTCACCCAGGTGTTACCAACAGCATTCACTTGTGAAATAACCTTCACGGGAATCCTGATGCAAAGCCCCTGTCCCATGCTCAGGCTTCTGTCCTCAGTAGCCTGGTCCATGAACTCTGCAGATGCGGGAACCCTGAGGTGCACCGCACAATGTCCATAGATCCCAATGGGAACGTTTGCCCTTTAGAAATGAGCTGAATTCGTAGATCAGGTGAAATCTGCATGCACCCCTGGGGACACAGCTCCAAGGAGCGCCCACCTGAGCGGGAACCAGGAGTTTGATGATCCCTCAGCAAGGGCCGGTAGGGCCTCCCATGTGCATCGGCATAAGCCTAACCCGAGGGTGCTTCGTCAGACTTATATCCCCGGTTGCCTGCCCTGGTAGCCCTCTAGGTAGGGGATTCCTTCTTCACATCGCAGGCTTCTGGGTGCCGCCCACTATGATAATGGGAAATTTAGCCCTGTGGAAGACCCTCGGGGCCGGAGAAATCTGCCTGTCCGATCATTCTACCAACACCTTCCTAGGACCCCCACACCACATCCAAGAATAGGATGGTCCGCCAGGGCTACGTCCTCAACTGAGTCCCGTGGAAAGCCTAATTCTGCCCTGACAAATCAGGTCAGCCATTCTCCCAGAGCCAAAGGCTAAGCCTAGGTTACGTGATCAGACTCTGGACACCGGAGGACTGAACCCAGGTCCTCCTGTGGATAGGAAAGTCAGTCTGTAGGAAGGACTCAGCCTCTCAGGCAGAAACTGACCCTTTCTTTCTGTGCTATCCAGTACCTTCAGATATATAGAAACCAGCATGCTCCCCTGAGGGCATTCCACCCTCTTGGCCTGTCCCGTCCAAAATTCCATCGCCTGAGTTTCTGCTGAGTCCCACCCTCAACTCAGCCCTTGGTGTGCCAGTATTGTGTGGCCAGTTCCGACATGCCTTGTTCCTAAGACATAACCCTAACCCTTACTAACCCTCACCTAAACATAACCCTAACCCTAACCCTAACCCTAACCCTAACCCTATACCTCACATGAAGCCGTGGTCGGCTGCTCAGCCTTCCAAACTCAGAGGCCTGGTACCCAAAATCTCCCGATGGAAGAACCCTGAGCCACACTGCCGAATTGCACTTGATCACTATATAAAAAATGCCTGAATATATTTATTTATTTATTTATAATGATTTTATTTATTTGTTGGACAGACTGAGATCACAAGTAGGCTGTGTTTTTGTCTGAAGGAAGGGGGAATAAGGCTCCCTGCAGTAGGGAGGGCCCGGTGTCAAACTAGATTCCTCTTCCCTGGGATCTTGACCTGGGCCGAGGCAAGAGGTCACATCCAATGAGGTACACAGGTGTTCTGGAAAGCATACCCTATAGCAATGACCTTCAGCCTTAGCATAATGCGAAGCCCAAGTCATGTGCTCAGTCTTCTGTCCTCAAAGGCCTGGTTCCCAAACTCTCCCCATGGGGGAACCCTGAGCTGCCCCGCACAAATGACCTAGATTCCAATAGGAAATCATGCCCTCTCTTTTATATATTTATTATTTATGTATTTATTTATTTATTGCTTCAAGATTTTACTTTTTCACTTTGCAGGGAGCGAAAAGATGTAGGCAGTGTTGCACGCCCAGAGAAGGGAAAGAAGGCTCCCTGCTGAGGAGACAGCCCGATGTGGGGCTCCATCCCAGGACTCTGGGATCATGTCCTGAGCTGAAGGCAGTGGCCTAACCCACTGACTCACCCAGGTGTTACCAACAGCATTCACTTGTGAAATAACCTTCACGGTAATCCTGATGCACAGCCCCTGTCCCATGCTCAGGCCTCTGTCCTCAGTAGCCTTGTCCATGAACTCTGCAGATGCGGGAACCTGAGGTGCACCGCACAATGTCCATAGATCCCAATGGGAACGTTTGCCCTTTAGAAATGAGCTGAATCTGTAGAACAGGAGAAATCTGCATGCACCCCTTGTGACACAGCTCCAAGGAGCGCCCACCTGAAGCGGGAACCAGGAGTTTGATGATCCCTCAGCAAGGGCCGGTAGGGCCTCCCATGTGCATCGGCCTAACCCTAACCTGAGGGTGCTTCTTCAGACTTCTATCCCCGGTTTCCTGCAATGGTAGCCCTCTAGGTAGGGGATTCCTTCTTCACATCGCAGGCCTCTGGGTGCCGCCCACTAGACAAATGGGAAGTTTAGCCCTGTGGAAGACCCCCGGGGAGGGAGAAATCTGCCTGTCCTATCATTCTACCAACAACTTCCTAGGACCCTCACACCACAATCCGGGAATAGGATGGTCCGCCAGGGCTACGTTCTCAACTGAGTCCCGTGGAAAGCCTAATTCTGCCCTGACAAATCAGGTCAGCCATTCTCCCAGAGCCAAAGGCTAAGCCTAGGTTACGTGATCAGACTCTGGACACCGGAGTACTGAACCCAGGTCCTCCTGTGGATGGGAAAGTCAGTCTGTAGGAAGGACTCAGCCTCTCAGGCAGAAAATGACCCTTTCCTTCTGTGCTATCCAGTACCTTCAGATATATAGAAACCAGCATGCTCCCCTGAGGGCATTCCACCCTCTTGGCCTGTCCCGTCCAAAATTCCATCGCCTGAGGATTCTGCTGAGTCCCACCCTCAACACAGCCCTTGGTGTGCCAGTATTGTGTGGCCAGTTCCGACATGCCTTGTTCCTAAGACATAACCCTAACCCTTACTCTAACCCTCACCTAAACATAACCCTAACCCTAACCCTAACCCTATACCTCACATGAAGCCGTCGTCGGCTGCTCAGCCTTCCAACCTCAGAGGCCTGGTTCCCAAAATCTCCCGATGGAAGAACCCTGAGCCACACTGCAGAATTGCACTTGATCACTATATAAAACATGCCTGAATATATTTATTTTTTTTTATAATGATTTTAAGTATTTGTTGGACAGACTGAGATCACAAGTAGGCTGTGTTTTTGTCTGAAGGAAAGGGGAATAAGGCTCCCTGCAGTGGGGAGGGCCCGGTGTCAAACTAGATTCCTCTTCCCTGGGATCTTGACCTGGGCTGAAGCAAGAGGTCACATTCAATGAGGTACACAGGTGTTCTGGAAAGCATACCCTATAGCAATGACCTTCAGCCTTAGCATAATGCGAAGCCCAAGTCATGTGCTCAGTCTTCTTTCCTCAAAGGCCTGGTTCCCAAACTCTTCCCATGGGGGAACCCTGAGCTGCCCCACACAAATGACCTAGATTCCAATAGGAAATCATGCCCTCTCTTTTATATATTTATTATTTATGTATTTATTTATTTATTGCTTCAAGATTTTACTTTTTCACTTTTCAGGGAGCGAAAAGATGTAGGCAGTGTTGTACGCCCAGAGAAGGGAAAGAAGGCTCCCTGCTGAGGAGACAGCCCGATGTGGGGCTCCATCCCAGGACTCTGGGATCATGTCCTGAGCTGAAGGCAGTGGCCTAACCCACTGACTCACCCAGGTGTTACCAACAGCATTCACTTGTGAAATAACCTTCACGGTAATCCTGATGCAAAGCCCCTGTCCCATGCTCAGGCTTCTGTCCTCAGTAGCCTGGTCCATAAACTCTGCAGATGCGGGAACCCTGAGGTGCACCGCACAATGTCCATAGATGCCAATGGGAACGTTTGCCCTTTAGAAATGAGCTGAATCCGTAGAACAGGTGAAATCTGCATGCACCCCTTGGGACACAGGTCCAAGGAGCGCCCACCTGAAGCGGGAACCAGGAGTTTGATGATCCCTCAGCAAGGGCCGGTAGGGCCTCCCATGTGCATCGGCCTAACCCTAACCCGAGGGTGCTTCTTCAGACTTCTATCCCCGGTTGCCTGCCCTGGTAGCCCTCTAGGTAGGGGATTCCATCTTCACATCGCAGGCTTCTGGGTGCCGCCCACCATGGTAATGGAAAATTTAGCCCTGTGGAAGACCCTCGGGGCGGGAGAAATCTGCCTCTCCGATCATTCTACCAACACCTTCCTAGGACCCCCACACCACAATCCAAGAATAGGATGGTCCGCCAGGGCTACGTCCTCAACTGAGTCCCGTGGAAAGCCTAATTCTGCCCTGACAAATCAGGTCAGCCATTCTCCCAGAGCCAAAGGCTAAGCCTAGGTTACGTGATCAGCCTCTGGACACCGGAGGACTGAACCCAGGTCCTCCTGTGGATGGGAAAGTCAGTCGGTAGGAAGGACTCAGCCTCTAAGGCAGAAACTGACCCTTTCCTTCTGTGCTATCCAGTACCTTCAGATATATAGAAACCAGCATGCTCCCCTGAGGGCATTCCACCCTCTTGGCCTGTCCCGTCCAAAATTCCATCGCCTGAGGATTCTGCTGAGTCCCACCCTCAACTCAGCCCTTGTTGTGCCAGTATTGTGTGGCCAGTTCCGACATGCCTTGTTCCTAAGACATAACCCTAATCCTTACTCTAACCCTCACCTAAACATAACCCTAACCCTAACCCTAACCCTAACCCTAACCCTAACCCTATACCTCACATGAAGCCGTGGTCGGCTGCTCAGCCTTCCATCCTCAGAGGCCTGGTTCCCAAAATCTCCCGATGGAAGAACCCTGAGCCACACTGCAGAATTGCACTTGATCACTATATAAAACATGCCTGAATATATTTATTTATTTTTTTATAATGATTTTATTTATTTGTTGGACAGACTGAGATCACAAGTAGGCTGTGTTTTTGTCTGAAGGAAGGGGGAATAAGGCTCCCTGCAGTGGGGAGCGCCCGGTGTCAAACTAGATTCCTCTTCCCTGGGATCTTGACCTGGGCCGAGGCAAGAGGTCACATCCAATGAGGTACACAGGTGTTCTGGAAAGCATACCCTATAGCAATGACCTTCAGCCTTAGCATAATGCGAAGCCCAAGTCATGTGCTCAGACTTCTGTCCTCAAAGGCCTGGTCCAAAACTCTCCCCATGGGGGAACCCTGAGCTGCCCCGCACAAATGACCTAGATTCCAATAGGAAATCATGCCCTCTCTTTTATATATTTATTATTTATGTATTTATTTATTTATTGCTTCATGATTTTACTTTTTCACTTTGCAGGGAGCGAAAAGATGTAGGCAGTGTTGCACGCCCAGAGAAGGGAAAGAAGGCTCCCTGCTGAGGAGACAGCCCGATGTGGGGCTCCATCCCAGGACTCTGGGATCATGTCCTGAGCTGAAGGCAATGGCCTAACCCACTGACTCACCCAGGTGTTACCGACAGCATTCACTTGTGAAATAACCTTCACGGTAATCCGGATGCAAAGCCCCTCTCCCATGCTCAGGCTTCTGTCCTCAGTAGCCTGGTCCATGAACTCTGCAGATGCGGGAACCCTGAGGTGCACCGCACAATGTCCATAGATCCCAATGGGAACGTTTGCCCTTTAGAAATGAGCTGAATCCGTAGAACAGGTGAAATCTGCATGCACCCCTTGGGACACAGCTCCAAGGAGTGCCCACCTGAAGCGGGAACCAGGAGTTTGATGATCCCTCAGCAAGGGCCGGTAGGGCCTCACATGTGCATCGGCCTAACCCTAACCCGAGGGTGCTTCTTCAGACTTCTATCCCTGGTTGCTTGCCCTGGTAGCCCTCTAGGTAGGGGATTCCATCTTCACATCGCAGGCTTCTGGGTGCCGCCCACTATGATAATGGGAAATTTAGCCCTGTGGAAGACCCTCGGGGCGGGAGAAATCTGCCTGTCCGATCATTCTACCAACACCTTCCTAGGACCCCCTCAGCACAATCCGGGAATAGGATGGTCCGCCAGGGCTACGTCCTCAATTGAGTCCCGTGGAAAGCCTAATTCTGCCCTGACAAATCAGGTCAGCCATTCTCCCAGAGCCAAACCCTAAGCCTAGGTTACGTGTTCAGACTATGGAAACCGGAGGACTGAACCCAGGTCCTCCTGTGGATGGGAAAGTCAGTCTGTAGGAAGGACTCAGCCTCTCAGGCAGAAACTGACCCTTTCCTTCTGTGCTATCCAGTACCATCAGATATATAGAAACCAGCATGCTCCCCTGAGGGCATTCCACCCTCTTCGCCTGTCCCGTCCAAAATTCCATCGCCTGAGGATTCTGCTGAGTCCCACCCTCAACTCAGCCCTTGGTGTGCCAGTATTGTGTGGCCAGTTCCGACATGCCTTGTTCCTAAGACATAACCCTAACCATTACTCTAACCCTACCTAAAAATAACCCTAACCCTAACCGTAACCCTAACCCTAACCCTAACCCTAACCCTAACCCTAACCCTATACCTCACATGAAGCCGTGGTCGGCTGCTCAGCCTTCCAACCTCAGAGGCCTGGTTCCCAAAATCTCCCGATGGAAGAACCCTGAGCCACACTGCAGAATTGCACTTGATCACTATATAAAACATGCCTGAATATATTTATTTATTTATTTATAATGATTTTATTTATTTGTTGGACAGACTGAGATCACAAGTAGGCTGTGTTTTTGTCTGAAGGAAGGGGGAATAAGACTCCCTGCAGTGGGGAGGGCCCGGTGTCAAACTAGATTCCTCTTCCCTGGGATCTTGACCTGGGCCGAGGCAAGAGGTCACATCCAATGAGGTACACAGGTGTTCTGGAAAGCATACCCTATAGCAATGACCTTCAGCCTTAGCATAATGCGAAGCCCAAGTCATGTGCTCAGTCTTCTGTCCTCAAAGGCCTGGTTCCCAAACTCTCCCCATGGGGGAACCCTGAGCTGCCCCGCACAAATGACCTAGATTCCAATAGGAAATCATGCCCTCCCTTTTATATATTTATTATTTACGTATTTATTTATTTATTGCTTCAAGATTTTACTTTTTCACTTTGCAGGGAGCGAAAAGATGTAGGCAGTGTTGCACGCCCAGAGAAAGGAAAGAAGGCTCCCTGCTAAGGAGACAGCCCGATATGGGGCTCCATCCCAGGACTCTGGGATCATGTCCTGAGCTGAAGGCAGTGGCCTAACCCACTGACTCACCCAGGTGTTACCAACAGCATTCACTTGTGAAATAACCTTCACGGTATTCCTGATGCAAAGCCCCTGTCCCATGCTCAGGCTTCTGTCCTCAGTAGCCTGGTCCATGAACTCTGCAGATGCGGGAACCCTGAGGTGCACCGCACAATGTCCATAGATCCCAATGGGAACGTTTGCCCTTTAGAAATGAGCTGAATCCGTAGAACAGGTGAAATCTGCATGCACCCCTTGGGACACAGCTCCAAGGAGTGCCCACCTGAAGCGGGAACCAGGAGTTTGATGATCCCTCAGCAAGGGCCGGTAGGGCCTCCCATGTGCATCGGCCTAACCCTAACCCGAGGGTGCTTCTTCAGACTTCTATCCCTGGTTGCTTGACCTGGTAGCCCTCTAGGTAGGGGATTCCATCTTCACATCGAGGCTTCTGGATGCCGCCCACTATGATAATGGGAAATTTAGCCCTGTGGAAGACCCTCGGGGCGGGAGAAATCTGCCTGTCCGATCATTCTACCAACACCTTCCTAGGACCCCCACAGCACAATCCGGGAATAGGATGGTCCGCCAGGGCTACGTCCTCACTGAGTCCCGTGGAAAGCCTAATTCTGACCTGACAAATCAGGTCAGCCATTCTCCCAGAGCCAAAGGCTAAGCCTAGGTTACGTGATCAGCCTCTGGACACCGAAGGTCTCAACCCAGGTCCTCTTGTGGATGGGAAAGTCAGTCGGTAGGAAGGACTCAGCCTCTAAGTCAGAAACTGACCCTTTCCTTCTGTGCTATCCAGTACCTTCAGATATATAGAAACCAGCATGCTCCCCTGAGGGCATTCCACCCTCTTGGCCTGTCCTGTCCAAAATTCCATCGCCTGAGGATTCTGCTGAGTCCCACCCTCAACTCAGCCCTTGGTGTGCCAGTATTGTGTGGCCAGTTCCAACATGCCTTGTTTCTAAGACATAATCCTAACCCTTACTCTAACCCTCACCTAAACATAACCCTAACCCTAACCCTAACCCTAACCCTATACCTCACATGAAGCCGTGGTCGGCTGCTCAGCCTTCCAACCTCAGAGGCCTGGTTCCCAAAATCTCCCGATGGAAGAACCCTGAGCCACACTGCAGAATTGCACTTGAACACTATATAAAACATGCCTGAATATATTTATTTATTTTTTTATAATGATTTTATTTATTTGTTGGACAGACTGAGATCACAAGTAAGCTGTGTTTTTGTCTGAAGGAAGGGGGAATAAGGCTCCCTGCAGTGGGGAGGGCCCGGTGTCAAACTAGATTCCTCTTCCCTGGGATCTTGACCTGGGCCGAGGCAAGAGGTCACATCCAATGAGGTACACAGGTGTTCTGGAACGCATACCCTATAGCAATGACCTTCAGCCTTAGCATAATGCGAAGCCCAAGTCATGTGCTCAGTCTTCTGTCCTCAAAGGCCTGGTCCAAAACTCTCCCCATGGGGGAACCCTGAGCTACCCCGCACAAATGACCTAGATTCCAATAGGAAATCATGCCCTCTCTTTTATATATTTATTATTTATGTATTTATTTATTTATTGCTTCATGATTTTGCTTTTTCACTTTGCAGGGAGCGAAAAGATGTAGGCAGTGTTGCACGCCCAGAGAAGGGAAAGAAGGCTCCCTGCTGAGGAGACAGCCCGATGTGGGGCTCCATCCCAGGACTCTGGGATCATGTCCTGAGCTGAAGGCAATGGCCTAACCCACTGAATCACCCAGGTGTTACCGACAGCATTCACTTGTGAAATAACCTTCACGGTAATCCTGATGCAAAGCCCCTGTCCCATGCTCAGGCTTCTGTCCTCAGTAGCCTGGTCCATGAACTCTGCAGATGCGGGAACCCTGAGGTGCACCGCACAATGTCCATAGATCCCAATGGGAACGTTTGCCCTTTAGAAATGAGCTGAATCCGTAGAACAGGTGAAATCTGCATGCACCCCTTGGGACACAGCTCCAAGGAGTGCCCACCTGAAGCGGGAACCAGGAGTTTGATGATCCCTCAGCAAGGGCCGGTAGGGCCTCACATGTGTATCGGCCTAACCCTAACCCGAGGGTGCTTCTTCAGACTTCTATCCCTGGTTGCTTGCCCTGGTAGCCCTCTAGGTAGGGGATTCCATCTTCACATCGCAGGCTTCTGGGTGCCGCCCACTATGATAATGGGAAATTTAGCCCTGTGGAAGACCCTCGGGGCGGGAGAAATCTGCCTGTCCGATCATTCTACCAACACCTTCCTAGGACCCCCACAGCACAATCCGGGAATAGGATGGTCCGCCAGGGCTACGTCCTCAATTGAGTCCCGTGGAAAGCCTAATTCTGCCCTGACAAATCAGGTCAGCCATTCTCCCAGAGCCAAACCCTAAGCCTAGGTTACGTGTTCAGACTCTGGAAACCGGAGGACTGAACCCAGGTCCTCCTGTGGATGGGAAAGTCAGTCTGTAGGAAGGACTCAGCCTCTCAGGCAGAAACTGACCCTTTCCTTCTGTGCTATCCAGTACCATCAGATATATAGAAACCAGCATGCTCCCCTGAGGGCATTCCACCCTCTTAGCCTG